>NW_009953571.1:3575968-3583237 GCF_000747805.2 Chaetura pelagica
GCTCTTAGTCACCATTTAATGAAGTAATGCTTCGTATTCCCTTAATCATTTCTTGTAATTCAATCTTCCACCTTTTTTTTTTTTTTTAATCTTCTGAATTCTTTTCCAAAATACTGTTATTTTTTCTCCCTCCTCCCCCCCTACCTCGTTCTGGGATATGTTTAAATACATGTAATGTAATAAGCACAGTCTTACCAGAACCAAACAGAGGATATTTTTTTCTGCTGTTTTTGGACTAAAGGGCTTTATTTGTACTGGCAAAACCTGTTGGGTTTTTTCTTTTGCTATTCTGATGCATAGAAAATTTTCTGTGATTTTTCCCACTCCTGCCTTTCAGACTTACCCCACACCGCTGCACTCCTGTCTTCCTCATCTGCTGTAGTTCTGGATTATTTTTCTACAGATGGATTGCATGTATTCTAAAGGTTGCTTTTTTCATCTTTCTTGCACATGTATTTTTAGCTTCCAAAAACCTTTCCCCCACATTTTCAAATCTATCCAGTCTAGCAGGGTTTTACTAACTAATTTGCTGTTTTCCTCTTTACCACATCATGTTTCAAGATGTTAAAAATGTCTCATTTCTGACTTCTTTGGACTTTCTGCTTTCTGTCTATGTGACAGGGTTGCAACTGGACCAGTTTGACCTAATTTGGTTCCTTTGGCATGATGCTGAATATTGTTTCAACATTCTGTTGTGCTGTTTGTCATCTCTGTGCAGTTTGTAGGACCAAGCTTGGAAATCATAAAACTGTTAATCTTGTAAATATTATTCCTTCCTCTAGTTGTGAAAATTAGTAGATCAAGATACTTCTTCTATCTTCAATTTTGCAATAAGACTGCTCCATAAATTTTTAATGTTTTCAGGACATGCAAAATAAAAATAGAGCTTTAAGTAAGAAACTTTATTATATTCTTAGGACACTATCTTTACAATCACTACTCTGTTCATATTCAGTTGAGTTAAAACCCCTTTGCTGCTTGGCCAGCATGCAGTAGAAAATGGTTTAGGAAACCTGAAACAATATTCTTCAATCTCTCATGAAAGCATCCATGTTGCCTCTGTGCCAACAGCTTGTAATACAAAGCAATTGTTACCCAACTTCTTAATTAAAAATAAATCATAGCGATGTTTTGAAGCAATGCTTTTTGGATATTTTAATTTTACATTGCTCACAAAACTCCCAAGAGAGAAATTCAGGAGATGTGCTACATCATATTCTATGCAAGTTCGTGTAAGTTGCCTCACAATTGTTCCTTCCTTCCCTGATGCCTTTTGATGAACCAGGAGAGTAGGGCTTGGCAACGTGGCCTGTAAGTCACTGCAAAAGCATGTCAACCTACAGAGGAGAGATATACAGTAATTGTTTCAGCTTCCAATTAAAATGGAAAGACCTTTCCTCCACATCCTTGACTAGCAGTCAGTGGAATGCAGATTTCAGTTCCTCAGAGGTTCCTCCATCTTGCTGTTGAAATAGAGGTTTCAAAGTGCAGTTAATTAGTTATGTTACATGAAACTGTAATGTGTTTAATTGCACCTAGAAATCCAGTGACTGCTGGTGGAATTTTCAGAGTTCAGGATAAGTGTTCTGTCTGAGAACAACCGCACTTTTAGATTGTACTAAGGAATGTCTTAGTTATACAATGTGTATTGTCTGTATCCATTTCGCTCCTAACATTTCAGACAGAATGGGTAGAGTTCTGCAGGTTAGGACTGACGTGATTTGACAGTTATGAATTGTTCTCAGAAATAGAGTAGTGAGCTAGAGGTTCATGCTCTTTCTGTTCACTCCCTTAAGATTGATCTGCTTAGCATTTCAGATGGAAACCTGGCTTTGCTAAAGAACAAGTTTGGTTTTCAGGCTGAAGCTTTAAAGCTCTCTAGTAGTATTTACTTTTAACAAGAGTGGTATGCCTAAGCATAATTTTTTCTTGGTTTTGGTTTGGTTGTTTTGTTTTTTTGGTGTTTGGTTTTTTTGGTGTTGGTTTGTTGTTGGGTTGGGGTTTTTTTGTGCAAACCCTGGTAACTACTCTGGAATTTTTCTGTAGCTGGAGAGCACAGGGAAGGAATTGCTTTTAGCAGATCTCTAGCTTGGTGTGGTACAGGTAGCAGTGGTAGTGGGAATTGTCTGGAAATAATTTAGTTTCAGAGATGTGAAGTTTAATGACAGGACTCCAAATATGCAATGAGAATAGGTTTTGTAGCCTATTTTGACAGGGTTGGTGGAGCTGGCCTCCAAGTAAAGAGGGTCTGTTATCAAGCTGCCTTGGTCTAAGGTGATTTCTGAACTCCGTATGATTCCAAGAGCATACAGAGGTTGAAGAACATAAAAGAACATTAAATTAGAAACTTGGTCAGAAACAAAGTTCCTTAGAAATGTAGAAGAGTAAGGACCATATTGCCCTGGATCTGTTAGCAGTGGATATTATTAATAAGGAAGAAGGCCAGAAGATAGTTTTATTTCTGGCATTCACGAATTTTGATGCCGTCACAATGTTTAAAGGTTTTCATTTTACCCGGAGGAAGCTAATTCTAAATATCAGATAAATATGATTCTTGTAATCCAAATGAAAATAAAACTTGATGAGGTGCTTTTAAGATAAGGATACAACAAGTGAGTTAGGTGGTAGAAAAATGTGATGGACATGAAGCTGAAGAACAAATAATACAATTTGTGGGAATCAGGTAAGTGACTTAAGCTCTATCTGAAGTACTGCTTTGTGCTTTGAATCTGGAAGGAGATTCAGACTGTGGAGATGTGGAATCAGCTCTTGAGAAGACTATGGGTATTTCGGAAATTAAACATCTTGCTGAAGTGGTTGGTCAGTAGCTTGAGTGAAACAGAGTACATGTACGCTTCCATTGTAAACAGATGAGGAATTACAAATACTGCAGGAAGGAGGGCCAGAAGCAGGAAGGCACACAGAGATTTAGCCCTGTGACAGGCTGTTTTTCAGATTACCAACTCTTAATGAGCACAATGCAGAGAATATGTCAGAAGCTGCATGATTCTCCTGAGTGCTGCTTTTCTTCTGAGCTTCATGCAAGTGTCAGTATTCAGTATGCAGTGTGGTCTGCAAAGGTCACTGCCAGACTTCACAGACTTGCTGGATGAGCTGTGAATGTTCCTTCAGCCATAAGTAAAGGGGCTTTAAGCCTGGAAGCACATTTGCTTCAATTGGGATGCAAGCTACAGTTTTGTCAAAACCCTTGAAAATGTTAAAAGAAAATTTATTAGAATATATGGAGGTAGCTTACTGTAACA
Source organism: Chaetura pelagica (assembly GCF_000747805.2). Classification (NCBI taxonomy): domain Eukaryota; kingdom Metazoa; phylum Chordata; class Aves; order Apodiformes; family Apodidae; genus Chaetura; species Chaetura pelagica. The sequence continues at coordinate 3,579,232 of NW_009953571.1, forward strand.
TGTTATCTCCAGTGGAAAAGTTCAGATATGAATTAACATACTTCTGAAAACGAGCAGTTTGCAGGAAGAGAGTACCACCCTCTTGCTGTGCTATTGAAAAAGTATCTTTATTGGTGTGGTCTATTGTGTCTCCTTTTGAGAGAGGTTTTGACAACTGCAAGTCGACAGAGGGAGCTTCTGACAACTGTAAGTAGAACTGCAAGTAATACATTCAATTACTACCCAGAGAAGTTTTTCACTGTTGGCAGAAGTTGAGCTAGGTAGATGTTTCTTGGACCACCAAAAGTACAAGCAGAGTCACAGACTGAGTGTACTTGTTGATACTGGGAAGAGGGCATGCAGACAGAACCCTTTTCTGACTGATATGGAAAATCTCTCCTTTTAATGTGAAGTAGAGTGTAGTAACCTGGTTGAAGCCATATAATTTTGTATGATCTCTGTATCAGCAGATTCTGCCAGGTATCTTTGGAAAAATGACATATCCAAAACTTGTGTTGCTAAGTACTGCTTTTGTAGGGTGCTTTAAGAAGGAGCTGTATTCAACATCACTGGAAAGTGGAACGCCACCTTGATGTTGCAGATGGCATGAAGATTTGCACAAATGTGCACATTTGAGTATAGATGCAGAAATTGATGCAGTTGGGTGCATAGTTTTAACTAGACAGAAAAAACAATGGCAGAGACGGTTCTGTATCTGAGATTGTTTATGTGCACTCATCTCACCCCAGTCAGGTACGTGGAAGCGGGGGAGCTAAGGTGAATTATTAGCAGATTTGCACTAAGCTGGCCACAGACTGAGAAGAGATTTGCAATTTCATGAAGATTTTCTTTTCAGTACTTCTTCCTTCCATCTTTCTTGAATTAAATTTAAGCCAACTCTTTCCTCCAGTATTTATTCCTTCCAGACGTGTAGGCAGCTGGATGACAGCCTCTTTTCACCTAGATGAGGGTGCATGTAGCTCTGTCATCAACATATTGTTGACACTTGATCTTGTATGCTGTTCTTTTGAGGCTCAGCAGACGGAGAGTGGGGTGGAGTGGCAGCTGTGCAGAAATCCTTTGCTCCTGTCATTAGATCTTTAACATTTTGTAGATTTTGCTGTTTCAGGCTCAGCATGGCATTTAATGGGGAATTCAAAGGTATTTCTTTTGGTTTGCAGTCTGAGTTAAGGGCAAAAGTAAAGAAGCTTGTCATTCCTTTTGCTGTAGAAGTGACCATATTTTCATTAGCTTGTTCCAGCATTGAAAGCTGTTGGTGATTTTTGCAAGACACAGCAATAGCTGGGGGCACAGTCCTGTTTGCACAGTTCAGTTCATTTGTGCATCTGCTCTGAATATATATGTATTTATCTTCTGTCACGAAGGATGCTAACACCTCCTTTGGCTTTCCCATTTCTCTCCTTTCATCTGTTCCAACCACACACATGCATGATTTAAAGGACAATTGTTTTGTTTAGCAATTTCTTGCTTACTCAGCCCTAGGTTTCAGATCTGGGCTTGGACCAGTTCCCTAAGGGATTCTTGGAGCTATTACTCTGAGTTTGCAGCCTTTTGGAGACGGGTAGTAAATTAATAAACTACTTTACTTCAAGTGTGCTATTTTCATGAGTGAGAACTGTGTTACCTAAGATGATCCATTTCTTCATAAAACCTGTTAATGTTTTGAAGTTTCCCACTAGTTATTTAAAAACTTTCTCATGTAGTAGCTGCATGGCAGGCTTCTGTACAGTACAAGCCTAAAGAAAGGAAGGGTTAGGTGTGCTGCAATGAGACTTCTGATTTGAAAGCTCAGTAATAAACTATGTGATCAAGTATGGTCAGATATAACCAACAGTGTTTTACTGTGGCATAAAGTTTCTCCAACCAACAGAAACTGATGGTGCTGTCCTGTTTTCGGATTAAAATCAAGTATCCTAAGTTAAGGTTTCAGTTGTTGCTGAAAATAAGGGTTAGTTATTATTTAATTCACTGTGGCTCAGAAAGCAAAGCTAGGATTTTTTGCAGTGACGTCAGGTGGGCAGAAAGGGGTTTGTTGTATTGGTAAAGACTGAAGAAGCATCCTATTACATCTGGGGAAGATAAATGGAGTTGAAAGAAATTTTATTTGTGCAGAGCATTAGATCCATTTGAGGATAAGACTGACAAATCTGAAAAGATAAGTGCATTATTTTTTGCTTTTTCCATTTTAACAGAGAAGATCTAATGGAAAGACGTGTATATTGTTGATAGGAATCAGCTGTGGGGGAGGGGTTGAGAGGAGCATAGACCAACCTGCCTAATAAGAAGAGACTGAGAGTGAAAAAGAAAATTATTTTCCCCTGTCTGATCATGGGAAATGCATGCCTTGTTCTTTGCATCGGCATGTAGATACAGCAAGAAGACTCCTTCCAAACAAAGGAGAGACTTGTCTTATTTCAAAATACTGACATACATTGTCTTATGAATACATGTATTGAGCCATGGTCAGCTATCTCAAGGAGTGTTTGTTTTGCTTTGCCTTCAAGGCCTTCTGCTTTAGACAAACCAGACTTGAGTTGTGCTACAGAGGGCACGGGGGGTTGTGGCAGTGTAAGGCATAAGCCAGAATTCTGGCAGCTTTTGTGAAATTTATTAATAGGAGGCAGAGTAAGTATGTAATCTAAGCAAAAAAGAGATAGTGTTATTTTTTAAGATCAGGTTAGGATGTCTTATTATGCTTCTGGACCTTAAAAAGCCACAGACTTGTTTAAAGTTATTGGCAGCATTATAGAAGTCAATGATACAGGTGGCTTCCTGGCAGCTAAGCAAAGGACATAGAATGGTAGATGCTTCATAGCAACTTATCTGGTATCCTGGTGTCAGAAGTGAACTAGTGAACACATTGACATGAAAAATACACAGGGTAAGATCTTCCAGTGGCAAGACTCTATTGGGATGAGTAAGGTGAAAAAAAGATTATTTAGGGAGTCCTCAGTCTCAGTAAGGTACTTGCAATCAAAAAAGATGAAGTGAAACTTCTGAAACTTCAGATTCTTCTTCAAGGTGAGATTGTGGGGCAAAAGATGAAGAGTGGATGGGGGAATGCAAAATGTATGCAGCCATAGTTGAACTGCTGTTTACTTTGCTCTGCGTATGCCTTCATCCTGTTGCTGCGCCTCACCTGCTGCTCTGCAAGTAAGGGTGTGCTTTGTAGTTTCTGCATTTTTCTAAAATGCTCTTTGGGTAGTTTCAAACTGTACATAGGCTTTGCTTTGAGGTGTGCTTTCAATGAACTTATTGTGGATTGGCTGTGTTTTTAGGGCTGCTTCTGAATTACAAAGTTCATGTATCTTATTTGTTAACGTGTGTTACAAACTGAGGTACTGGCCAGAAGCTCTGCTATAGCTGCAGTTACATTGGCAAAGCAGTGCAGCCTCCACAGTTACTTCGGTGGTGTAACCTGTACCCATGTGAAGAGCACTTCCTTTACCACTCTAAATCTGAGATCTCTGTTGGCAGAAGATAGAAATGTTGGCTGCCAGTACAGCTATCCTCAACCAGCAGATCAACAGTCCTTTCTGAAGCACTTTTCTCTGCAGTCCAGGTCATACTGGCCATGAAGCTCTGGATTTTGCTAGTCATCCCAGTAAGAGGTTGGTTTTTTTTTGTTTAGCACATCGGTTGTTTCTATTCCTCTGTGTTTTCATGGTCAGTCAGCTTCTGGTGACAGCATTGATTCAGCTGAAAATTAATAATTACATTTTAGGATGGTGCCCAGTAAACCCACCTGGTCTGCTCCAGCCTTTTCTCTCCCTTTACCTGTCAGGATGGAGCTTCACGGATGACAAGAGTTCCCCATGTAAACAAGAGAACAGCTGTGCCCCCTCCCCACGCAGCCTTTATCAAGGCTGGTCTAACAGCCCAGTTTACTGCTTGCACTAAGCAAAGGTAATGACTTGAAATTTATTGGCATCTTGAAAGGCAATGCATCTAGCTGAGAGCAGGAGTGTCTTGTTGAATTCAAAATAATAAAAAGCAAGAGTTCCTG
>NW_009953571.1:3583520-3590270 GCF_000747805.2 Chaetura pelagica
CCCTACACACTTGTGCCAACTTTCTCTTCTTCTCCAGCTTCAAAACATGTTTTTTTCTTTCTTGAATGCCAGTGAGGAGAAGAAAGGTCTCACTCTGCCAAACAAGTAATGTTCAGCACTCCTCTGCCTTCCATTGCTCTCCCTGGAGGTGGGAAGGCCCTGAGCACAGAAACAGCCACGCAGGAGACATGGTGCCTCTGCTTTGGCAGGGCACAGTGCTGCGCAGACCAGGCAAGCGGTGCAGCACCACTGCCAACTGGCAGCAGTAACACAGGCTTGGGACAGCCTCTTGCTACTCTGATGATTGTCAGCATCCTGGTGATTGCCCTGTCCAGCTTTTTTATGTTGGCACATCCCAGTAATGGAGGGAAAGGATGGAATTTGAAGAGCGTTATTAAATAGCAGGAGCTTCCCTGGTACAGAGCAGGAGGGGAAGAGGGAAACACTTGGTCACTAACTAGGGCTTTGCAAAGCAAAGCCTTTTAGTAAAAAGATTTCTTAGCCCTCCAGGACAGGTACGAATCAACTGTCTAGCTCTGTGCTTATGTATTGTGCCCTGGGCCCCCTGCTTCCCACGTAAGCATAGGATGAGGAAGAGATCATCAGGAAAGATTCCTTGAGGCTGTTGATTGTCACGCAGCCTCTCCTGGCTCTCTGCCGTTAGCAAATATTTAGTTTAATACCTAAGCTGTGGCTATGACAGCTGCTACAGTACTGATGTGCCAGCACTGACAAGCTGGAGAGGGAGCAGCAGCAGCAGTGGACATGAGGTGGCCTGTGCACTGCCCATGTAGCATGTTATCTGAACACATTGGGAACCTATTTTTTTCTTATGCCTTACAGCCCTGCTTTCTCTGAGCCATTTTCTCCCCTGCAGAACTCATTGTCGAAGAAGTGGTTGTGAAGTGATAAAATGAGTTGTAGGGAGTTCAGCAGATGATATATGTGCCCACTTCTGTTCAGGGAGGATGGAGAGGGCACACTGAAGAGATAAGTTGTTGTTTCTGGTGTGATCTTTGAAATAGAGAAGTGCAGATACAAATTAGTCGACCAAGTCTATCCCCATACTTCATGGTTACAGTGATGTAGAATGGAAGCAACTAGTTGCTTCTTTAGTGAGTATTGCCTTCCCTTCATATGACAATCACCTTTTGTGTGGAAGCATAGCTACCTAGGTAGTTTTAGTCATTCTGGAGGAAGACTTTTTCTCTTGCTGGCATTCCTTGAACTCAGAGGAGAGATGAAGTCCCTGAAATGACAGCATACTTCTGGAATCTCCTGTAAAGTGTGGAGAGATCACCAGAGACAGGATTTTCTGCAAACATTAAGTACAGGTCAAGCAACTGTTCTCCCTAAAGTGAAGGGGTAGGGCCCTTTCTTGCCTATGGAAGTGACATTTATAAGTTTATGTTATTGCCAAGAAGAGAACAGCTTGCTATTCTTATGTAGCCTGTTTGAGCTTAAGCTTCCATAGGGATGTTCTGAAGTTCCAACTCTTCTAACTTCACAGTTTATAGTTAGAGAACTATACCATTCAAAATGCTGTTTCGGAACAGCATCTGGAAGCAGATGCAAATGCCAACTTCATAAAATGCTGAATTGCCAGAACTAATAGTGTGGCTGTGTATTACTGAATTAGTAGTCTAGTGATGCTAAGAGGAGTTTCACATTACTTATGGTGAGGAGCCTGGAAGCTTCCTGCGACTGCTGGCAGTGATTATGGGCTGATGAAGTGTGCTGTAGTATGATGTCTGTCCTAAATTAAAATGCCATCCTATTAAATACAAACTCTCTGGATGCTGTGGTAGAGTATGGTAGGCACCTTAAAGATTAGTAGACTTTTATAACTGGTTATTACTGGTTCCTGAACCTTTTGTCATCGATATGATGGTTACACATGGCTTGCATGGTCTGTGGACCAGCTGTAATGAAAGGCAACTAATGAATTATCAACTTTATGTATTTGAATTGCTAGTTTTAAGAGTGTTTGAGGGTTGACAGCAATCTCTTGACCTGGAAGCTGGAGAATCATGTGAGTGTAGGATTCCTGTAATAACTTGAATATTATCCCTTGAAGTTCAGAACTACAAAGCATGGACTCCCTCTGGCATAGACGTGTGGTCGTATATTTTCAGGCTGCCTACTTTGGTTGAAATATCTCAGTAACTTCTTATAAGATTTAGCAATGGGAACAAAAAGAAAAATCTGAAAGAAATTAGCTGTGATCTATGGAGAATCATGTTTTCTGGCAAGCCCTTCTGACCCTCTTTGAAGAGAGGGACCTGCCGATGTTGAAGAAACTTAAAATTTTTTTTCCACTCTGTGGATAGAGTAGGGGGTCTTGCTAATGGATGCAATTGCAACACCCAGTCTGTATGACTGCATCAGATTGATTAGCTGGGGTCTGGTTACTGCTGTGAGTGGTGATTATGCCAGTACAGCTGCTTTCTCTTTTTATGTACTAATTACTGCACGCACGGATGTCATCACCCTTAACACTGCATGGAGTTGTCCCATTAGCGTGGGAGTGGGAAGCAGAAGGGGAGGGGAGCTCTTCGGAGTGACAAGCTGTTTAGAAGTGAATGGAGTGGAGTGATGAAGCAGCTATTCTTAAGCAGAATTTTTAAGCCATCTTGTCTCTGAGATTCTGCCCTCAGCCAACGTTTTTGCAGGTTGTCAGAACCAGACCCATGTCCTTGGCAGCACTTTCCATGGGTGCTATTTACTGCAAAGCGCCTGGATGCTGAGCTGTAGCTCACAAGTCTGCCCCCTTGACATGGCTGGTCATGAAGCCTGGGGAACAATAGCTGAACAAACTGACCTGCCCATGGAGGAGAGCTTCTGGCTAGCCTGGGAGGTCAGCTTCTCTAGCTAAGATACCTTGCAAAGCCATTCTCAAAAGAAGATAAACTGTTTCTGACTTGCCAAAGAAGGATGTGATGGAAAACCCTAGCAGTTCTTGAGAGATCTGGAATGCTTATTTTGTGAATTTATGTTCCCAGCTCTGGCGGACACCTCCCTTTCCCCTCCTTCCTCCTCCTCCTCCTCTTCAAAATCCAGTTTCCCCATCTCAGAGTGCACCATAATCTCCATGGTAACAGGTGTTACCATCGTACATCTGATTTCTTTTTCATCTTTTTTTTCCTCCCTCTGCCCACCCTCCCCCCTTCCCTCCCAGCACACAAGGCAGGGAGGGAGCGGGGCAGATACATGGAGACGGGTAAGAGTTAGATAAGCCCCTGAGGGCTTGCTACTTTAATCCAAACACTGAGCTCCTCTGAATACATTAACTGCTGAGTGATAGCCAGGACGAAGAGTGCCCAGTCTCTGTCATACAGAGAAGTCCTTAAGGACGTTTTCTCCTCTCATGTGGCCCTCTCAGAGGAGAGGTTAAATGTGTTACTGATGATGGGAAATAATGTAGCGATATTGTTTTGCTGTGACTGACTTTGCATTCCAATAGTCAAGGTGAAGGTTCTGGGTACTAGCTATTGGAGGGCATACAGTTCATTGGTCTCTAACTCAGACTTCTCAAGATAAATTGTCAACCAGACCAGATGTGGGGTGGGCAGTAGAGCTACGGAGAAAAATGAGTACGTAAGGTGTGGTCCTGAGGCTCAGTTAGTTATGCTAGTTGATGACTTCTACCCTAATTAATTAAAATTATTACTTCAGTCCACCTCAGCAATGCAGTAGTGGTTGATCTGAATTCCCATCTACCTTTATCCTGTTTTCCATCACATCCTCCTTCCCTTCCTGATCCTGCACCACCCCTTTCTCTGAGGAGTCCACAAGAAAGGCTTTTGTGGTAGATGGATGGTTGCCCGTTGCAGAAAATGTAATGCAAAAAAATCCTTATTCTGTTGCAAATCTAGATTTGAAGTCTGTGTTACCTGCAGTGATTACACATTTAAATCTTGGGTAAATTTCTGCAGAAATTCTGTTAATTATTTGAACTTGTAAATGCAGTCTTCAGTCCTACCCTTCTGAAGCCGTGATGGAACATTCTCTGATGGCCCAGTCCACTGGAGCAGCTTGTCCCTCTCTTGCTGGTAGCCAAAACAACTGAATACCCCTCTTTCCACTTTCCATGCCTTTGTTTTTAAGATCTACATATGTCACATTTTGAGGCTAAATGAAGTGTTGTCAGTATACTCAGATCTGGTTGCTGAATGGTAGGCTGTAGGAAAGAATTGTGCTGCACAAATGGCATTAGTTCCTTGGAGCTGAAGGAGGGTTATCTGCATAGATATAATCTGTTCCACTTCCTTGTTCTGGCTTTCCAAGCTCATATGGCTTCAGAAACCAAGGTAGTGCAGGCCAGAAGCAGAGCTTGCTGGTCGCTCTTGGTGTGCACAGGGTTTTCCTTAGCCTGCATCAATGCAGCACTTGGGAAGCACTGGCTTGCAGCTGTGCTGCCTGCAGCCATTATCTTCAGCTTCTTACCTTACAGCAGATAAACGTCTGGTGCTGGAAGGAGACTGGAACTGAGGGACCTGTTACATGCATACTTGTATTATTCTCATAATCCCTTGATTTAAATGTTTTTTAAAATGAAATAATTATATCTTATTTTTACATTAAGTTTGGTTTGCTTACTAGAAACAAACTTTTGATGCTGATAGCCCCTTTCCTTGCTAGTTTCCTGTTCCACCCTAGTCAATTAAGACGAGAGGTGAAGGCCAGAAGAGCCTGAGTTGTCCTGCTTTCTAATGACTATACCACTTTGTTAAATTAGTTTGAATAGGACTGTGCAGCCCACTGAGTGACATGTGCATTCTCCTGGGGTCAGAATTTCTTCTCTTCTGCAGCTGTGTGCCAGACAGGCTGTTAAACACTCAGGAGCACCTGGAAGTGCATTTCTAGCAGCTGCCTATCACTGCTGGTTCCTTGCAACATCCTGTGAAGTGGCATGTCTCCTTGGCCAGTGGCACCACTGCCGGGAGATCAAGCATTTGTTTGAGCCTCCATGGCTCTCCTGCCTTATAGTGTCCTGTCAAGTAACCTCCTTTTATTGTTTTAGAGAGTCTTCAATGTTCTGTACCCAATGCCTGCCGACCAGAGAAGACACGTCAGCATAAACTCCGCTCGCTGGCTGCCTGAGCCAGGCCTGGGATTGGCATATGGCACCAACAAAGGGGACCTGGTGATTTGCCGACCAGAGTAAGTGATTGCTTTACATGGAGTTATGACTGCTTTGGCCATTCTGTTCTTAGAGCAGTGGGAATAAGATGGCTTTTCATTACCTGGGTGAGGCATTGTGCTTGAGGGACCCAGAAAACCCAACTCCTAATACAGCTTTTAAACTGCTGCAGTTTTTACCAATGTCTTATAATCAGTGTTTGTTTTGCTGATTATAAACTTCTGAGGCTGTTTGAAGTGCCTCTCATGAGCTCATTTTATTTCCCGTGTCTTTCTAGGCTTGCTGGATCCTTTGTTTCTTGTAAGTCTAGTGCAATGTCTTTCAGTCTCTCTGGATTTATGAATTTCTAAAACTTACCAATGAGAACAGCAAATTTGAGCTGCTGGTGATAGGCTTGCTTTTCCTCAGCTTTCGCAGACCCCACTGTCCAGATTGAGAGCTTCTTGCCTAGACTTATAAAATACTTGTTATACAACTCAAGCATGAGATTCTGTGAACTGCCAAGATTTTTGTCATTATTATGAGCAAGCCAGTGGATTGTTTTGATCCTTACTTGAAAGCCCAATGACTTTATCTCTGTATGATTTATACAGTACAATGAAGGGTGTAACTGTCCCTTCATAAACATGCAATTAAACACAAGCTAATTTATATATGGTGAGACATAGATCATGACTGAGCGTCTAAGCAGTGAAACAGGTATTGCTCTCAGCGTTTTTGGGGATTCTCTGCATCATACTTGAATATCCTTTTCTCAGTTGTGTTGTGCAAGTGCTTCTTTTGAAGCAGTGTTTCTTTTATGTTGCAGGAAACCTTTAGGGATTTTTGAGGTATTATCTACCTTGGTATTCTTGTGGGTTGTGCTTCACATGTTGAGGTTCCGTGTAACTTAAAAACTGGCAACTAGAAACTTGCAGCACTGCTGGTCATCTTACCTTATGCATGTGAACTCCCATCTGTTGTGCATGAGATCAGACCTGTGGTGCTTGAGGAGAGTCATATGGTCAGTGCAGAACCACTATTTTAAATCAGAATAAATATATGGTTTGTAATAGTGACTAATTCAGTACAGCTTTCTGGCGAAATCTGTGGCTGGAATTCAGATTTTCCAATTTCATTAGTAGAGAATGCTAACACTCTTCAAACAGCCTCTTGTTCTCTTGAACATAATCTTTCATCAGGGCCTTATTTATACATGAAGTTCTACAAGATATTATTATGGAATGAGCTATAATCACTCTCTTCCAGGATAAGTGGCTTTCTTCAAGAATAGTTGCTGTGCTTTCCAAGCAGAAGAATTAGTCAGAAGTAATGGCTCTCTTCTCAAACTCGAGAGTTATTCTGCTTTTTTCACTAGAGAAGTGATAAGATCTAGTCTACTGTTTATGGCTCATGACATGAACTGAACAAGAACACAGGGAAATTAAGTCCCTCTGAGGGTGGATGCTTTCACTGAATGCGGATGCTGCAGAGTCAAGCTTGATCTGGCTGTCCTGGCTTGCCACACCACAAATTAGGTATCTATTCTGCTGGATAGCCCCATTCCTGCAGTAGCCCCAACATAAGTGGCATGTCTCTTCCTGGCACCTCACTAATTAAAGAACAGC
>NW_009953571.1:3590303-3622505 GCF_000747805.2 Chaetura pelagica
TTCTGCAGCATCTCTGAAACCTTCTTAGCTCTCCATGTTTCTAGGGCACTTTTCTATCTCCTTCTGTCCCACCAACAATCATTAATGATTCCAACAAAAATAAGGGATTTCATATACAAATATGGAATAAGGTGGCTGTAGAGGTGGGAGATTTACTAGTGGTTTGACAAAAATGCTACAAAGCATGTCCTGCTGGTGGATTGAAGGGACTGATGCTTCTGGTGGTTGTTGCAGACCTCACATGGATTGGTTTATTTTTTTTGGAGCAGGGCACCTGATATGTTCTGTTCTCACCTGCACCATTTTGTAGACCAACAACAGCCAGAGTGACTTAAAAACCTCTGCACGAAAGTGTAGCTACTCACTGAGCTGAATAATTTGCATTGCGACTCTAATTTCAGAACACACGAACGAGTGAGGCTCTGTGAGAGCAGAAGTGGCTTGCTGTTGTGATGTCTGCCCCAGATCTGCTTGGAAGATCCTCAGAGAAAGGAAAAATCCCAACACGTAGATCCTCTTTCAGTAGTTCTTGGCTTAATAAACTTCTTTGAAGTTGGCATATCTGTTGACTTTAATTTGAGAAACGAGGAAGAAAAATGAAAGATATTGATGTGATTTCCATACACAGTTATACAGAGAAACATCAAATAAAGAATTCAGCAACTGATAGAGCACTATATGGGGCATAGCCAGAACATCAGGGATCAAGAAACACTGTACTGCTGAAAACACCCCCGCTGTTCTAATTGGGCAAAAAACTGGTCAGTAGCAAACAACTGAGATGATTATAATTCCCTGGGTTTTTCTTTCCAGGTACAATAGAGGCACTTGAAACAAAGTTCTACAGGGATCACATAAACAAGTTGGAATAGCAGCTGTCTCTCAAATACAGAATTTGAAAAGCACATACTTAGGGAAAACGAGATTAGTAGACTGGAAGTACAAGCTGGCAAAAAGAAGGGCATAATTTGAAGCTCCATAGGCTCATAATGAGAGATTTTGCAAGTAGCCCTTCCAGAGTTCTAAGGAAACAGTAATGAAAATAAAATGTTTTGGGCTTTATTCTTAAGTTGGGGTCGCACTGATGGCAGTTCTTCTTGCAAATGGAAATGGAGGAGGTCGAGTTATGTTGGCAATCCATAATGTGAACCTAGTACACAGATTTATGGGGTATATTTTGAAGGAAATTTTTTTTTAAAATGGAAAGCAGGATTGAATGTATTGTGATTTGACTGAGTTGGAGTATAGCAGGCTGGATACCTGTTCTTGAGAACTGATTTTAATTAAAAGGTGAAGTAAGGACTTCCTCCAAGTGTAACACCTCTGCATTTTATTTTTAGTTAATTTGTAAAGAATTAGGATTAGAACAGGATCTGGTAAAGAGCCAGGTGAAGGCATGGTTAGAGGAGAGAAGAATACAAGTCTGTTAAAAAAGGAGTCGCTGACTTCTTTAAGAACTTGTTCTGGGGCTGGTTATTAATGTTGTTTACACTAACACCTTTTAAGGGTGTGCTGAATAAATTTGCAGAGGATGTGACATTAGTCTTGTCATTGAGGAGAAAGATCAGAGTATTGCACGTGAACTGGATTGCCTTGAAAATTACTGTAGCAATAGAAATGAGATAGAATTTAATAGTACAAAGTGCACTTAGTGACTATAACAACACTGAGCTCAGTAATTAAAATTAGAGAGGATGAGAAAGACACAAGGTTTTGGTTAATGATAGGTGGTTGAGCCATCAATACATGAGGCTGTAAAACCAGGATGAGACACAAGGTGCTTAACAGCAGAGATAGCAAAATATTGCTATCACTGTGGAAGAAACTAGGTACAGAAGCTGGAACAGTTAAAAATCTGCATATCCATATTCAGAACTGCCTTTGGATGGTACAGTAATTGAGAAGAACTGCTAGTTGGGTCAGTGAAGCCTTTTTACCTAAGAAAACCTGCAGCTTGAGGTCTTTAGCAAGGCTAAAAAGGAGGGGGCTATATAGCCTTCCAAAAATCTCCAGGAAAGGAGAAATTTTAAAATATGTATATTTTTAATTAACAAACAAAGAGGTGTAAATTAACTATGACTAGGATCATAGTATGCCAGTTTGGAAGGAAACTGGAGGATCATCTGGTCCAACCTTTCTAGGTACTACTACAGTTATATCAGATGGCTCAGCACCCTGTCAAGCTGAGAATTAAAATATCCAGTGTGGGGGAATCTACCACTTCCCTTGGGAGTCTATTCCAGTGATTGATGGTCCTCATGGCAAAAAATTTACTCCTAGTGTCCAATCAGAATCTCCCCAGAAGCAACTTGTGCCCATTACCCCTTGTCTTTTCCATGTGACTCCTCGTAAATAGGGAGTCTCCATCTTCTTGGCAGCCACCCTTTAAGTATTGGAACATGGTAATAAGGTCTCCCCAAAGCCTTCTTTTCTCAAGGCTGAACAAACCCAGTTTTCCCAGCCTCTCCTCATATGGCAGGTTCTCCAGTCCTCTGATCATCCTTGTGGCCCTTCTTTGGACCCTCTCCAGGCTTACTTCATCCTTTTTGTAGAGCAAGGACCAAAACTGAACCCTGTAATAGCTGAAACACCAACTCTTCCTTCACTGACATTGGGTCGGTGTCTGCATGAACCTGGACTTCTGTTCCTATGGCCTGGGACCCAACAGCACTGGTAAAGACAGAGGTGAAGAAGGTGTTGGGGACCTCTGCCTTTTCAGCATTGTTGGTGACTAGTTCCCCCCCCCGTTTAATAGTGGGGCAGTATTATTCCTCTGTTTCTGCTTGTGGTTAACGTATCTGAAGAACCCTTTCTGGAAGTTTTTGACATCTTTGGCCAATGTCAGCTCAAGCTGAGCTTTAGCTTTCCTAACTGCATCTCTGCGTGCCCTGGCAATGCCCTTGTAATGCCCAGCTGGTAATGTTCCACTTTTCCACCTCTGATACATTTCCCTTTTGGTTCTGAGCAGACCCAGAAGCTCAGTTAAGCCAAGGGAGTCTCTTCCTCCACCTACTTCCTTTGCCTTTAGAGGGGATGAACTGGTTTTGCATATCCAGACAAGTGTTCTTGAAAAACTCCCAGCACTCACTGGCCCCTTTACCCTCCAAGGAAGCTTCCCACAGGATCCCTTCCAACTGAGCCCTGAGTGCACACTCTTCTAAAATCTGAAACCTTTGTCCTGGTATTAACCTTCACTGTGCTCAGCAGTATCCCAAACTCCAGAATATTGTGGTCACTGCAGCCAAGTCTGTCACTAACCAAGACATGACAGAGTAGGTTTTCTTCATTAGTCAGCAGTAAGTCCAACTGTGCCCCATTCCTTGTTGGCACATCCAACATTTGTGTGAGGAAGCAGTCTTCTACACATTCCAGTAACTTCTTGGATGTCAAGTGAACTGCAGTGTTGTTCCACCAGCAAATGTCTGGGTAGTTAAATTATCCCATAAGGACCAGGTTTTGTTGACCTGAAGTTTGCCTGAACGATCTGAGTATGGCTTCATTGGTTACATTGTCATGGTTTGGGGGTGGGTAGCAGATTCCTACTGTAAGGTCTCCCTTGGAGACGATCCCTCTGATTTTGACCCAGAGGCATTCAATAGGGCTACCAGAATTACCGTCGTTGAATTCTATACATTCAAGTTTTTCCTTAACACAGAGTGCAACTCCTCCCCCTTTTCTCCCCTGCCTGTCTTTATGAAACAGTCTGTAGCCATCCATCACAGTCATCCAGCTGTGTGAATTGTCCCACCATGTTTCAGTTATTCCTATGATATCATAACTATCTGACTGGGCAAGGAACTCCAGTTCCCCCTGTTTATTTCCCAGGCTGCATGTGTTTATATACATACACTTCAGGTGGCTGATTGTTCACGTTTCAGGAGACAGCTGAGGCACATTTTACACTACTCAGGTTCGTCTAGTTTATTCCCCAATTGGTTATAGTGTTGATGGTGGAATGATCATTGCCATTTTTGATCCCTCCCCCCAGGTCCTTCAGTTTAAAGCCTGCATCACCAAGTTGGCCAGCCTGTTGCCGAAGATTTCCCTGCCTCTCTTAGAGAGGTGGATTCCATCCCTTCCTCGTAGAAGGTCCTGTTATCACAAAAACCAAAACCCTCATGACAACACCAGCCTTGTAGCCAGAAGTTGACCTGCATTATGTGTCTGTTCCTGACTGCCCCCAGTTCTTGAACTGGTGATACAGATGAAAAGATAACTTGGGCACCATAACTCTTGATTTCTCTCCTAGGGCCTTAAAGTCTTTCTTGATTCTGCTTAAGTTTGGTCTTATGGTGTCATTCGTGCCCACGTGAAAGAGTAATAGGGGATAGTAGTCCGTGGTCTTGAGAAGTTGTGGCACCATCTTGGCAACATCATGGACCTTAGCTCTGGGAAGGCAGCACACCTCACATGTTTCCCTGCTGGGTCTGCAGATGAGTGCTTTGGTGCTCTTTATCAGGGAGTCTCCCACTACAAGCACAAGTCATTTCTTTTTGTGTTATCTGCCATGTGCTGTTGGGTCTGTTCTGTCTTGTGGGCCTTGCTATTCCCTGGATAGGGTTTTATCAACATCCTCATTTTCCTTGTCCTGTGCCTGTGAATTAGAGAAAGGTGGATACACAGCTGATTTCTGCAGTAGCCTTTATATTGGTTGAGTGCATGCAGAAGGTTTAGCTGTTTGGAGATGCAGCCTGGCTGGCTTGCAGAGACAAGTACATGACTGGAATACTTGTGACTGGGGGTGGGACTGGATTGCTGAGCCGTGAGGTACTTTTCCAGTATTTTGAGCCCAAGGTCCATATCTAAACAGGTGTTGACAAGTTGGCTCTCAGAGCTGTTGTGCTACAGGGAAGTGAGGTGGTGACGGTACTGTTTATCCACACGTGGAAACATACCTAATTGGCCTGAAAGAGGCTTGTAAGAGTCTGGAATTCATGAGCCAGTACAGTAGGTATGAGGATAAAATAAATGCTTTTATTATTCAAAGATATAACCCCTAGCAGGGTTGCATTTTGGTGAGTGAAGGAAGGAAAGGACATTGTGTACCCACTTCCATAGATTTCAGGATGACCCCCAGTTCGCTAAACTGCTATTAAAAAGCATCAGTGTGCTCTGCTTTTTATGTGATTAAATTGGAAGAAACCTTTAATGTAACATGAGGAAAGTTTCTCCTTTCTCAAAGGCATCTCTAAGTCCTGAAGATGTATAGGGTAATGAATGGAATTGAGTAGATCATAGGCAGTGTAAGTGTCTTTGGGTGGTGCTCCATGCTTGTCTTCTTGCTTTTTAACCAATTGTAGTGATGATGGGATGGAGCAAGGGTACTCAGGTCTGTGGTTCACAGGTGAGTCCTGCTGATATGAGACTTTTGGCCCTCAGATGTGGACTGGAAACAGGTTGCAGACTGTATGAGATTTTGACAGTCCTTTTTTTGAAAGTCCTGTCGTTTGCTCTTGTCATGGTTCAGTGTATAGACAGTTGCCAACTGACTTCCGTGCATATTAGATTATGAGTCTGCTCACAGACATCTGCTTGCACATGGCTTCATGTTACCACGTGGTTGTCTGTGCTTTTTGGATGTAAGATGAGTTTGTGTTCAGTTCAGAAGTGTGGTACTGAAAGGCTCTGAGACTGCCATGTTATAAAGGTTGGACACCATTGAGCTAAATCAAGACACTACATTCATGATACTCAGGTTCATTGTGAGAGCCGTGCCACGTGAAAACAGGAATCCCTTTAGGCACACCACTTGTAGTGTGCTCCACTTAGCAAATGAAGTGAACTGCCACATACTACTCCCTGTAGCCTTGGTGTCTTGTTGCAGGAGACAATACAGAGCAGTGTGAATTTCCTCTGCCCCTCTGCTGTCCTGCTGCACAGTGACTTTTTTGTGTGGCTGCTAGTGGTTTTTAGCTGGCCCAAGGCTGCTTCTCCCCCACCGCATGCTGCCTGACATCCTTTGTAACTATGACCAGGGCTAATGCTGACTAAAGTTTTGTACCTCTTTCTTGGCTCAGAGTAGTTCAAGGTTTGATTCAGTTCCTGAATCTTGGTTTTGTATCATGGAATTACATCTACAGTGTCTTGTTCAGTAGAAACACCTGTACTGGTGTATTAAAATTAAAAAGGAATATTTTGTGTGTGTGTCCATAGGATGTCCTGTCACATCCTAACAAGAGCTTTCCCATTCAGAAACACCCCTGATGGGGCTTCTCAAACATTGCCTTGTTGAACACGAACTGATGAGACCAAAAGTGAGGGGGAGCAGACTGCATGCTGATTATTGCCCTTTTTCTGGCTTCTTTTGTGGAGGACTGCCATGGGAGATGGGTAGGGCGTCCCAGTATCAGTTCTTCCTCATTTCATGTTGAGTGCACTCCCCTCTTCAGGAGCAGCTTCTGTAAGGGCTCTGTGCTCATGTGATTTTTCCAAATACAAATCCAAAAACCTCACTGTTCTGTGAAAACTGTTTCAAAACCAATCACTCAAAGCACCTTTTCTAGGGCTAGCTATGTAGTACAGGCATCCAGAAAGAAAGAAAGGATTTCTTCAGCACAGAGCCTCTGGTAACAGAAATAAAGTACCTCCTGAAGATGTATCTGGTTCAGAGGCAGCATCCCTTGGAATTCTCTCATTGGTAAGTAGGTGTGGAGAGTCTGAAATTGATTCAGTGCTATGTAGTGTACATATTTTAATTATTCAGGGCGAGATCTGCCTCTGATGTGTAATTATTCTGGGAAACTTCACGATAAATTCCTGTGCTTTGGAGAGGATCATTGCAAGTGTCTGTACCAAGCTATTTTTTTTTCCTCCCAGAATTTCATATCCTCTCATCTAGCAATGGGGACTGTGTGCATCTAGTTAGTAGTGCTGGTAAAGAGGTGGTAACCTGTCAAACTCCCTGGTCCATCATGTGTCTCTGCTGACTGGCTTCATTCATCAGGGTCTTCAGCCTCTAGCAATAATGCCTTCCAGCAGCATAAGCCCTGATGCATTGTTTGCCTTTTTAGAATAGCTTCTGGAGGATGGAGTAAACTGAGGAGGAGCTGTCTTCCTTTGTGTGTAAGCGGGGAATGCTAGCAGCCCTGCATGGAGAATGTTTTCACAGCTGTTAACTGGGGCAGTTAGAGATACTGGCCATGGCTGTGTCCTGCCTCCAAATGGCCTTTTGAAAGGCAACATCTGCACAGTGGCCTTTGGCCATGGCTGAGTAATACAAATGCATGTCCTGGACTTTTGCCGTCTGAGGACCACAACATACATTGAATTTTCTGAATGAGGGTAAAAGATTATTTATATAAAGACTGAAAAGGAAGGAAGATGACCAGTTTTGCACTAAAGATGTGCCCTGCAAGCTTACCTTTGGATTTTGTTATTCATGCATTTAAGAAAAAACTGAAATGGATTATTTCCAAATTTTGCAGGGAAGCCTAGGTAACCTGAGTGCCGAAAGGCTCAGTCATTGCAGATGCAAGAGAAGGAGAGTGGTAATATGGAGGCTTGAAACAGTATTTCCATTCTGATTTTTTTTTATTCCATTTCTGTTTCTGTATGTGAATCTGATATCTAGGATGAATAATGGCATTAGGTGGAAGATGCCCTCATAAAGTTCCACTTAATGTTTCTATGAATCGTAGAGATAAATTTTGACAGCTGCTTTAAGTCTCCAGTTATTAGCAAGTTCATTTCCCTCATCCAATTCTTCAGGATGTGCTGAAGAACTGACTAGTTAGTGGCATTTATTTTCCACCATGAGAAAGGTAACACAGCTCAGTGTTGAAGAAACTTAGCCTGCTCCTTACCTCTTTGTGTACTGTGTTACTGGGCTTCTGCAGGTCCTTAGTGGGTCCGAGATTGGGTAGCAGTCCTAAGAGTACGGCCATGTAGTCTAAAAACAGTTTCCAAATTTTTCACTTATATCTATTCAGATCACACTTGCCACTTTTTCTTCCTTTATTTTTTCTAATTCTATCTACAAAAGCAATTAATTTCATGCAAGCAATTATTTGACTTACTGCCTGCTGCATGTGGCTCATCCTTTCATTGTTCTCCTAGATCTTCTTTTTTCTCTGTATTGTATATTACTTTCTTTAAGGTTAGAGGTTGCTTCGGAGAGAGTAATTGTCAATTTAAGTATTACTTTCTTTTTGAAGAATGCTGCTAAGTTGGCTTTTTTGGCCTTTTGTCACTTCCTGAGTTTGTTGTAACATATTAAAAATCGCATGTGAATGGCTAAAAAAGTTAACTTTTACATTTATTTATTTTGTTCATTTCTTAATGATTGCAGCTCTCTGCTAAGTCTGGCTTCTTTCCTTACTCCCTAATTGCATAAGTACCCTTGGGTATTTTTTAAGTGGAAACTTCAGAGAGAAAATTCAGTATCTCGGCCACTTTGAGTCATCATTGTTTTTTGTCCCTAGCCTCACTGATGAAAGACCTTTTTCATTCTAGTACCATTTTCCTCATGTTTATTTTTAGAATGTCTTTTCCCTCTTTGGCAGGACTAGTCCATCCTGCTTTCTTATAATCTTTGTTTTCTCTGCAGGTCTATACTAGACCTTCCTTGTTTAATTGTTTACTCCCTTGGCTTTCCAATAAGATCATCTTTAATTTTCCAGTCTTTGATCCAGTTAAATTCGTAGAGTTTTATTTGGGTCCCTTATGCCTGTGTTTTCCAGCAGGGACAGTAATGAATCCAGCTAGCAAATGAAACAGCCAACTTTTTCTCTCAGTTTTAAATTCTCAAGCTTGCTGATTCTGTAAATGGTCTCTACTCAGTGTCTACAAACTGTGAGTAACTGGACTAATAAATCGTGGATTTGGGTTTTTTGGTCAATTCCCTCCCCTCCTCCCTTTTGTTGCTTTTTTTTAGCAGGCTTCCCCTGTATGCTAAACAGAACACTTTCTAGCTGGCTAATTTCAAAGCTGCTGAAGATTTAAAATATAAAACTTGGCTTACCCTGTGGATCTCATTGAGATTAGATCAAGCCAAGATCTTGTTTCTGGAGCTTGGCAGGTTTGTGTGTGAATATTGCAATGTTCTATTAAAAAAAAAAAAAGGCATTTACTATGCTTGCTAATTTAAAATGTTTATTTTGAAGTTAATTTCTCCCATTCTAAATGCATTTTTCTGGTTTAGTTTATTGACATAGGATCTACAAAACAAGCCTACTTTGGAGTCACCTTTGAATTAATATAAATGTTATTTTCTGCTAAAATGCCTGTGAAGGTTCAAAGACGACTAAAGAGTGACTTTGGCTTTTGAGACTTGTAGCAGTTTAAGATGTTTAAGTCCTTAGAAAAGCTTAAGCAATTTGCACTCCCTCAAAGGCTCCTGACATCCTAAATTGTCTAAGCCACTGGAAGAGCTGATAGATCATAAACAGCTTAAGATATTGTGAGGGTTCAAAGCTTATTTGGAGTGTAGTCTGCTTGTAATCACTTTAAGCAATTAACAAGCCTTTAGTTTTTTAGAGGACTTTAGGCAAGTTGTCCATCTTTAGAGCTTGGTTTTAGGTGATACCAAGCTAATTATTCTTATTCAATGAACTTAAAACTTTGCCTTCTGGAATTGGTTATTTACCTTCCTGAAGTTTACCTTCATCCACCTGTACTTGTGCAAAAATTTCAACACTGTCCCACATGACATCCTAGTCTCTAAATTGGAAAGGTATGGATTCAATAGATGGACCACTCAGTGGGTAAGGAATTGGCTGGATGGTTGCACTCAAAGAGTTGTGGTCAACAACTCAATGTCCAAATGGAGACCAGTGATGAGTGGAGTTTCCCATGGGGCAATATTGGGACTGGTACTGTTTAACATCTTTGTTGGTGACATGGACAGTGGAATGGAGTGTACCCTCAGCAAGTTTGCTGATGACACCAAGCTGTGTGGTGTGGTCAACATGCTGGAGGGAAGGGAAGCCATCCAGAGGCACCTTGACAAGCTTGAGAGGTGGGCCCATACCAACCTCATGAAGTTTAATAAGGCCACTTGCAAGGTCCTGCACCTGCGTTGGGGCAATCTAAGCACAATTATAGGTTGGGTGGAGAATGGATAGAGATCAGTCCTGAAGAAAAGGACTTGGGCATGTCAGTTGATGAGAAGCTCAATATAAGCCAACAATGTGTGCTTGCAGTCCAGAAAGCCAACTGTATCAAAAGAAGCATGACTGGGTTGTTAGGGGAGGTGATTCTCCCCATCTACTCTACTCTCATGAGACCCCACCTGGAATACTGTGTCCAGCTGTGCAGCCCCCAGCACAAGAAGGACATGGAGCTGTCTGATTGAGTCCAGAGAAGGGCCACAAAGATGATCACAGGGCTGGAGCACCTCTTCTATGGAGACAGGCTGAGAGGGTTGAGGTTGTTCAACCTGGAGAAGGGAAGGCTCCAGGAAGACATTATAGTGGCCTTCCAGTACCTGAAGGGACCTGCAGGGAAGCTGGGGAGGGACGTTGCACAAGGGCATGTAATGGTAGGACAAGGGGGAATGGTTTTAAGTTGGAAGAGAGGAGATTTAGGTTAGACATTAGGAAGAAGATCTTTAGTGTGAGGATGGTGAGGCACTGGAACAGCTTACCCAGGGCGGTTGTGGATGCCCCCTGCCTGGAAGTGTTCAAGGGCAGGGTTGGATGGGGCTTAGAGCAACCTGGTCTGGTGAGAGGTGTTCCTGCCCATGCAGGGGAGTTTGAACTAGATGATCTTTAAGGTCCCTTCCAACCCAAACCATTCTATGATTCCAGTAGCAGGATCCTTACCTGCTGCTTAGTGTGGTTGGAGCCAGACAAGTGAAGGATACCATGGAATATTGGCAAGATTTTGAGTGAATAGAAAACTAGTGAAAATTCAGGAAATTCTTATTTCTGCCTTGTTTATTGCAGGCTATTTGACCTGGATGGTATGTTCTTATTCACATAAACATGCAATTTTATTTTTTTTCTCCTAATTGGGATATATATTTTCTAAATGTCAAAGTAACTGATGTCTACTTTCAATATCAGCAGTGCAGAAGTCACGTTTGGGACTAAGACTCTCTCAGGTGCAAGTTAGAACTTACTATGTCGTGCTGAGAGTGGTGTAAAAAAGCTCTGGGAAACGCTGCTTTTAAAAAATGCTGTTGTGGTATTTCTGTAGGAGAAATGATATTGGCATAAAGGCTGTGAGGGACTTCTCTTGTCCGTATTACCAACACAGGTTTTGCTTTGTAGCTTTGAGTCCCTGAAGGCAGTGCTCTCAGCCTCAGTACTTCTAGTTGAGTCCCAAGATAATCAAACACCCAGACTTTCATAAAAAAAACCTCTCTCCTTCTTCTTTGACATTGGATTGGTGCTTAATTTCCATTTATCACTCCTGTTGAATGTGTGGGAATACTGAGTCTTAAATTAAGACTTTCTCCCTGGAAACATAAGATGTTCTTCTTATGCTGTTTGTATGTCCTCCATTTCAACTCATGAGTCTGCTCATCTCCTACACACAAATTGTGAGCAGGTTACGAATGCTGACTCCAGAAGAAACCATCAAAAGAAATCATTTTGTTTGGGTCATTACTACTGTGTTAATCCCTCTGCTCTCTTTCCTTGAGGTATCTAACAGCTTAGCTGACTGAAGACTCTCTTCCTTAGCTGAGATACCACATTTTTGCCCAGAGAGGATGATTGTTAGAGATGTGCTTTCTATCTAAATCTTGTCCCCTGGCCTTAAGAACATGGATTGTATCCAACTTTAGTTGCCTAGTGGTGGGCAGAACAAACTTGTGCTGGTTCAAGCTGTTGAGACAGAGAAGTGTCTTACCTACTGGTGCCTCCAAATGTGTGAGGCTGGCTTAATTTAAATGATACGAGTTTGAATAGAGCCTCTTCCTAATATTTAACCTAGCCAGCAGGTCTATACAATCAAATAAACAGGGCTGGTCATCTTCCATGGTGTTCTGAACCGAGTTGCCATCCTCCCTGAAGCAGGCACGTGGCCACCAGATGCACCAAACTGCTTGCTGTCCTGCTTCTGCAGCACCTTTGGCAATTCAAGTAGGTGTCAGGATGTGTTTCTGCATGGTTACTAGTTCTAAGCCAGGCAAAGCTTGCAGGATTCTGGAAAATTAGTGGGCTGTATCAGTATAGGGAATAAATTGCACCTGCTTCTATTTGTGGAGAAGGGGTGGTCTTTCCATTGTCCTCTGAATGTGATGAGTAGGATAATTTCATGCATAGCTTAAAAGTCTGTGTGGTTGTTAAGGGTAAACTGCAGATTCTGTTCTTCCAACTTACCTTGCTAAGAATTCATATACTTGGTCTCATGCTCTTCCTCTGGCTAGTCATACATGGGCTGTAGTCCAAGGGTGTGCTCTGAAATAGGCTGATGCCAGTGAAGCTGCCACCTCTTTGTTGGTCAAAGGGAGTTACTGCCCAGCAGAGCTACTCCGGGAATCCTCTTTGTTGGTTCCATAGAGTTTGCACTGCAGCAAATTTTCACTTCGATTTTTCTCTGCACGTGGCTCATTGCCTGCACAGACAGCGAAATATTTATGAAGTAGGGTGTTAGAAATTATTGTTTTCCTATCCAGGCAGCTGCTGGGAGTGCCAAACTTTGCGTTGTACTGACAATACCGTTTCCTAGCTCATCATGGGAGCCAGGGATGGGCTTACTGTGCTGATCATCACACGCCAGCAGAAGAGATAATGAGCTGCTGACAAGAATGCATCTGGAATCTGGCCGAGCAGTGCATTTCATGAGATACTGTGTGCTGCTTCTTCCTTCACAAACCAGGACAATGGATTCTTGTTCCTTATCGTAGTGTCACCTTGCCTTTCTATAGCTCTCTGTCTCCTTGATACAGTTTGAATGGTTTAAGTTTGCACAAAGAGAAGAAAGCACGTCATGGGGAATTCAAATCCATTATAAACTAGCCAAGTTTTGTACGCTTGCTCTTAATGATCTTGACTGGAAAGCATATTTGAGAAATCAGCTTTAAAGAGTAATTTCTTTTGTGGAGAAACCAAACCTTGGTAGCATGAAATCAGACATTCACCTGGCTGCATGCTGCATGGTATCACTATGCAGCTAGTATTCTCTATGTTGGGCTTGCCACAATCTTCATTCTAGTAACAGAATTGTGCTCATATTTTTAGATGGGATTACAGGCAGCAATGTCTTAATCAAAATTTAATTCAGTGCTGTAGCAGATGCTACTGCTGGGCCATTCTATGTGGCAGGATTTGAAGAAGGAGAGTAGTGCCTATGCCCATTGCTGCCACCTTCTTCAGTACTAGGGATGGTTTAAGTGAGAAGACAGTAAGTGCTATTTATGCCTTCCTGGACATACATACCCTACTTGCAGTTTATGGATTTTTGTCTTGCCATCTTTCTCCTGAGCTGTGCTGTTGTGGTGGAGTTGGGGAACTTTTGTCCTAATCTCTCCTCAACTCCCAGTTTTGGATATGCCATCTGGGGGAGTTACCCAAATGTCTGTTTGTGCTGAACTGGGCTTTGTTGATTTGCTTTTAAAATACCGGTTAAGCTAATGCAGCAAATTGTACTTCAAGTTTCTTGACACATATCCGTAGTTTTGTCATTGATTTCTAAAGCTTGCTCTGAGTTTCTTCAGCAGGACACTTTGAAGGTAATATTTCCTTGTAGAGAGAAACTGTGCTGCCCAAGTTGTTGGTTCTTGGTTCTTAACAGGCACCTCTCCAAATCCTTATTCAAGTTTCAGCAAAGCATGCAAGTCTGTGCCCTTCATCCTCTCCAAGCTTGTTAATAATGTGAGCTGGACACAGGCGTGAAGGAAAAGTCCTTCTCAGAACAGATCCCTGCTGGGAAAGCCAGGCTATGAGCAGCTCTGCATTTAACAAAGCTAATGGAAATTTCCAGGGAGGGCTTAGAGAGCTTAGTGGCAGCCATAAAAAGGAAGAAAGTAAGAACTTGACTAAGTGGACTTCACTGTCCATGACTGACACAGCATGGAGAATTGCAATTTTTCACCCTCAAGCCCTGGGCAACAAATGTCCTCCTTATTGCATCCACATCCAAGTGGAAACATGCTCCATGGTGCATAGAGCTTCTACCCTAGGCCTTGGAAAATGTGAAGTGCTTCCAGCATTTCCATGTTTAGAGTTAGATGGAGCAAAAGTTAAATGCTTACATTACCTGAAAAATATTAATTTCTCCAGTGTAAGCTCTGCTGCTGTGAAATGAATAGTCAGGCCTTGATTTGCAAATCTCCTGGGAAACGTACTGTTCAGGGCTTGCTAATTTACAAAATTCAAGCAATATTTTGCAATGGAACTTAGAAACCTTTAGGCTTTCTGAAAAGGGAGATGGCACTGTTTTACATGGGTGTGGTTAAGCCAGAGCAAATCTTTAAACTTAATTGAAAATCTGATTTAAACCAAGGTAATTGTGGTTGTCACACACATCTTGTTGTGTACTTAAATTGGTTTAACGTGCAATCATATGACCAAGTTTCTAATGCAGGCAACTGTCACTTAACCCATGCAATAGCAGTATTTCTTTGGTGAAGTCTTTGCTTATTAAGAAAGAAAATTGTGATCTTCATATAAAAGATAGTGCCCAATCAATTCCCTCCATTAAATTCAGGTATTTGCTTTCCTCACTGAACCTTGATGCAGTGAGGCTGTCTGAAACATCTCTCCTGTAGCTTCAGTCAGTCATCCAAAGATTGGGAGCAAGCTGGATATTGACTGTGGAAAGGCAGATGTGGGTTTCAGGTCAGAGAGATGCAGATGAGAGAGAACAGGCAGAGAGAATGAAGATTGTGCTAAGGGATTTATCGCTGGAAGACTTTTGCAAGAGGGGAAAGCTGGAAGAGGGTAAGTTGGTTAGCTCGTGAAAGGAAGAGTCTGCTGAAAGGTAGCAGTGAGGATGCTTGCTGCTGCAGTAGAGTGCCAGCTGTTAATTGTGAGCCACTTTTTTGGCCCTGCAGGAAGACATGCTCAGTCCAGACTAAAAAGCCAGATTCAAGTGGTGCTGAGGATGTTGAACTCCCATTGTGGCTACATCTAGTGACCTTGGTTTAAACCTGTTCATCAGCGTTCCCAGAGTCAGCAGCAGCAGCACCAGCTGCTACAGGTTGTCCTTCTACAAAAGGAAAGTAAAGTCCTGGATTCTCTGGTAGTAAATGAGTAGCTAATAGGACCCTGGCAGTGAAACCCCATTGATAAATGGCAGCATTTAAAACCAATGTGGGAAGTAATGTATTAAATGGAATGGCTATTGATCTCACTGTCCAGGGAAAGGTGCAAATTCACTGCGTGGAGTTAGAAATAATTTTCCTGTCAAACAATCTGGCTGTACAGTAGTGAACCTCTGCAGAACAGGTAGGAGCAGGGATGGGAGTTTTTAACCTGGTGTGCTGCATGTCTGCTTGGTACTATGGTGCTTTTGTAGAAGGGAGATGAATCAGACCCAAAGAAGTGTGTGTGTGTGCAGGAGCTGAGCTTCCCATATAGTACAGAAACATGGTGTTTGGGGAAAGAGGAAACACCACTGCCAGCTCACATTTTGGCCTAGGGAAAACTTTGTAGTCTTCTGGTTTCTTGTCTTGGGAGTTGGCAAGGTGGCTGAAAGTAGTAGGGTACAAAGAGCACCTTGGCAAGGAATACCACTCATGTAGGTGGCTATGGGGACCATTCCTACACTTGGGAAAGCATGAAGAACTTTAGAAAGAGAACAGCATGGGTCAGTTTAGGTCTGTTGTGTAATAGCTGCAGATACCAAACAAACTAGACTAATGGAAATTTTGACTACTAAGTCAGAAAGTCTCACTTGCGTAGTGAGTATGCTACTTTGCTGACAGCAAAGTGTCACCCAGTGAGGGCAGCTGCCAGGGAGATGCTGATTTACAGAGGCTTCAGAGTTTATTGACAGATGGTAACCTGTCACTAAAACCGTACCCATCCCTCTGGCTGTTCCATCCACTGCCTAATATACTGAGACTTAGCCCTGTGCGGCAGTGTGACAGCTAGCTCAGCAGAAGTAGTAGGGATGAGTCATTACTTCCTGTAGACTCCATGTGTGGTTTTGTTGACCTGATTTTCTCCAGCTTTCACCCTTGGTCCAAACCTGGGGTGCTGTCACCCCGACAGCCTATCCCCAGGCCTCCAGCACACACAGCTCTCCCCTTGCAGCAGCTCTGACCTGCAGTGTCCTTGAAGCTGGGGTTCTTGTTGGTTATGCTGAGGCATCTCATTACAGGGACAACAGCTTTTATGTGTATGTAAAACACCATTTTGGGCCAGAGCCATAACTAGCTACTAACTACTTGGCCAGAATCCTTCCTTCAGATTACAGGACTATCCTTAATTCATGCTCTGAGGCTGCCTGCAGTGTGATCCAAGTCCAGGTCTTCAGCTGCAATTCTTTTTTTTCACTCACCTTGTGATGACTGCTACACAGCACTGTTGTAACTCTCCCCCTAGCACCACCAGGTGTCTGCAATCCAGCAGCCATGTGGTGGTACACAGCACCACTTCAGGCCCCCCAGGCAAGCTGTTGTGTCAGCATGACATGTCAAAACACTGTGCAGAAAGTCTCTTCCATGGTAATGTAGCCTGTAGTGCTTCTGGAGGTGGGACACAGCAGTAGGTGGGAGATCTCAATACTGCCTCGGACTGCACAGTGTGTGCCTGTCCTCTGAAACTTCTGTATGGCACAGAGTAAGCTGGATTCATTCTTCTCCTCTTCCAGTCTAAGAGCTGTCAGACCTTAGAAATAGTGTGAGACACACCAACAGCATTATGGTTATAGTTCTTTAGTTTGGTTTTGATTAGCCAGCCCTGGCTTTGCATATTTTTGGAGAAATGCAATGTGAAAGGTTGCCATAGCATTGGCTGTTCTGTTAAGCTTAGTAGCATTAGCAGTAAAATTTAAGTTTTGGACTTTTTGGACATGTACTTAGTTGATCCAGCACAAACTCTTTTGTGGAAACTTACGCAAATATCCTCTCCATCTGCCTGTGCTCCACAGTGACTGTGAGTGAGAGGGCTGTATAGGGATTTATTTATAGGTAGAATGAGAACTATTTGTGAGGAAACTGAATGTTGACTAAAAGCAGTGTTTTACTTAGCATTGCCTAGTGCAGGAAATGCTGGCAGGCACCACAGACAAAATTGGCCTTCCCATTCCAATTCTTTGTTTAGTCATTTGGAGTTAGGGTAACTTGATTTTATACACACAGTTTTATGTCTTCATTTCCTGAAATCTCTCTGCTCCTGTTCCTGTGCCTCACTGTTAAGACTGAATTGAAATGAATGGAATATTCCAGAGCAGTCTGGGAAATACAGCACTCGGTGTTTGTGAGACTGTTTATGGTGATGAGCCCTTTTAACAAAAATGTGAACTGAGCTAGATCTGCAGTTTCTCTAGGGCAGGAATCAACACGGTCCTTCATGTTGTGGGTCTGTAGTGTGGGCTGGCTGGAATGGTGTCCTGTCATGCTAATAGTTTTTCCTTCTTTGGTGTTTCAAGGGCCTTAAACTCTGGAGTTGAGTACCACTGGGACCAGCTGAATGAGAACGTCTTCACTGTGCATTCCAGCAGCAGGAGCACTGAGCGGCCTGGGTGAGTCTCCTTGGTGTGGGTTAGAGACCTGACCCTTCCTGCTGCTTTTGTTACATCTGACAGCACCACTTCTTTGTTCCCTTAGCACTGGTAGCATTAAATGTGCAGATTCTCCTCCCCACCTCCTAGTTGGGTCACCTGGCCTGCTTCCAGCAAGTGACATTCAGTGCCCAAAAGTACTGCCAGTGATAGTGAAGTACATGTGTCATCCATGGCCTCAGTAACATCTGTGAGCAAGCTGTGGGAGGAGCACATGGGGCTTGATCAGAAACACCATGCAAATTAAGTGGCCATTGGAGGATAACTGAAGAATGGGGGGTTTCACAGAGATAAGTGTAAATCCATTGGGTGGCCCTGATGACTGATTTTCATCCCTTGAGTTTCTGATGATGGGACATTTGTTTCTCAGCAATAAACTAAAAATAAAGCTAGTTCCCTGACAGCCCTATTGGCTGCTTCATCCAGTCTGTCTGGTGATGCACACATTAGTTATTCTAAACACAAGGATAACTCTGCAGTTCCTTGCTTCTTGCCCCAGTGAGGAGTATTTCTCTGTAAGTCAGGTGTTTTCAGCAAGAGGATGACAGTCTTGTTTCTGAATTGTGACCTCCAGGATCCCAAGGAAATTATGAGCTGTTGTACAGGGTAGCATCTGTGCTGTCCTGTAGACTTGGTTTGATTGAGGGTAAAAATAAGCAGTAAAGATTCTTTACTCTGCCATATGAGTGGGTATGTTCCTGCCCATGCAGGAGGGTTGGAAACAGATGATCTTTAAGGTCGCTTCCAACCCAAACTATTCTATAATTCTATATTGCCACTACTCATGTTTTCTGGCAGCACTTGTCAGTCTTACATGATGGGCTTAGGAGCTGTTTGAAGGCAGAAATACTGCTCAACAGTGAACTAGCTCAAAGAGAGAGCTAGAGAAAGTATGGCAGGTTGCTAAACCTTATGGAAAAAACTTGTGAATGTAGAAGTCTTTCCTACAATCTCTTTACCATTCCCAGCACTTAAAGCCAGAGGTCAGTTTTGGAAGGAACATCCAAGCATAGTCAAGATTCAGTTCTTGTAGCATCATACTATTCAGCTGTTTGATTCTGGGAAGCTAATGAGCCATGAGGTGGTTCCTGTTTTCTTTGAGAACAGGGAATTTCTCTTGTCCGACTGGAATGAGCAGAAAT
This sequence comes from Chaetura pelagica, assembly GCF_000747805.2. Lineage (NCBI taxonomy): Eukaryota > Metazoa > Chordata > Aves > Apodiformes > Apodidae > Chaetura > Chaetura pelagica. Next base: position 3,609,062 of record NW_009953571.1, read on the forward strand.
GCCTGCTGGAGTGCATTCATGTGCGATGCTGACTAACTAGGAGGTCCAGAGGAGGGAAGGGATACAGGCTGAGTTAAAACCGCCCTGCTGACGTGCAGAGGGAGGCTGTGCGTGTTTATTGTCCTGTGCTGCATGTCCTGTTGCATACTCAGCTCAGTGACCCTGAGACATAGTTGTTCTGCAGCTTTAGTGATGCTGCAGAGGCATCTATCTATGCCTGTCAGACACGCTGCTTCTGTGGAAGGGTGAGTGGACTATGAGACTCTGTAGGCTTTAAAACTCAAGAGTCCAGCCAGCTGAGGCTGGAGATGGGTGTCTGTGTGTGTGTGAATATTTGCAGGTCACACTCCCCTCCAGACCCATCTGCACAGGGGCTAGCAGGTGCCTGCTTGGAGTGGAGGCAACAGGAGGCTCAGGTGGATGCTTCAGTCTTGCTGGTGCATGTTGCCCCCAGTGCTCCTGGTCTTATTTGTTTTTCTCTCTTTTCAGAACCAGCAGAGCCACATGGAGGACAGACAGGGACATGGGCCTGATGAATGCCATAGGCCTGCAACCCCGAAACCCCCCCACATCTGTGACTTCGCAGGGTACCCAGACCTTGGCGCCTCAGCTGCAGAATGAGGAGTTTCCACATACGTTCCGCATCCTGTCAATGCATTTGGACACTCCTGTTATCTCTTCAGCAAAGATTTCTCCAGCCTAATTTGCCTTCAGCCAGGTCAAGGTGATCAGGAGAGTGAATCTCTGTCCATATGAATAGAAAAGCTGTCTTTTTCACATGCTTTTAGAAGGCAAAAATTAACTCCTCTCCCAATCATTGTGTCTTTTTAGAATCAGCTGTACTTGTATCAGTCTTCATAAAATCTCCTGAACTCTAGCCATCAGTAAGGTTGCCAACTGTTAGGAGTTATCCTTTCTGCCTCTGTGTTATAGTTTAGCTTGGTCCTTCATCCTGTGCAGGTTTTACAATACTGTGAAATACTGTAAAATACTGAAAGTAACTTCTCACAAAGCAGGTTTGAGTATTTTGTTTAGTCTGATTGATTAAGTCTGTGATGACTGTCCAGCTCAACTATTAAAATTCTGTCGTGTTTTCCAGTCGAGGGAAGCTTCCCCACATGTAAAAAGCTGTAAGCAGCTGATTTGCAATTCCTGTATGATTATAGAGTCACTGATCTTTTGAAATCCTGATTATTTTGTCCAGGCTTCTTGTCTCTATTCTGTAGCATTGTGCTTGAATCCAACTCTGAATTCTTGGCTCGTAAGGAGGTGGGTGGTGTGTACACATAGGAAAGACAGAAAAAAAAAATCAAGGCGTCAGCTTTGAAGCTGCTGGTTCATGATTAACCCACTTGGCTTTGGGAGGCATCCCATGACATGCCTGTTTATGCCTTTAAGCTTGCTTGTGCTCTGTCAGCCTGAAAGATGCTTTTAGTTACTCGACTCTTCCACAGTTTCTGCTGTGTAGCGTCCAGTATGTGTGGTAAGGGTTTGTTTCTCTGATCTCAGGTCTTCTGTTGAAAGTAAAGTGGCAAATTCCTGACCTATGGGGTTTCCTATCTGCTTATCTCAGTGGAGCTGAGGTAACCCCCCTGGAATGTTAGTACAGCTGAGGGGTTGTGAATAAGGTTGGAACACAGGATGTCTGGACAAGCACTGAACTTGTGGGAACTTGTACTTTCACTGGATATGGTACACAGAGTGAAGATAAGGTACAATGTGGGACCTTCTTGCATCAAGGGCATGCAAGGGGGTCTTTCTCTGCTCTGTCAAAAAAGTGCAGTTCTCCAGAGCTGCTTCTCTCTTCTGCTCTTCTGCAATCATCTGAAAATTTCGTTATCTCATTCTTTCTAATTAAACTTTCAGTTTTCAGATCTAGATCATAGTTTTCCTAGACCATTAATGAGATGGGAAGGATTGTCCTTTAGAGTGTCTTGTGCAGGATATCTACAAAAAAAAAACAAAAAAAAACCACAAACAAAAACAAGGTATGTAGCATTTGGAAGAAAAGGAGTGTAACTAACAAGCCTAGGACAGAGACTTCTCTGTCAGCCTTTCTAGCTTGAAAGATCAGCAGGTTTCCACATCTGGTGTGACTTCTGGCTCAGATGCTGACTTACTGCTTGCCCCTTGCAAGTGGCTTCACCTGCAAAATGGGCTTTCACACTTCTGTCTCTTATATAAGGATCTTTAGAACAAAGGAATTACTCCAGTACAGATGCATGTGCTGGAGATGGGCCAACTGGCCTTACCCTGTAGTTGATCAGTTCTTAGGCCAGTTGCATCCTCAGTGGAAATTCCTGTGCAAAGGTCTAAAGAGCAGCTCAAAGCAGGGAGCTGTCAAGAAATTAACTATTGAGGGTGTATAGGATCAAAAAAAACAACTGTAGTCCATCACAGAAGAATGGTACAAGGACCCGTCATGAATCAGAAGGACAAATTTTCAGCTGCTGAAAATGGTGGTCTGGTTCATCCAAGAGTCTTTGTGATACACATTACACCTGAGCTCCATCATGCCACTTGTGACATTAAGATTACTGTTTTTCCAGCATCATAAGCTGCTGTGATGCTCATCCAGTGTGTTCAGGCAGGCTAGATTAGATGCTGAGCTGCTTTTCTCATTGTTAATTTGCCCACCGTCTACCATAACTCTGCCTGTTGAAAGGGAAACACTGTTTCCTGACAGCAGGATCTAGAAGATGTCAGTGATATGAAGGAAAAAAAAAATTAAAGGAAAAAATGTTCTACCACCAACTTGATGTGTGACCTAGGGCAAGTTATTAATCATCTACCAAATGGGAATAAATCTTCCCATAGTACAGTACACCAGGGGCTGTGAAGATTAATTAGTGTTTTGTGTGGGGCTTTGAAGATGTAAATCACTACGTTAAAGCTCAACAGTATTATCAGAAGCACAATGGATAAATCAGATTCTGAGTAATTTAAAGGGAAGTGTTATAGTTATCACCTTGTCATGGTGGGGGGGAACCAAACAAAAAAAACCTCTTGAAAAAAGAAAAAAGAGAAATAAAAGCTAGTGCTCCCTTTGAGAGTGGGTTTCTGTCCCTGTCAGCCCCACCATTGTGGGGAATTCTGGCTCAGGGCACCTCTTGCAGATATGTGCTTACTGTACAAAAAGAAAAAAAAAAAAGTATGCAGAATTGCATCAGAAATCTAATTAGGCACTGTGTGGGTATAAATAGTTTCCTTTTCTCATGCAAAGCTCTGCGGGGACTTTGCTGTTTTGATTATCTTTCTACCTCCTTTGGAGGAATGAGTATACGATGACTTTATTAGAAATGATTCCCTCTCATGTCTGTACCTCTTTGTATTGCAGCAGTTGGTAGCTGCCTTGTGAACTCTGCTCCCAAGCCACACATACATAAACCAAAGGAAGCTAACGTTGAGGGAAAAGCTAGAACAGGTACCAAGAAATGCCTAGAACAGTGTTTCAGCTGTCTCCTACTTTCTTGTAAGCTGACAGGCATAGTAGAAGTAGTGATGGAGTTGTAACTTTGAGGCACTTTAAATCAGAAACAATCTCTTGGGAGTTATACTGTGCTTTCCCTTGCAAATGGACAGACAGGATGGGGGAGAGATGTGTATTCAACTGGCAAATTAAATCTCACTTAAAAAAAATTCCCCAGAAGATGTAATGGCCCAAAGCTTTAACCTTTAGAAATTGTAATTCCCAGTCCAGACTGGGTCAGGCTGTGGCTGCCACTTGGTCAGGCTGTCAGCTGAACCAGCCATCTGTGGAGTACTGTGCAAGTGACAGTAACTGTCAAGGACTTCAAGTGTGCAAGAGGTGCTTCAGGTTGAGGGAGAGGGACCCCTGCAGAGCTGCAGGGCATTTGTTTGATTGTGCACCCATGCTGTCCCCTGGCTATTGACAATAAATTAATACATCTTTCAGGTAATCCAGTTGTTTAGAAAGAAAAAAGTAACCCTCACTCAGAAAAAAATATGGAAATAACTGAAAGAGAATTACCATCTCAGTTCCTGTAATTTGCAATGTCTTTGGGGCTTAAAATTCAGATAGCTACCTCAGTGCTCGTTGTGCAAGTAAGCATGTGTTATGAACTACTGAAATTGTAGCCATCAGAAGACTTGCTGTCTGTCAGTGGATTGCTGTTGTCTTTGGGGGAGCAGCATACTGACTACTGTCATGCCATAAACAGCTTCTAACCTATTTTGTTGAAGTGTTTCTCGTCAGACAGTACAAATTTCAATCATCTCCAACTGCTTTCAGTAGTTGCAGCAGATACTTTCGAGGGGGAAAAGGGTTGTAAAATGAAGGCTTGGATTTGTGGGATTCAATCTGTTCAAACTGCTAAGAGTGAAAATACAGCACGTGCAAGTGAACATTTTCCTAGTGTAAGCAAAGCATCCTGAGGATGCCTGAGGAGCACTTCCAAGTGGAGTCAGTGTCCCTGCATGTGGTGTGACTTACTCCATCTGAGACATTAGCAACGTGTGTCAGGGGCTGCCTGTGCAGGAAAACCCTGTCCCTGGCTGAGCCTCCTGAATGCTAAAAAGAAACCTGTTGGTTTATGTTCACTTAACACGTTCTTGCAATGCTCTTGTCAGATGTGATGTGACTTTTGTGCGGTTAGTGTGGAAGTGGGAACCAGGACACCAGGGATCAGCTTCAAGATCTGCCTCTTATTCTCCAAGTAAAAATGTGGGTAGATCTCTTAGCTTTTCATCTACCCATCCATCTGTAAAATGTGTGTCATATGTCCTGCAGGACTGCAACTTTTGTTTTAAAGCCTTCTGAGAAGCACTACCTAAAGAATAAAATCAGGTTCTAGAAGCATGTCCTACACTTGCCTTTGCTGTGTGAACTACTCCAAGTACTTAGCTCTCTTGGGATTAAATTATGAGGGCTACTTTTAAGCTCTCATTACAAAAATAAGTTTCACTCATACAAATCACCAAGATACTGCTAAGAAATATGTTAACATTGAAGGCTCTTGTGTCTTTTCTGAGTTCTGTGGAGTTGTTCCCATTAGCTACCTCAGAAAGGAAGTATGAACATGCTTCTGAGCTTGGGGAGAAAAGTGACTGGTAGTATTTCTTCTGGCACTTAGGGATATGTGATTATTCATAGCTGGTTATGCTGTGCTGTGATTCTCCCTTTCCTATTCTTACGCAAGGAGCGAATTCATTTTAAAATGCTGATATTTTTATCTTTGAGCATCTGAATTAGTGGGTCAGCTCACACCTCAGAGCTATTATTCCAGTGCTTACTCTTAGTTCTAATTTTGATCTTTTGTTTGCAAGCACAGCTACTAACTACTGCTGGTTTTAGAAAGAGGAAAGCTGAAAACAGGAAAAAGGAAGACAAGTTGACAGGTATTATGCTTACAATGGTACTTCACATGCTGGAGCTGGTTAGCTCAGTTTTCTAGATTTTATCTCTAGTTCTCTCTAAGGTTTGTCTGTTTTTCTGACCCTAAATAGTAGTCTTGGTGCTTAAGATAAAGGATTTTACAGAGCCTGGAAGATCAGAATGTAGTTTTGAGCATAAAGTGAGAGAAGAGGAATTGCACTGTCAATATGGAGATGTAGACGTGCTGTCACTTGGCCTAACCTTGCACAAGCTCGGGCTCTAGATATGCCTTTTGAGCCTGAAAAAAGTGTCACAAGGATGGGGTTTCTCTCTATTCTGCTTTTATTCAGTTGCTGGTGTAGGGTATGGGGTTTGGTCACTGCAGTGAGTGAAACTTCTTGCAGTCTGAGGTGTGGGGATTACAGCATTGCTGTTGTTTTGGGTAAGTGCCTGTATGCATACTCTGAAGCTCCACCAAAGGGAAGTTAGCTCATTTCAGTTGCACCGAGTGCTAACTTAGCCTGCATTGGCAGCTTGGTGAAAGAGCATGTGTGGGAGTTGCCAGGCAGTAGAGATGAGCTGGATGTGAATCTGTGCTGTAGCTCAGCTCAAGGCAAATCACACAGGAAGCTTTGCTCTGAACCAGTCAGCCAAAGGCATTGTCGAAACCTGAGGTGGGAAAGGGAAGAACAGCCCCCAAAGTAGAGGTGCTTGTTGGCTGCTTGAATGGTGAAACTTGCTCTTGCTCCTGGCTCTCAACAGGCTGTCTTTCTGGAATTTCCAACACTGCACTCGTAATCTGAAGGCTTGTGACCTGCTGATTTCTGCTGTGGCATCAGCCCATGCCTGTTTTCTGAGCAAGCAGCTGCCTCAACTGGAAATTCAGCCATGACACAAAGTCTTTAAGGGGCAGGGAAGAGCAGGGGATGCTGTGGTGTGCCCTGCCTGCATGGACTCCTCTGGTGAAGCATGTGTTCATAATGCTGAGGAGCACTGGCTGAGGATCCTTGCTGATTCACTGTTCCAAGGCTCCTGTATTGGAATAATTTATATTAAGTGATCTGTCAAGAGCACAGTACCTGCTGTTTCAGAACTTGTGTAGATAGGGCTGCCTGGCATGTCTCTAAGCCAGGTTGCACATCTTGACTTTCTGAAGCTTCCTTTCTGGCCTGGCCAGATGGCTGGTAGCAAGGTGCTTATGATTATGTCCTCAGAAGGAAGTGATGACTGAATCCAAAACCACCCTTCTCAAACCTTTCACTTTACTTCTGCTTATGATTAATGCTTCAATATCCCTTGGCATGCATATTTTTCACACTGAACTTTCCTGTCTAATGGCTGCTTCTGTCTGTTCTCAGTCTTGGTGCTGGTCAGCCAGGTTTCTAATTCTTACATCAGCCACATCCTAGCTCATGCATCAGCTGCATCCTGAACAGGATTTCTCTGCTAGTGTTGTGGGTCAGGCTCTGCCCAGGGGGTATTCTTGCTCACTCATTGAGTCTCTGCTCCAGATTCTCATGTGGTTACTTGTGTCTCTGTGCTTTAACCAAGAAGCTAGGTAATTCCTGAATGCATAGTGGATATAGCAGGCTTACTACATTTCTAGCAGAAAGGGACATATTCTACCTGTGAGAATTAAATTTCCCCCCATGTCCATAGTGTTTCAACAGCAGGGCAGTATGTCAACAGGCTTGCTTGAAGATGAAATTAGCTGTAACTTGCAGAGGAAGCTGGTGGTGTTTAAATCAAGTACCACTGAGTCCATGAGGAAAGGGAATAAGCTGTCACCAACTGCACAACATGCTAACAGCTTTAACTATCTTGCTTTAAAAAAAAATATCCTCTACAGTGGCATCGTGTAGGCTGTGCTGAATACCCTAGCTCTCATGTTGGATAAATGATCTCCACCCCACAGCCCCAAGTGGTTTTGTCTTTCTGGTCAGTAGTCAGTATGGCTTTTTTTATTGTGTTTTATCTTCTGCCTACATCAGCCTTGTTGACATTTGTGTTCATTTCCTTGGTGCCAGGAGAACTCATGGCTTTCTCCTCTCCTCTAATCAGCATTGTGATAGCTTCATAGAGCCAAAAGTTAGATTTATCTCTTTAATAAGAATCGCCAGGATCCCACTGTGGAATGATCGTAGCAGTTTATGACTACAGATCGTTTTCCCCAAATGGTCTGGGTAGGGTTTGTAGCAAAAGGAGAATGCTAAGAAACAAAACTGGGCTGGACTTAACTGCCATGGGGATTTAATCTCCCACACAAACTGTTTTTGTTCTTCAAAAATAATCTTCAGCAACCAAGACATCTTACAGTGGTTTCCTCAGAGCTCAGTACAGCCTGACTGTGAAGGACAGGCTCAGAGACAGACAAGACAACGATTCTAGATCTTAAGAGGTGTCTTTTGCATTCCTCAAAAGAGATCAGTCATGAGGAGCAGGAGCCTACACACTTGATCTTTCCTTGGTCACAGATAACATGGAAACACAGACTGTGTTCTGTAGTTGCTGTCTGCTCTTGGCCAGCTGCCTTTGTCCTCCTTTGATGCTAGAGACCTTGCCATCATGTCATCTGACTGGGGTGTTCTTGAACAGGTGAAGTAGGAAAGGCCACAGGGCTCTAGAACCATGGTGAAATGTTTGGTTTATTGCAGTGCAAACTGAGGTTTTTCTTTCTGCCCCTGTGGGACTGGCTGGACTGTCTCTGAAGCTGTGAGAAAACATATTGCCTCTTTGACTCCTCTGTTCTTTCCCACCTGTATGGCTAGGTAAGAGCTGCTTCTACAAGGCTTGGATGTGCAAGTGTGTGAGGGATGCCTGTGGGAGTAGCCAAGATTTTTCCTGACAGTTACAGAAAGGAAACATTGAACTCCCTCTGGAACAGAACACATCTTCTGTTCCCATACATGCACGCTGTGTGATGCATTACCCAGCATGGTTTCTCTTTGTGTTGTAGCTTGCCTTGTGCACCAGAGTTGCTTCTGCTTTCTTTTACAGGTGAAGGTCCAGAATATGGGGCCAGTGGGGAAGATGCCCTGAGTAGGATCCAAAGGCTGATGGCAGAAGGTGGCATGACTGCTGTGGTCCAGCGGGAGCAAAGCACCACCATGGCGTCCATGGGCGGCTTTGGCAACAACATCATTGTGAGCCACCGGATCCACCGCAGCTCTCAGACTGGTGCAGAGTCCACTGGAGCTGAGGGCACGTCAGCACAGCAGTCCACCTCACAGCAGCTGGCAGCTGAGCTGGAGGGACGGATCCTGTCAGAGTCTATGCAGCTGTCAGAGCACGGCCTGAGCCCGCGGACAGCCCCTAGCGGGAGGGAAGGACAGAGCGCTGGTGATCTGGACCTGCAAGAGCAGGCCCAGTCCTCCATGGACACTGAGGGACCAATTGAATACAGCGACCTAACTAATAATAACCATCTTCCTGACAGTACCAACTTCTATAGTAATGACAGCACCAGTGGGGAGTCGCGGAACAGGTAGAGATTGAGTTGTGTGTTGGTGCTACCCTTGTACTGCTCAGCAGAGACCTGTACCTCACAGCTGGCCAGGAGCTGGAAAAGGTAGGGATGTGTGGCTCTGACAGGATGCTGGTGGTTCAGAGGGCTTCTCTATCCTGGGTGACTGGGAAGGGGTAAGGACTGCAAGGGAAGTCATGGCAGTGAAAGCGTACTTAACTTCCCACATTCCCACTGCTGAAGAGTTTTAAAAGGAGTATGAACTGTCTTGGCTGCACATCATGCAGATTTTTTGGCCCCAAAAAATCAGGGTTGTCTGAGCTCAGCCCTAATCCTGCAATTCAGTCAGTGTCATCCTTTGTAACACTTCTTTGCTTTCCTCTTCCCTGCCCTTCTATGCTCAGGGGCTGATCAGTAGAGTGAAGAAAGGGAAGGGGACCTGCAGCATCCTTCTGGAGACAGGCAGTCCTACTGGACAAACCTGGGTGTGATGCTCCAGCTCCATTGCTGGAGTGAAGGAGTCTTCCAGGCCACAGTCCTGCTCTGTGGCACAGCACTGTTTTTCCCCCTTCAGAATATGGTGTTCCAAGACCCATCCTGCCTGTGCTGTGGTCTTTTCTGGGAAGAACTGGGCTTTGCCAAAACCTGCATGACTCAGGATCTGCTTGCAGGTGGGGATCTGTCCTTTATAGAAAGTTAGTTTAGTACTTGGCAGGAGCTTAAGCAGAACTGCTGTATAGACAAGTAGAGGGCTGGGGGCTACTGCTCTCTAGTCAGGATGAAGTTCACACAAGGATGTTCTAAGCTGTGCCAATATTAACATGAATGAGCCATCCCAGCAGTTTCATGGTGCCAGGACTGAGCTGCACCTCCTTGGCAGGGGTCAGGAAATGTCTTTCAGCTCCAGGCCAGGGTGTGAGGTATGGGTCTGTGATGTAAGGTGTTGCATGTGAAATCTTGACCTTGTACATGTAGTTTCTAGTGGAGAAATCAAGGCTCTGATATTTTGGTTTTAGTCTCCAATGTGATTTTCCTTTTCGTTTGTAACTCTCCATCCCTAGCAGGCTTGTGGAGGAAGGACAGGGAGAGCGTGAGTGCTAACGAGGGAAACACCAAAGATCAATGTCATTAAAATATGACAAACCTTTGCTTGACCTACTGTCTTCATTTGTGTGATGGTTGTCTCTGTGTTCAGCCTTGGGGTATGTACATCCAGCTCTAAAGCTCAAACTAGCTTACAGATGTCAGATGATGATCATCGCCCTTCCCAGGAGGAAAGCAGGCTCCACTTTTGAGTTCCGAGAAGCCCCAAACTGGGAAACAGGAAGGAACATTTGGGAATATTGATGATAAATTGCCTTTTGACCAGTCTGGAGGTGGACAGGCATTCATGTTCCCCATCATTCAAATACTGCAGGAGGGAAAAAGAGGAGTGTTTCTCCTATTTCACTTAAAAGGGTGTGTAGAGGTGCAGCACTGTCCATCTCAGGCAAGCAGAGCACATCTGTCCTGCTGAGCTCTCAGTGCAGAAAGGGGTGCAGTATCTGGCTGCTTGGGTGAAGGAACACATGCCTCAGTGTCAGCTCTCTGCAGTGAGGGATGCTTTCCCTGCTGTCTGAGCATCTGCTGGCAGCTGCTGTACCCCTGCCCATCTCCTCTAGACATTGCCCTACAAAGACATTACAATAAATAAGGCTGTCATTAGGTAGCACTCAAACTCCCAGTCAGAAGAGTCTGTTAGAGAACATTAAGCAAATCTTTTCTTAAATAACAGCCTGGAAATGAACCTTAAATCAAATCAGCTGCTGCCAGGCTTAGTTGTGGAGTGTTAATGAGGCTTTAAAACCTGCCCTGAGCCAACCACATCCCTGATCTGACAGGAGAGCAGCCTGAAAAACGGGATTCCCTTGTGTGGTGAGGAAGGTTTCATGCATCCCTCTATTGCCTGTGGAATGGGTGGAGGATGTGCTGGCACTTGGGAGCTGGAGGAGCTGTGTCTCAGCTGAAGACTTGGGCAGACAGGGCGGTGCAGGTCTAGGCAGAGCTGTTTACTGCTCTGCTTGAGAACAAAGGAAAACAGAGCCTGGAAAAAAAAACTTGCTTCAGCTCAGCCTGGCATCTCCTTTTCCCTCTCACTGCACGATTCCTGGAAGAGTCTTGAGGCCCATTTTTGGTACATGTTTTGCAGCGCATTTATAGATGTCCCTTTCCATAGCCAGAGCCAAACTACCTACAGAAAAATTTCCATTGTGGTGAGAGAAAGGTCTTCTGGGATATCTTGCTCCAGTGTTTGCGGATTCTCAAAGACCTGGCATGCACTCTGATCAGGCTGCTGAGCAGAGGCCTGAAGCCTGCTCTGCTGGGGACTTCCCCTTAGTCCAGACCTGCACCTGTTGGAGAGAGTGGCAGAGCAAGCAGTGAGCTCCAGTGGGAATGGGAGCAAACCACAGCTGCTGCCTTTGACATCAGCTTGAGACATCTCTGAAGCTCCAAAGCAGCTTTTCGTTTGAGGCTTGTAGAGGAAACTCTTCCAGAGGAGGTAAGGATGGAGGCCTGATGAGAGCACACAGCTTTATTGTTTCTCCTAGCCTGCCTTGTAGCTCTGGGCCAAAAGCTGGTAAGAGCTGCAGCCTAACTCCTGTGTACATACAGGCTTTAAGCAGGAACAGTGGGCAGAGTGGGTGTGGGAGGTCTTCATCTTCAGACGCTGCCTTGGACATGCCTTGGAGATGACCTGCTGTGTCCATACAACTAAGCAGGTGCTCTCAGTGCCAGTGGGCTTGTATGGAGAAAAAGTGATGAGCCTTTTTTTTGTTGCTTTTCTTTTTTGAGTTTCAGACCTAGAATCTGCTAAGCTCAGTCTCTGTCCATGCCTGAGACCTGATGGAGGGAGGTGGGTGAGTGGGAAAAGGGAGGATGGGAGGGAAAAGTCAGCACACTCGGTGCAGTGGGCTCACTTTTTCCCCCCACCAATGCAGTTTATTTCTTATGCCCTCTACCCTTCTTGGGGAACTAAACTCTCTGCCTTGGACTGTCCTGTTTGGCCCAGCAGTTTTCTTTGGCTGGTTGGGACAGGGCTGAGCCGACCTGTACCCTTGAGCAGCATCCCTGAATCCGCAGGCTGAGCGGAGGCACGGAGCCCTGTGCCAAGCAGGAGGCAGTGGGGTTGCCTGTGTCTGAGGCAAACAGCAGCAAGGGGCTCTTACCTGCTCACTGCAGCGTGATAACGCAGTGCTGAGGCAAATGCCCTGCCAGGAACAATGTGGAAATTCAACAAGAGCTGCCTGAGGAAACCAAGCCAGAGCCGTGCATGCTTGCTGGCCCAATTTAGGAGGCAAAATGGGAGCATTGCTGCTTAGGAGCAGGAAATAATCTTAAAAACCAAAAGCTTTTCTCAGCCTTAGCCTGTCAGGAGCCTTTAAATGTGCTAATAAAATCCTGGGGAAAGGAGAAATGCAATGCAGAGAATTTTATTTAGCTTTCAAAAGGCTTTTGATGAAGTCCCTCACAAGAGGCTATTAAAGAAACTTAGTCAACTGAAGGGTTGAGGGATAGAGTCCTCCTGGAGATGGCAGCTGCTTGAGGTGGGAATCTGAGTCAAAAGTAACAGCCAAATCTTGGCATGGAAAGAGGTTAGTGGTGGGTTGATTGGGTTCAGGAGAGCCAGTGTCCTCTAAAAGCTCTAATGAGCTGCAAGGGGAGGGGAACAGCTGAACACACAAGATTTATTTAGGTTAGCTAGGAAGGGAGAAGATGCCAGAAGCCTGGGGCAGCAGGAGGAGGTAATACTGGAGCTGCTGTGCTGGAAGGGGGCATTTGTATGCATCTTTTGCAGTGCTAACCTGCACAGGTGCTGCTGTGGACAATGAATGCTCCTGCACCCCTGGGCCTGTAGCCAAACCAGCTGGTGAACAGTGCCCAGAGGACAGACCTAGGATTCCTTGGGGGCTTGCCAAAGGCAGGAGCTACAGCAAAGTCATGAGACTCAGTTGTCCCTGTGTTCTGCATTCTGCCCATTCTCCTTTGCTGGCCTCTTGCTCCATTTCAAGCATCTCTGTTTGACTCCCCCTGGAAGTCCCACCCCATACCAACAAGCAGCGGGCATGGGATGTCTGTGGGATGACCCTGTAGCTGGCTGATGCTGGGACCCCAGTTCTGTGTTATTGCCATGAGCTGTGCTGGGCATGAAGGAGAGGGCAGGGACCAGAACAGAGCTGAATGCACAGAAAGTCTCTCCCCTGGCCCTACCAGTGCCTGAGCCCCATAGCCAGCCCCTCTGCCCGCAGCTCAGGCTGCTGGCCAGGGAGCAGCTGTCCTCTCTGCTTGGTCCCAATCTGTCAGAGATGCTGTTCTCCAACAGAAAAAGGCAAATTAATTAAAGCATGCAGCACACCAGCCATCCGCCTTTAATTGGGATCTTGGTGTGCAGCACGTAAATGTCATGCTGCTGCCGCCTCTGCCTGGAGGGGGCCCTGGGCACACGAGGGGGCCGGAGGGGGGTTCTGCAGCCTTTCGTTTCCAGCTGCCACCCTCTGCCTGCCAATTAGTGCTGGTGCCCCTTTCTCCTCGCCCACGGGAGCAGAGGCCTCTCTTCTCCCTTCCCTGCCACCACTCCCTGGATCCTCCTGGGGTGGGAGGTGGGAGGC
>NW_009953571.1:3622903-3634051 GCF_000747805.2 Chaetura pelagica
TCCCTACAGCATCTCAAACAGAAGCACCTCTCCTCTGGTCTCTGTTAGTTCCCCCAGCTCCTGTTTGTTTTGCCTTTCGAGCAGTTGTTGCTGGCATGCAGCACTGGCAGGAGCTGGTGGGGATGTAGCTGTCCTCCCCAGGACACCAGCACTGGGCATCTGCTCCCTCTCAGCCAGGAGCTGGCAGCCTGGAGAGGGTGCCATGAGGCTTCCCCTCTGCCTCCATCTGAACATCAGTGTGCTGTTGTTCAGCCTCTGAGCATCCAGCCTCTGTGCCAGGGTCTTGCTGATTTGGACCAGGCTCTTTCAGCTCAGTGGTGCCACATGGAAGGGACTGGGGGGGCCCAAGCTCTGCATGAGCCGAGCTCAGATGACCTGGTGGGACAGGCAGGGTGTGAACCCAGCTAGGTGCAAGCAAATGCCCCTGCTGGAAGAGCAGCCAGACACTGAGGTCTCCAGGAGGACCCGTTGCTGCACCTGGACCAATGTGTGTGGGGAGAGCTGCAGCTGAGCTCTGCTGCCCCACTGAGCCTGTGCTTCAGCTGTGACTGGCAGGACACTGAGTCCAGGCTGGCACATGGTTTTGGCAACCACTGAGGTTTCTCTGTCTGTCCTTGTGTCCAGCCCTGCTCTAGCTTGGCTGGTGGAGTTGAATGCTGGAGTTCCCTGCTCTTTCCAAGTTCATGAAACACCCGGGGCTCCCTGATCCTTCACCTTTACTCTCTGAGCTCCTAACTCCAGCTTTACAGAGGTTGGGGTGAATAGCAGACTGTGTAAGCTGTGCAAGAACGTGAGACACCATGGTCATTTAGGCTTGGTCCTTCCTATTTCTGAGGCTTGGCTACGTGTCCAGGCCAATATTCCCATCCAGGTGGGTACCATGGGTACACCACTGCTTCAGCTTTCCCCAACCCTTTCTCTGTGCTGTTCATGCAGACCAGCAGAGCTCCAGGTTAGGTGCCTGTCACTGAGCTTTGCTTGGCATGCATGGCAAATGCTGTCTTTGTGTCTGCACTGCTCTTTGCAGCTGCTGGGGAGAGGGAAATCTTTAACACCTGAGAAAAAAACAGGCCACCAGGATGGGTTATAGGAGGGGTCTGTAGCTGCTCTGTTGTGAGTAAATCAGGAAGAGAGAAAGGAAAGGGAGTGATAGAGATTCTGCTCCCAGTTCCTAATGGGAATTGGGCCTGGCACAAGGGTGGCCACGGGGCTTGTGCTCTCCAGTGCTCACTGCTGAGTTTTAAATGATCTCCAGCATCCCTTGCCAACATGCATGAGGTGTCAGTACACCAGCTCTACCTTATATTGTTGCAGTCTCCTTTTTCTTTGAGCCTGGATCAGGTTGCCTGGCATTGAAGACCTGCAGCAAGATGTCACACTTCTGTCCTGCCCCTGCCCTGCCAGAAATGCCCCTGCTCAGAGCATGGAGCAGCAGAGCCAGGGCCCAGGCCTGGTCCCTTCCCATGAGCACATGCTGCTGTGTGAGGTGGTGGGCTTGGGGGCTGCTCTGGGCCAGCAGCCTCTGGGGTGATTTGCAGATGGGGAGGAGGGTGCCCAGGCAGGGACTCTCACTGTGCTTCCTCGAGAGCAGCCCTCTGCTGCTGGGGCTCTACCATCAACCTGCATCTGAACCAAGGTACAGCTGCCCCAGGGCAAGGGTGCTCTCCTGGGCTGTCTGAAAGGCTCAGCAAACAGCCCCCCACTGATGGCTTTTCTGTATGAACCTGGTGAATTTGATGCACAGAACTCTGTGGCATTCAATTTCTGCTTCAGAGCGGGGAAGGCATGGGAAGCTGTGGCCCTTCCTGGAGTTTAATGCTGGACCCCTGATACCATCGTAGCTTTTAAAACCCATCCCTCAATCCCCAGTTCAATTACACAGTAATATCCTGATAGGATCAGGGGCTGGCTCTGATAGCAGATGGGCTCCACTCCCTCCTCTGGCGCAGCGCAGGGCACTGCCACCCTACTGCAGGGAAACTTTAATTTGCAGATTATTTGTTTTCACAGCAGGCTTTGAAGGGGGGGATGAACAAGTTCCCGTCAGGAACCACCTCCACAGGGTGGAGGTTTCTGACCAGGCACCACTGAGAGCCAGAGCCCTTTGCTGGGCTCTGTCATGCTTTGCTGGCTGGTATCCAAACCCAACTGCTCTCCTTTGCAGGGGTCCTTGTCAGACCTCCCCAGGGTGACACAGCCATGGCTCTGCCCATTCCTTAGGGGGTCATTGCCCCTGGATTTGCTCACTTTTGCCCAACAGGGCTGTACTCACCAATGTGGGCACCTGTTAGTGAAGTCCTCTGTGCCTGGGCAGCACTGCCAACTCCATCCTGCTGCTGCAACCCCTGCTTTGGCTGCAGGCAGGTTTGGAAAAGGGCTAATGAAGACTGACTGGCACTGACCAGGGAGGCTGATAGTGAAGTGTTTAAGTATTATGGCAGGAAGGAGGGCTGCACTTATCTGTCTGCCCCCTGCAGAAGTTTCCAAGGAAGCCCTGCCAGCAGCCCCTTGCTAATCACCTGCATCAAGGCAAACGCTAATTGAAAAAATAATTTAGGGAGGGACTGAGACTGGTCCTGCTGCATTTCTGAGGGGGGACCAAGCACAGTCACAAAACAGCAGCTTTTGGGCTACAGGACCTGGTGTGGCTGGCAATGCCAAGGAGTGCTGGGAAGGACAAGGTGGTTTTGTGACACATAGGGAGCACCTGGGCCATGGGGTGCAGCCTGTGAGAAGGAGGAGAGCTGAGCATGCAGAGGCAGCAGTAACCTCTTTTCCAGCTCAGCTCTCACCCAGCAAAAGGTGCTGCCCTGCTCCCAGCCTTTCTCAACCTGCTCCATCCCCAGTGGCTACTCGCAGACTGGGAGCAAGGATCCCATACAGGGACCCTTTATTTCAAATTACTGTGAGCTCCTCTGCAATGGCACCAGATCTGCCACAGCAGGCAAAGGCCAACCTTGGGGTGGGGGCTTGGGATGCTCCCCCTGCAGAGCTGCAGCCCTGGCTGAGTGGTCGGCAGCACTCGGGTGCAGTGACCCAAGAGAAGCCCTGGAGATGAGTTTCCTCTGGAGGCACTGAGGATGGCTAAACCTGGCATTGTTTTTTTGATGAGACCTCAGATTTGGTTGACAAAGGTAGCTGTGTTGGCATAATATGCTTAGGCTCCTGTAAGGTATTTGACATAATACTTCCTGACAGCCTGGTTGGAAATTAGCCCTATCCAGCACTCTGTGGGTTTAATGCAGCTAAGTGCAGTGCTGTATGTTTGGGGAAGCAGAATGTAGGTCGCAGCAGGGAGACAGGCCTGCTGCCACCTGTGGCCAGGAGAAGGTCAGAGTGGCTGAGCTCCCCAGGGGACAAGCAACACCAGTGGGTCTTGTCCTGCAGACGGGCTTGAGCTCATTGCCTAGAAGTCACTTTGGGAAAACAGCTCAGCTAAAACTCCACCAGGATTTCGAGGTGCCAGAAAAAACGCCAGCCTAGGGACACCAGGAGTCAATAAAGCACCAGGGAGTGAAATTCCCACCCATATCCCGCATGTTGCTCCCTGCCTTGGTGCTGCCTGGGCTTCACCTTCTCTCCCTCTCTGTGGGTTCAGCAGGATGAGGCACTCCTCCCCCTGGGCTTTTCCGGGCTCCTGTCCCTTGCCACTCTCCCCATGCCTTACCCCCACCAGGTTATTTTCTCTAGCAGTGTCCACTTGCTCTTCCCACCCCCACCCCATGAGTTTTAGGAATCTTACACTCATCAGCATGAGCTTTCCCTTCTAGGAGCACTGCCTTCCATGCAGTTAATGGGATTGATGGAAAGACAGTCTGGAGATGATAACTGTCAGGGCACAGATCCATCTCTGGGGATGTGCCAGGGTGGTGCAGATTCACATGCTCTGCTGGCTTGAGAGCAGAGCCAGGCTGCAACTCTCCATGTCCTGCCCCCACCATGGGGATGGGACATGTTGTCCACCCAAAGTGCTGCCCTTGGGCAGACCCACTTTGCATAGACCTGCTCTGATGTTGCCAGCCCTGATACCTATCATGAGGCCCTCTAATATTAGCTTAAGGGTGGTGAATGGCCCTGAAACCACCAAGATTCCTCCTGCCTGGTGCAGCCCCTGCTCTATCTTCATCAAGGCCTTTTAAGGCTGTCCAGATGGCCTAATGGACCTCATCAAAGTACAATCTGTAATGCAGTGTGCAGCTATTTGAAGCACCCCAGCTCAAGGCTGGCGGTTGCGCTTGTGGCACGTCTGCCTCCATTCATTGAGGTCGTGGGGGATGGAGGGACTGTGCTCTGGAGCCCAACACAGGGACACTGGCCCAGCACCCTGGGGTGAGGAGGAACCAAGGGTCACTGGTGGGGGATGCATGCAGATGCAACAGGTGCTGTCCCTTAGGAAAAAGCTGGAAAAGGCTTTTGAGCCCCCTGCAGGAGCATGGGATCTGTCTTGCCAGCTGCCCTGTCCCCAGATCAGCCTTGCTGCTTTGGTGCCAACCCTCTGTGGTCCCAAGGGATTGTTCCTCCTTGCTGGCCTCTTTAGCTCTTTGGGGGGAATTTTGTTGAGTGCTGCTTTGCTTTGCTTTGCTCTGCTCTGTGCTTGCGTGGTGGGCTCTGTGTGCTGCAAGGGTCCTCCTGCACTATTGCCCTCTTCTAAGGTGGAAGAGGTCCTGTCCCCTGTGCCAGCCACACTGCCAGGTTTACAGGCAGGGTCTCAGTCCCTGAACAGTTGGCATAAATAAATAAAATAGTTTTGCCCTCCAAACAAATAAGACCCTAGCTGCCTACTTCCCACTAAGATGATGTATTTTTTAATTTCAGTGATAAAACTCATTTGGGTGAAGTACTCAACTGGGTGTGATTTAATTCAGCTCATCAGGGCACAGTGTCCCTCCATAGAAAATATGCCCTCAAAATGTGTTGCTTTCATTCAGGTAGCTCTGAAAAAACCTATGAAAACAGATTTTTCCCCACTTCACAGTAGTGAGAGGGGAATGTAGTTGTTCTTTCAGTGTATTACAGGAGGGCCTGCCATCCTACCCATGGCAGCCCCTGGGGGATGCTGGCACACTGTGGGAGCTGGGGCAGAGCAGTGTGGGCATGAGCCACTGCCTGGGCAGATGCACCAAGGGAGAGGAGCTGGATAAGGCATGAGCTTGGGTTCAGTGATTACCTGTGAAGCAGGGGTGCAAGGAGCAGTGAAGAAGCACTCTGAAGACATAACACCCCCCCCAGCAATGACCCCAGCCAGATCCCACCCAAGTGACAGTGGCTGTTAACACCCTGTCTCCAGCAAGGCAGCTGAAAGCACTTGCTCTCTGCAGGTGTTGGCAGCTCCTTGCCTTGTCCTCCAGGTTGCAAGATTGTGCTTCCGTTCCCCCTTTGGAAGGGGCTTGTGGTCCCTCACTGCTCTTGGCTGCACCTGGCTGAGCCCCAACTCTGCCCAGCCATGTCCCTTGCTGCAGCTCTGTCCTCCAGCCTTATCAGTCAGGGCCTAGAAATTAAGTCCCATCACAGGCTCATTTTCATTAATAAAAACACCAGGCTGGGCTGATGTGATTGCCTGACTCCCATTTGTGCCTCCCCCAGCCTCTGCCCTGTGGTGAGGGGGATGCTCTGTGCAGGTTAATGGGCTCCTGCAAGCATTTTTGCTCCACACCATGCCCCAAAATTCCCAAATCTCCATAACTGCTGCCCTGGGCAGCTCCTCAGACAGGCCCTGCTCTGGCTGACGGAGGAGCTGCAGTGCTGCACGGAGGCATCACCCCAGCCACACCTGGGGGTCTCACCAGCTGAACTGCCAGCTGGGGGTTGGCGTGGGGACAGTGTCCCAGCAGAGCAGGAGGTGGCCTGGCTGTGGGGAGGAGGAGGAGGAGAACTGCGTGTGCATGTGTGCATGCACATGTGTGTGCATATGCAAGGGAGTGCCTGGGGTGGGTGTGAAGAGGGGCTGCAGCAGGGAAGCACAGATGGATGGACAGTGCTGGGCTGGCAGCCTCCTGCCCTCCTCCTCCTCCTGTGCTCTCTCAGAAGCCTTATTCAAATAAATGGTGCAATTACTGAGAATTAAGGGGAGGTGAGGGATTGATGCCAAAACAGAGGTTGCTCATTTCCAACTTCCCCAGATCCAGGTTTTTCTTGGCACTCTCTCCCCCTCTCTTGAGGTTTCTCTTCCTTCCAGTGAAACTGTTAGAGGGATGGAGACCAGCCTGGCTGGAGGCTGGTTCCCTCCTCCCTCAGTGTCTCCCCTGACTGCACTGGCTTTTTGGTGACTTTTTGACTTTAAAGTCCCCTTGTAGGTACTCAGGCTCTCATGCCTCCCCCCGCAGAGTTCCCAGCTCTAGGGTGAGTGGTCCCGGGGCTGCAGGGCTGCCCCCTCCCACTCTGCAGCAGCCCCTGCTCACCTCCCAATTCCCCAGCAGACACAGCAGTGAGATTATTGTAATGATGTCCGACAAGGCACTATCAGGAATTATGCTGATAAATCTAAGCAGACAGCTTAGGAAAAAAACCAAAACAACCACAACTGAACCCAGGCCTGTAATTTAATACAGGGTTATTAGCTTGGCCAGCTCAGAACAGAGCTCTTGCATCCTGCAGTCTCCTCTATCCCTGGCTCTGCCCTAAGAAATGGCCTCTTGCCATAACTAGAGGCTTCAGCCAGGCTTTTGTCTTGGCTGTGGGTGATGAAGTCTCCTTGGCGAGTGCTGGGTCTGCTTGGGGGCCACAAGACCTGGGGGTGCCTTCATCCCCAGCAGCTCAGTACCCATGGCCAGCCCATGCCAGACCCTGACATGGGGTTTTCTTCTTGGGGTAAACCACAGAGGAGGAGCCTGAGAAGCAGGGGGTGAGGAGAGGGGCAGCCACATGTGCAGGAGATGTGAATGCTAGAGGCCTCTCCTCCACCATGCTTGCTGCCCATGGGATGGAGGTGAGTGACTGGTGGCTGGGTCTCTGACCCACAGTGGCCCCACAGTAGGGGGCCCAGGCACTGCTGGGCACAGGCAGGGACAGCATCTTTCTTGGGAAAGAAAGGATCTGCTTTGTTCTTATGCCAAATGCTTTCTTGCAACTGCAGACTGGTTTTTTAGTTGCAATGAATTTTGCACGTGTCCTGTGTTCCTCTTGGTTTCCTTCCCCACAAAGGGGACTGCAGGCAGCATTAACATTAATGAGAGCTCCATGCAAGATAAACATGTGGGGAGCACAGATCCTGTTCAAACTGGGGGCTGAGTTATGCTGCCTGAGGTGAGATGCACATGCACAGAGCTCTTTGTCCCCCAGCAGCACCAACAATTACGTCAAACCAAGGGAGAGGCACCTTTTTAATAGAGACATTAAAAGGAGTGGGTGCATTAAAGCAAGTATTTATTAGGCTGCATGTGTATCAGAAGGCAGGCTCCACCATCCTGCTCAGTGAACTAAATCTTCCAGCAGAGCAGCTGAGCTCCAGGCAGGGCTGCCAGCTCCCTGCCCCACAGGGGACATGAAGCCCAAGGGGCTGCAAAGAAGCCCCCAGAGAGGCTTGGGTTTGCCTCTGTGCCCCCAGCACAGAGAGGCTGGCGAGCCACAAAGCAGACGTAGTACCTGCATGGGGCTGGGGCTTGGCTTCTGGCTCAGGAGGAGATTCTCCTCCAGCAAGTGGCTGCCTGTATCCAGGAGGTCTGTCAGATTTTGGGGCTGTGGAGGCTAATGGTCCAGTGTCTCCTGTGGTTATCCATTCCTGCAGCTCTGCAATAGTGGCTGAAACTTTCTGCAGAACTCACCAGTCTCTGGTCATGGTGTAGACCAACCTCCTGAGCTGGAATGCATCAATGTGTCAGGTGTCCCAAGAGACTTTGGAGGGGACCCAGCAGCAGGCAGACTGCTGGGGTCCCCCCACTGGCTGGTGGGATGGCAGAGACCCTGTGCCGTGGCAGGGAGGAAGGCTGAGCACTCTCACCATCACAGAAGGAACTGCTGCTGTGAGGATAAACATGCAGGTTAGTGAATTTGTGGGTTAGTGAATTAATGAATTAATGAAGCAGAGAATCACAGAATGTTAGGGGTTGGAAGGAACCTCTGAAGATCATCAAGTCCTTCCCCACCACCACCAGAGAAAGACCAAAACTTAGGGCAGATCACTCAGAAAGGGATCCAGACAGGTCTTGAAAGTCTCCAGAGAAGGAGACTCCACAACCGCTCTGGGCAGCCTGTCCCAGGGCTCTGTGACCCTCACAGTAAAGAAGTTCTTCCTCATGTTGAGGTGGAACTTCCTGTGCTCAAATTTTAATCCATTGCCCCTCGTCCTATCACAGGGCACAAGTGAAAAGAGCTTGTCCCTGCCTTCTTGATGCCCAGCCCTCATGTATTTATAGACATTAGTTAGATCTCCCCCAGCCTTCTCCTCTCTGGACTGAAAAGCCCCAGGTCTCTCAGCCTTTCCTCCTAAGGCAGGTGTTCCAGTCCCTTCATCATCCTTGTAGCCCTTCATTGGACTCTCTCAAGTAGATCCTTGTCCCTCTTGAACTGGGGAGCCCAGAACTGGACACAATGCTCCAAGTGGGGTCTCACCAGGGCTGAGTAGAGGAGAGGAGAACCTCCCTCGATCTGCTGGACACACTCCTCCTAATGCACCCCAAGATACCATCAGCCTTCTTGGCCACAAGGGCACATTGTTGTCCCATGGAGAACTTGTTGCCTACCAGGACTTCAAGGTCCTTGTCCATGGAGCTGCTCTCTACCAGATCACCTCCTAACCTGTACTGGTGCATTTTGTTGTTCCTTCCCAGGTGCAGGACTCTGCTTTTGTTGAACCTCATTAGGTTCGTCTTTGCCCAGCTCTCCAGCCTGTCCCAATCTTGCTGAATGGCTGCACAGCCTTCAGGAATTAGAAAATGCACAACTTAGACTCACTTGCTAAAGACGCTTGAGCCTCTGTTGGCTTTTTCCCTGGCAGTCAGGCTGAAAGGTGTTTGGGATGGTGCCTGGGAGAGGGGCCCAGGGAGCACCACGGCTGGCTGACGGGGAAGATGTGCCAGCAGCTCTGGGGTGGTTCAGGAAAAGGCAGGGGAGCAGCTCAAGCCTACATTTCCACTGCTTTTTCCTTTTTTTTTTTTTTTTTTTTTTTTTAAATAATAATAGGTATAAAAGAAGTGATTCAGAAGCACTTTCCCCCCCTTCCATTACCCAGAAAGCAAGTAAGAGTTGCAAGAATGGGGACTGCAACAAAACAATTACATTGAAATATTCGAAGTCGTGCTTATATGGCAAATGTGACAAAATTGAGCGCAACCTTAAAATAGCAGCAGCAGCAGCAGTAGCAGCAGCAATATTTTAACAGGCAAAAAGCAGGTGATTATTGACTGAGAAGCTTGCAATGCACAGGCTGGGTGGCAGGCTGCTGTGTTTAGCTCTCTCCAGAGGTGTGACTGACCTCCTGCTTTTGATGAGCTTGAGCAACCAGCAGTGTCCACCAACCAACCATCTGGGGGCTAAGATCAGGTGAGACCAAGTCTAACATTTTGCCTGCCATGCCCCCTCACGTGAGCTAAGGCACTGATAGTTGTGGTCAAGCTGAGAGCACAGGACTCTGGTGGACCTGTGGCATGTCAAGGATGCTCACAGGCCAGCGTGAATTGCACTGGTGTGCACTAGCCAGGTGTGGGAGGATGACTTCCCACAGTAGTCACAAAAGTCTTCTTCACGCTCACCTGGTTTCCCTGCGTGGACCAGAGAGGCCGAACTCAGCTTTCCTGGCTGTCCCCCTGAGGTGAGTGCCTTAGGGGGGTGCTGGTGCCACCATCACCCTGGCCACTAGGACCGCACCTGCTGCCTGGAAAAACACAGTCAGTCAGTCCCTGGGGCCGTGGCTCTGGCATCCTCCACTAGTGCTGAAAATGACATTTTCCAAATAATGAAAGAATCTTTCATTACTCTCTCTGAGCAGCCCGGGAGGCTGGAAAGCAGCTGAGCACTAAGTGCTGTGTCTAATGCAGCTTCAGCACCAGTATTTTTGTTCCTCCACCTCTGGTCCAGGCATGCTGTGAAGCATGAGAAGATGTGGCTGTGGATGACTCCTGGGGGCCTGGCCGAGGTAGCAGAGCATAGCTGGGTGCTTTTGGTGGCCTTCTTTCTCAGGAAGACTGCACCAGCCCTTCTCCTCCCCAGGCCCTGAGTCCTCCCACCCCGTCCCCCTGCAGCAGCCCCTGCACCCTGCAGCGTCGTTCTGATCCAGCACATTCTGGGTCCTGGCATGTCCTACATCCACAGGTGACTGCCCTCCCCCAGGGCCAGGTCTGAGGTGTTTGTGGGGCTGCATGTGCCTCCTGCTGCACAGGGAGCTGCTGGGATGTGGGGGTAAGGCTGTTGCCCTGGGGATGGTGCCTGACAGGGAAGAGGAGGTCTTGTGTCACACCATCCTGCACCTCCTCAACTGGGAGAGCAGCCATGGGATGTTTATTTCAGACTTTTTTTTTCCTAACCCTCTTTATGACTGTGCCCTCCTATGGCCTTAGGTTAACTATTAGGAGCAAGGCAGGTGACCACAAAGTGTTGTCCCACCTCCCACCGGCCTGGGGGCATAACCTACATACACCATGGGCTGTGTCTCACCCAGCAGTACCCACAGGGCAATACTCCACTTGTGGGCAGTGTCACCCTGTCACCTGCAGCCCTGGGTGCTGGCAGAAAGGCTGAGTTACTGCCTTGGCATTTAGCCAGCCCTCTCCTGGCATGCAGCACCAGCTCCACACCATCAAGAGAAGGGGCTGTGTGCCCAGGGACTTGCCCTCAACCCCAGCCATCCTTCAGGGTTCCCTGGGCTGTCTCCTTTCTTGGCCAAGAGCAAGCAGAGCAGCTGCTCCTGCTCCCTGTGTCGATGCTTTGCTGCTCTCACTGACTGCTGAGCAAAGCCTTTGTGACTCTATCCCTTGGCGGGGTGATGCTCAGAAGGGATGAACCTTCCTCACTGACACAGGCTGGTTTTTTTCTCTCTCTGCCTCTCCCCTTCTGGGTTGGGTTTATTTTGTTGTTGGGTTGATAGATGGATTAGCATTTATCACCAGGCTGACTACCGGAGGGTTATTAAAAGTGATTTGCAATGTAAATACTTTCATCATCAACCACATTTTCTTTAGACTAGGGTTGACTTTTATGAATATTAAAGCTGTGTGG
>NW_009953571.1:3634118-3636993 GCF_000747805.2 Chaetura pelagica
TCAGCAGGTTTGTGGGAGTGTGTCTGCTGGAGGGAGGTGTGGGGCTGGCTGCCTGTGCTGTGCTGGGAGAGGCAAGCTGGATCTGCCTGGGGCAAAGGGATCTGGTGCCAGTGGAAGGGAAGTGGAGCGTGAAAGGGTGTATGTGAGGCAGAAAGAAAACCTGAGTGCCTTCGAGAGACAGAAAGGAGAGGGAGCATGCGAGCATGTGCACAAGGGCATCTCTCTATGAGCAGGACGGGAGGACAAGCTGAGGTGGGGTGTTTTCCCTGGAGAGTGGTGGGGGCTGCTGGGGTGGGGCAGAGCATGAGGAGAGAGGGGGAAGCCTGGAAAGAGCAAGTTTGTCCCTGGCAGCACCTGGCGTTGCAGGCTTCTGCCTGAAAAGGCACAGGCTCACCAGCCCTGTGTGCTGCAGGTGGCAACTGCTTCTTTCCCTGCAAAGTCCCTGTCATGAGCATGGGGCTGCAGAACCAGAGGCAAATCCCCCAGCAGCCACACGCTGGCATTAAGCTGTGTACCAGGAGCTGGTGCTGGCAAGGCTGCTGCCTGCTCCGTGCTCTACACATGAGTGGAGTTACTGGGAATCTCTCAGGGACAACAAATGGATGTTCCCTCACCTGCATGGGAAGCCAGAGTGAAGGACAAATAGCTGGTCACCAGAGGTACCCGCATCCTGAGCACAGCCTCAGGGTGGCTATGGATGGGAGCTGTCACAAGCCGGGATGGAGCATCATTTGCCACTCACCCCTGCATCTCCCACCTCAGGGGGGGGGAGGAGAGGAGTGGCTTTGCCTATTTTTAGGCGTTTGTGTCTTTTTTGGTGTCAGGGCAGTCTTTGAGCTGGAGGAGATTCATGGAGCATTGCCAACTGATAATGGAAGAGCAACAATTGGTGATTAGACATCAGCCACAGCAAAGCTTATGGGCATGGCTAAAAGGACAAAGAAGCTATCCAAAAATAGGGGATGGAAGTACAACAGTGAAAGAAAGGGAGATGTGCAGATGTGAAAATGGCCAGCTCCAGGAGTCTCCCAGATGCCTACAAGGTGTCATGCACTGGTTTTTACTCCCCAGGTAACCTGCCAGGCTACGCTGTGTCAGTCAATCAGGATGGCAGGAGACTCAGGCTGTCACAGGTCCTAATCCCACAAGAGAATAAGGAAGGCACTTCCTTTGTTTGGGCCACTGAGCATGAAGGCAGGTTAGCCTCTGGCTTCTGATGTAGGGCCACTGTAAGTCCATTCTGTCCTACCCCATGCCTGGCACAACATATCTGATGAGCAGAAGGGTTGAAACTGGGGTGAGATTTTCACATGGAGTTGATGCTTTTCATGACCAGTGCCTACCTGCCCTGAGAAGGAAGGTGATGTCACTTTGGTGACAGCAAGAGAGACTGGTGAAACCTGCTGGCAGCCCGTGAGCAGGGAATGAGCAAATATGTCCAAGCAGGAGAAGCAAGTGCTGTCTTTAATTGGAATATGTATGGAGAGTCTGGGCTTTTGGAAACTCTCATTATTGTTAATGAGAGTGCATAAAGCTGGGCTAAGAGTTAGAAGTTCAAAAGTTTTGTATGCAATCTGGTTGCACATTTTTAACTCCATGACTGATCAGCTTTGGAAGAAGACTTCTTGCTGTTCATTACAGTCTTTTGTCTATCCATGGGGAATTGTAGTTTGAAACAAGAGTCCAATCAAGTAACCCAACTTCAGTGCAATCAAATTGCCTTTGAAGCAGACTTTTCCTCAGGCTGATGTGCTCACCCAGAGCATAGCAAAGGTGGGGGTTTTTTTCCACATTAATTTTTTCATCAGGGGAGAAGGAGGAGAAGAGGATCTTTATTCGAGGTCAGGGCTTTGGGGTGAGGCAAGAGACTCCAATTAACTGGCTGGAGTCTTTGACAGGTTTTGGTCAGTGACTGCAAAAATGGTGTGGGTTGCAGACATTAAGCTGGCAAAAGTCAGTGAAGCTTTGCTGCAGCCAGTGCAGTCATGTGGCTCCACACCAGCTGACTCTTGGAAAGCTCTGTCTTCTTGGTCATCAAAGAAGGCAGGAAGAAAATGTATGCTGGTTGACTGAACATTCACCAAAGGAATGCCAGGATCTGGCCCAGGGTGACAGAAACAGGCAGGAGCATCTCTGTGTACAAAGGCAGCAGCCAAGCTGTAGGTGCAAGTGTGAAGAGGCTTTAACTTTTCCAGGGTGCAGAGGAAAAGCACTTGGAGCTGGAGATGTGTAATCAGAGAATTATCTTACAATGTTCTCTCTGCTGGGATTCAGAAATGTGTCTTCATCTCCAGGGAGAATATACCAGATTGCAGGATACGGGTAAGGGAGAGGTCAAATCTGTGAACTGGGCACATCTGGCTGACATTTCAGGTGAGGCACTGACATCAGACACTGGCCCTTGGTTAAGTGCTGACTCCCAGAGCAAGAGATGTAAGAGAGAAGGCTGAGGAAGTGAAGGAGTGGATAAGGGGAACTTGCCTGAGCCTGCAGTCACTCAAAGGAGGGAGAAAGTGGGGCGTTTATTTGTTTATGTGTATTTATGTAGGTATGTGTGAGAGCAGAGCAGATGGGGAAATGATACCATGTGTATCTGTGAGACAGTACAAGTGAGAGGCAGAGGGTGGGTGAGAGAGCTGGTCTGGGTACAGGCAGAGAGAGGGGGAAAGGTGCAGATGGAAAGGAAGACAGATTTTATTTATTTATTTATTTTTTCATTTATTTCTTCTTGCTCGACACTTTCTCATAATGACAGTGAAAGGAGAAAGCAGAACCTGCGGGGCAGTCAACTGATTGTGAAACTGCCTGCTGATGATTCTGTTCCTGGGGGGAAAGCCCCAACACGGAGTGTGAGTGCCAGCCCGGCGGAGGGCCC
>NW_009953571.1:3638461-3660614 GCF_000747805.2 Chaetura pelagica
GGGGGGGGGGGCGGGCAGCGTGGCTTGAGGGCGCGTGGGGTGAGGGGTGTATCCCCCCGGGGGCTGTAGGACCCGGTCGCCCCAGGAATGGGGGTTGTCTCTCTGCCAACTTTCCCGCACTCCTGCATCCCTCCGGGAACCCGAAGTGTGCCCCGCGGGTCAGGGCTCCCCCCATTGATTCACTGCCCCGGCATGTGTGGAGTCATGCAAAGCTACAGCCCCGTCAGGGCACCGGTACAAGGTCTGGCAGCATCCTTCCCCGCTCCCATCCAAGCCAGCACTGCTCCCCGGGATCCGTGGCCCAGGGCACCTCGGTCCCTCCGAGCAGGGAGCTGGCCCTGCCGGCCCCCAGCCACTGGCATGAGAGCAGCCTGTGCCCCCGGGGCAGGCACAACGTCCCCTCCTCCCCAGCAGGAGCCCAGGTCGGGGGGGTTATTTGCTCACCTGGTATCTCCTTTTGGAAGATTTGTTTTCCAGGCAGGAAACTACTTGCATGCTTTCTTTGCTCCCCTCTGTATGCCGGTAAAAGCAGCAGGGGCAAGATCCCGTGTCTTTCAGATACTTTGTGCCCATGCTGGACAAAACCCCTCTGGCCCTTGTGACCACCTCCCAGGACATGACTAGGCAGAAGCCCCCCACCTGCATGCAGAGCCCGTTGTCAGGTCGGTCATTGCGAGGGGGACAGATCTTCACCCCTCCTTTCCTAGGTGGGGGTTTCCATCTGCCCTTTAGCCCTTGCTGGCCCCTTCCTGCTGGTAATGGCAGAGCTGCCCTGGGCTGTCCATGCCCATTGCTGGCAAGAGTCAGGCAGCCCCACCCTTCTCCCAAAATGATGACATTGGCTTCAAATCAGCAAACAGTTCTTGTCAGTTTTTAAAAGAAAGCAATGCTGTCTTTTCTTCTGTCCTACTTTCAACCCCTCTGACTGTGGCTGTGCCCACATTTTCTAGCTGGTCTTTGCAAAGCTCAGGGCTAGGGAGACACCTTCCAACCTGAGGAACAGTTACCTTTCCTTTGTGCCCTGCTGGCAGCTGGCAAAGGTGGTGGCTCTGCTTGGGCATTTAGAGGCTTCCAGCTTTGTCACAGATGACTTAAGTGACCTCTGAGGGTGTCTTAGATTGTCCTGTCACTACTTGCAGGATAAGCAAAGGGGCTGGGAGAACCCAGTGGGGTGGCTTGTGGATACTGGCACTGTCTATCAAAATACTTGGATGCCAGGGCCCTAGAGCCCAGGCTTTTGGTAAAACACCACCAGTGACAATGCTCACGTTGAAATCACAGATTACAGCAAGATGCTTTGCACTGTCACTACTGCTGGGCATCACCTCCTGCTTCCTACTGCCTTCTGTGATCCGAGCACCTGCTGCTGCTGCTCTCCAGCCTGCACTGGGGCCCTGTGAGGCATCCCAACACAAAGCAGGGCATCCAAGGGGGCTGTTTCACCTGTAGAGAGATCCTAAGAAATAGTGACCTATCCCTGGCTCACCCCTTAGCTGGGCTGGTGGCCAGTGGGCAGAGCCCCTGGGTGGGGAAGGTGGGGAGGGGAGCAGGCACCTGGGAGGGGGTGATGTCCCCGTGGCATCAGCTGCTGGTTCCTGTGGGAGCCAAGCCAGCAAGCCCTTGCTCAGAGCCTGCAGCAAATTCCCAGGTCTGCCAGAGGGATTGGCAGTGGCCCTGGGAATGACCTGGTGAGCGGGCAGCGGGAAGCCAGCAGGAGAGGGGGAGGAGGGCTACCAGTAAAAGCAATTTGGTTTTTCACATGAGGGGCATACCCATCTCAGTGGGTCAGCCTGTTTTCTTTCATAGAAGAGTAATGAACTGAAATGATTAATTAATGCTGTGATCCAATTACTCTGAGTTTGCAGAAGGAGCATGGTTTTTCTCTTTAAACTGTCCCTGTGAGGATCCTATGGATACCAGGTTTTTGCCACGGTTGTGGTTTTGTTTGTTTGTTTGCTTTTTAAAAAAAACATTAAAATGACAAACAACTCCCCAGGAAAAAAAAAAAAAAAAAAAAGAAGAAAAAAAAGACAGTATCAGGGAATAAAAACAGAATAAGTGGCTGATGCAGAGCAGTCCCTAACATGCCTTTGCTGTGGAGCCCTTCTCTGCCAGCCCTGCTGAGCCCTGGCCAGCAGCCCCCCCCCAGAGGTGAAGAGGGCTGAGGAGTGCCCAGCTGAGGTAGCAGACACAGCTCTGCAAAGGCAGCAGAGAGCAACAGCAAGAGGGGAGGGAAATGGAGGCTGTTTGCAAGGGGCTGCTGCTTTCTGCACAAACACAGCTCTTCTTTCCCCATGCACATACACGCAGCAAGAGTTTCGTGTGCTCCAGCTGACCCCTTCTCCTGAATCAGGGCTTTGATGGGCACCTTCTGGAGGAGCAGGCGTTGTCCTTCAGCCAGTCTCTGCTCAGACTGACATGAGGCTATGCCCTCATTGCTCTCCAGGCAGCCAAGGGAGGAGGTTTGCTTTGCCTTTCAGAATCCATGCTGGGCTGGCTCTAACACTGTTTATTTTAAAAAAACAACCACACAACTCTTTTATTTAAAGGACAGGTATTTTGGGGGAGACACGAGGGTGCAGGACCTGACGCAGCCAAGAAGTAGCAGTTTGGATTTGACTGTTCCCATCTTCTCTTCATCAGTGTCCCAGCATCCCCCTTGGCCCACCTGAGCACCAGTGCCCACCGTGACTGTGCCAGGACATGCGCCCAGTGCCCAGGCCCTGTTGAAGCCTCTTCAAGCCACTGTTTGAAGTCACACCAAAGCCATCCCTATTCTGAGGGATATGGGCAACCAGTTAGAAGACAGCCACCAGTTTCTAGGGAGACTCACATGCAGTTCTGCTCAGGGTGCAGCAGGATGGAAGGCAAGGGTCTTCCTGGGAGTGTGCCAGCCCTGACCCTCCCTAGGAGAGCAAAGCCCACCACTACATCACTTTAACCCTCTAGGCACAGGAAAGGCTTGCTGTATCCAAACACTTGAACCACTGAGGATGGCCCTTGCTCTATATTCAGATAAATGCATTTAGTGAAGCTTCAAGTGGGAGTTGGGCATTTCCTGGCCAAAGGAGTCTGGGACTAGTGCTCCCCAGGCACGCTTGCCCACTACACCAATGTTTTTCTGGTGCAGGAGCATAGGTCAGGGTGTCTCACTTACAGGTCCCGTCCCCCTCCCCTTGATGTTTAGCAGCAGGATTTTAGCAGCAGGCACACAACCAGCCCCTGTCCCCCCGGCAGACAGCTGGGTGTTCCCACCCTGTGTCTATGTTGGCATCCATCCCACCTTCCCTGTGCACGGACGCACCGGTTCTGCTGGGCCTTGACTCTGGGCCAGGGTGCTGTCATTTGACCTGGCTTCAGACTTTGATTCCCCTGACACAGGGAGCACTGGCAAGCAAGGCTCTGCTGGAGACACTCCCCATCCTGACCCCTCACGTGCCAGGCACTGCTGCTCACACTTTGCCCCAGGGCTGCTCCTGGGTCCCTCCAGAAATGCCTTCGGTGTGGCAGCTGCTCTGCATAGAGGAGGAACTTAAACAAAGACTCAGTTTATACCTTGTAAGATGTAAGTTTGCTGAGAAAATTAACTTCACCAGCCTATCCAAGCCTCCAAATATAGTGGCTACAGGCACAGAGCCTCGTCAGTCTGATAATCCTTAAAACTGCTGCTGGAAGTCTTGCAAGTCAGAGCCGTGGGAGGGACACTGACCCTTGTGTCTTGCTGTGACCCTATCGCCCCTGGCATCTCATGCCCCACTCAGTGAATGAGGCAGCAGCAGAGATGACCAAGTGCCCTGTTCCCTTCCCATTCCCCCTTCCCCAGCACCAGGCAGGCTGACATGCTGCTGTTCCTATGACTCAGAGAGGGCTGGAAGGGGACATGGGGAACTATGCAGAGGAGTTTCATCCTAGATCAGCTGGCACAGAAAAATCAGCAGCTGGGAAGTTTGTCCTTTAAAGGCAGGGCTCAGTGTAAACCATGGAGCTCCTTGGACACAGCAGGCTCGGCCAGAGCTATTGACATGGTAGCAAGCTATGGAGTCTAGCTGTGCTCTGCTAGCCAAGAAAGCAAGGAAGAGAAGCACCCCCTTTGCTACCACAACTGCTGTTAAATTGAATGTATTTTATGACACCTTGCAGGTCGTGGCAGCAGCATCATGCCTTGGCACCTTGCAGCTTGCAGGTCGTGGCAGCAGCATCATGCCTTGGCAATGCTGAAGCTGGACAGGAAGCATCAGGGACTGACACCATCTGCCTCAGCTGGAGGCATCTGGAGGGTGGGGTTGAAGTGTCAGCTGCAGGTTTAAGCCTCATGGCAGAGCTGGTTTGTGTTGGCTGGTTAATGGGTTAACGTCTTTAGGCGCTTTAGGCAGAATTATACTGACTTGTCTGTGGGAAACTCAAAGCTCTGGTTGTGCAACACCGAGGTCTGAAAACATCACTCTGCAAACATGATGTTCCAGGCCCTGGCGTCCACTCCAGGTCACGAGGCAGCTCTCTAGAGGCAGGCATGGCGCCTCGCTTCTCTGGCCCGTCATTCTCACTCTTGATGTTGATGTTAGCTGCCCCATCTCTCCCCCATGAGTAGCACAGCAGGCTGGCTCTGCTGCTGAGGGACCGGTATCCTTGTGGGATCCTTGCGTGCCTGAGATGGGAAGGTGCCTGCCCTGCATCTTGCTGTCTCTGGTGCCTTCAGGGTAGTTTGGATCCCAGCTCTGCCAGCAGTTGCATCTTATGCACTCTTAGTTAAGGCCCCAAAAAAGTGTGTCTTTCTGCAGCACTTAGTAGTGCTGCATCTAGCACAGTTTCCTCTAGGCTGTTGGCAGAGCTCAAGTTACCCACCATGGTAAGTGATGCCCAGCTCAGGAAACTTTCTGCTTCCCTGTGCAGTCAGAGTCAGTGAGGTGGCCAAAACCTCCACACGGTGCTGCAGGGTGCTCTCTGCTGTGTTAGTGCAGGGCTGTGACAGGATGGGGACCACTATCCTGTGGTGACACAGGTGACTCCTATGCAGAGCTGGGCTGCTCGAGCTGCAGCCCACAAGAGTTTTCCAGGCCAAGCACGGCTCCTGCTCTGCCCAGCCAGGAGCCTGTGGGAGCCTCCAGGGAGGCAGCAGGGAGAGATGTGCAGGCAGTGTCTCAGTGTGAGGTGTCTCCCTCTCAGAAGGGTTTCTTAGGGCTCTTCTGCAGGGGAAGATGTGTAATCCCACCCTGGCAGCCTGAAGCTATTCCCACCTCCCTTCTCACTCACCCATTGTCCCTTTCCTCCTCCGTTGTCACCACGGATAGGGATTTCCTACCTGCTCTCCTTTCCTGGCCCCCATGCTTCCCATGCTGCCTGCCCGTGCCTGGGGCTCCCCTGCCTGCCTTCTGCTCTGGCTCCTGTCTTTCACTCTGTCCCATTGCTCAGGCATCACCTCCAACACCAAACCCTCCATCTTGGGATGGAGGGATCTAATGGATGAATGGGATCTAATATCTTCAATTTACTCTCTCCTAACCACTCCAAAGATTCCCCTCTCCTGTCTGTGTTCAGGACTAGGGCTCTCCTCTGTCACATCCACCCTACAGAGCCCTTTCTTTTGCTCGGTTTTCTGCCCCTGGCAGTTCCCTCCATCAGGTCTCTTTTTTTGTCACCCATTGCTCAGCTGGCTTATTCATCCTCTCAAAGCCTCACTGAGTCTCACACTGCTCCTCAGGGCGAGGGGCTCTAGTTCCTGTTGCCCACTCTTTAAAAGTTCAGATGAGCATGTTGATTCCTTCCCCTCTGTGGCCGCTCAGCCCTCGGCTGAGTTGCTGACAGTGCAGCACAGTTCCCCCCTGCCCCCCTGACTGCTCTGCGGAGCACCCTGCATCCCTGATTGCCTGAACTGCGTTCCCACCCCACGGCCCGTGGGCACCCGGCAGCCGAAGGGGTGGGTTCAGGGTGATGCAGCTCTTTGCATGGGAGCTCCTGCCTCGCCCAGTGCCAGCCCCAGTTCCTGGCAGGGCTGGGCTGGTGCCCTGGGAAGGTGGCAGGTACCTGCGGTGGGTGACCATGGCAGCCTAAGGGGGCTTCCCTGCCACTGGTGTCCGCGAAGAGGGGCTGACACCCCTTTGCCTGTCCTTGTCCCTGGAGCAAGGAGAGCTGCTCTTCTAAGCAACCCGTTCTGAGGTCACACAACTCCCTGCCCGGTCCCTCCTCCAGCGCTGAGTGTCCTGCAGGCGTCTGATCCCGGCCACCAACCTCTCCTCGGGGAGAGCCCGGCTAATCCAGGCACCCACCTGTTGCAATCCTCCATCCCCCTCGTCCTGCTTCCACTTGGCCGGCTGATCCCAAAGCCCTTCCTGGCAGCGGGGACCTGGATCCGCAGTGGGGTTATTTCTGTTGCGCTGCCTCGAAAACAGCTGGGTCCTATTAAAGCTGCAGCCCAGAGCTATAAAAGAACGTGAGCATCTCTCTGAGGCAGCCAGCATTAGTGCAGTAGACGGGAGGGGAGAAGCGCAGCTCTAGCCCAGGCTCAGCTGAAAGCCCAGCACCTTCCCGGAGCGCTGCCGTGGGCTGAGCTCTGACACCAGCCTGGAGCCTGGCAGGGCCAAGGCAGAGGGCACAGGGGTGTGGGGACAGCAGCCCCCCTCCCAGCGCGATGCCCTGAGCCTTCTCCCATGTGATGTTGTCCTCCAGAGCTGCTGGGGAGCTGCGGGGGCCCGGGGGGCGGGGGCCGGGCACGACGGGGTAAGGCTGGGGTTGGGTTGCATGGGGTTTGCTGGGCATGCTCATGTGTAGTGTTCCACTGATAGGTTATTTATTTGTCCTAATAATTAGATGGCAGATGGTTCATTAATTGTCAGAGCGGCCAGCGTGCTGGAAGGTTATTTATAGGAGTGACTTTTAACCACTTAAATCCACTTTCTTGCTGATTTTCTCCTTGCTTGGCAATGTTGAGGGAAGGTGGTGTGTGGCCCCTTACTAGCTGTGTATGATACTGGGCACACTGGGGAATACCTGCAAGCACTGGGGGGGCAGCTGTGCCAGCTGTGGGGTGCTGATGAGTGGGCTGGGCACTACTTAGGTGGGTGGGTTGTAAGCCTTGGCTCTGACCTGCAAGCACTTTGCACAGCCGAGTGCATGGCACCTTGGATGGGAGGTCTCAGTTCTGCTTTGAAACCCAGCAATGACCACCTAGTTACAAGCAGCAGCAAAGGCTCCTGGCTTGCTCAGTGTGGGTGGTCAGGCTGGGTGACTGTGATGCTCCCTTCTGGCCTCAGACACAGGAATTTTTCAAAACTTGATGCACAAACACGTGCCCAGCACAGAGGGTATTCTCCAGCCCCCTCACCTCCTCCCAACATCTGCCAACTCCTGTGCCACTCTGAGCTCACTGCTTCTCCAGTGGCTCAAGGAAAAGCCATCAGAGACTCCCAGCTCGTGAGGTCTGGAAAAATTTGCTTTGTTTCATCAGAACCAGCTGACTAGCAGCAGAAGAAAGGGCAATTATTTATTTAATGGAAAACTAAAATGCCCAGTTCAACCCCATATATTGCTGGAGCAATTCCTCCAGTGTGATGGCTCAGATGTCCTCTGGAGCAGGAGAAGGACTTCAGGGGCCCATTGACCCCTGCTGTGCCTGAGGGGTGCCAGTGCAGCTGCCAGGCAGAGCCAGCAGGGCAGGGGGAGCCCTGCCATCTTAGCACAGCAAATCCTGCTGCCCCCTCAGCTCCTTACTCTTTTCCTGGTTAGTTTATTGCCTTCACTGCAAATGTGGAGGTGTGGAGCAGGCTGACACCAGTCTGGCACAGCACACCCTGACCCAGCAAACCTAGACTCATATCCCTGCCAGGCAAAAAAACCTCCTGGATTTTCTTATATTTCTAAGGTGCTGGTTGCTGGTGTCTAGTAGTGCTGTTTTCACACTCCTCGAGGGGTGTGAATCTGTCAACCAGAACAAACCCTCGCTAGATGTAAACTGGTGCCGTGACTCAGGAACTAATTAACAGCTATTAGATAATGCAATTAGCGCCACAAACTGTCATCCCTCTGCAGTGTCACCCCTTCCCTTTGTGTCACAGACACGCACAAACCATAAACGCAAGTATCCCTTCTGCATCTTCTCTCCCTCCCCTCTTGTTTTTCCCTC
This sequence comes from Chaetura pelagica, assembly GCF_000747805.2. Taxonomy (NCBI): domain Eukaryota; kingdom Metazoa; phylum Chordata; class Aves; order Apodiformes; family Apodidae; genus Chaetura; species Chaetura pelagica. Next base: position 3,646,578 of record NW_009953571.1, read on the forward strand.
CCTCCTCTCCCAAAGCCAGTTGTGGCTCTGTTTACAGTCCAGCCCCACATCACATCAGCAGTTTGACATGGCAGAATTAATCCCATTAAGATTTTCACCCTGTGCTTTTAGGAAGGTCAAGACAAGCAGGAGGCTGGCAGTGGGACTGGGAGGTCTGGCTCAGCCCTTTCTTATGGTGACACTGGAGCCGATGTGCCCTGGCTGCAGCCAGAGCAGGAGGTGATTTGTGCCTTTCCCTGGGATGTCCCTGTGGTGGAGGAGGCCAGCTTCCCTCCTTCCTGGAGCCAGGCAGTATGCAGAGCCCAGCACACTGCACCCAGTCAGGACCTGGCAGCCATGGCCACCCCATCCCTGCTGGGGCAGGAGCCCCTTGGGCTCAGGGTCTCTTCAGCTTTGCTGTTCCTCCAAAGGGCTGATTGGACCCATGCAGAGCAAAAGCCTGTCTGCTCTGGGAGCAGCTCACACTCAGAAGCCTCTGGGAAAGTAATGGTTTCTCTAATTTCTATCCTTTCCCCTACAAACATCATATTCTCCTGACAGGCATGTGAGCATGGGGCTTGGTTCTGGTGGTGATGCTTGCTGAGCGTGCTGGGTGTTGCACAGCCCGGTCATTCCCAGGGACCTTGCTCCAAGCCACACATGAACCAACCGTGACTCTGTGTCCACCTGCCACTGCTGCCCCTGCCTCAAGAATAAGGAATGAGGATGGGCCGGGGGGGGGATGTTTCCAGCAGTGCTTTGAGGGGCCAAGGAGGGGCATGGGGTGACTGTGCACAGCAGGAAGCAGAGGTAGGGGACACTGGGGTAGTAGGACTGCTTGAGCTGGGAGCTTGTGCCACAGCTTGAGGTGCCACCATCACATGAGCATGTGTAAATATCAGCCTCTCCTGCTGCCTTCACCGCACTGGTGGGGGCAGAAGGGAATGAGACCCTCTGTCCCACATGGGTCGAGTGCTTAGTAGGTGCTCAGTCACTAACTGCACCCCATGGAGCACCAGCCTCTAGCCAGTGAGATCTTTTTGCATATGGGATGACCACCTGCAGCCTGTGACAGGGCTTGCTTCCATCCTACCTGGTAATGGGCTGCAAGGTATTTAGCAGGGGCTGAGAAGGTTTCCCGAAGGGGCACATGAGATGTGTGACAAGGGAACAGCAGGAGCTTACCACTGTGCCCTCAGATGTCACCCTGATCATGGAAGGGTGGGCAGGACTGGTTTTGCTCTCTGGAGCTGTCTCCTCACCTGACAGTGGTAGCATCCGTGATCTCGAGCAGCAATGGGGACCCTGCTGTGCCAAGTGCTGCCCAAAGTGCATGGACCCCATCCAAATGACCACCTTCTCTGCTTGGATCTGCAGCTGTCTGTGCCTCATGTCTTCATTCATAACATGCATGATGTTGGGTGGGAAGGGAAAGGCATTTCCCTGTCTTGAGAACATGCTTTCTGAGCACTGCAGTGGCCACAGAAACCTTTATACCCAAAGATACTATCAGTGAAGAGCTGGAGGCTCCTAATGGCTTTGATGGAGAAGAGAAAACCAGCTGTAAATCACTGCCAGAAATCCTAGTGAGGGAGAAAGGTGGTGATGGATGTAACTGTCTGGTGAGAGCAGGTCTGGGAGAGCACCCACTGACTGCCACAGACAAGGGATGGTGTGTGTAGGCTGCACAGCCAATTAGTGTCACAGGTAGGGGCTTCAGCCCTAGGAGGCCCTCTGAAGTGGCCTCTGGTCTTTGCCACAGCTGTGTTTTCTCCCTGGCTGTGGCACTGGCATGGAGGTGGGAGGCAAAGGGAGATGAAGACAGGGAGGGCAACATGAGATGGGAGACATGAGGGGAAGGAGAGGAGAAACATGCTCCTTGGAGGCGCAGGGTGAGAGAGATGGGCACTGGGGACACGGAGGAGGCATTTAGCAGGGAGACTCCAGGGCATGGAGAGGTTCCTTGGCTTCTGGGGGGCTTCACAGTGTCAGGGACAGTGATGTGACTTGCATAAGAATGGAAATAGGGTCACACTGGCGAGTCTGTGGCAGCACTGCAGCTCTTCTGTGTGCTCCCTCCATCCTTGGGCACATTCTGGGCATGCAGACAGAGGAGGGGCTGCCCTGGGGCTGTGCCCACACTAGAGCCTTCTCCACATCACCTGGCGCTCTCCATCCCAAAGGCAAATGGCAGATTCTATCACCAGTGCCCATGCAGGCACAACACGTGGCTTGGTCAACCACTCCAAGACCTGGCAGATTCAGAGCATCCTTGGCCTTCTCCAGCTGCCTAACCGGCTCAAGGAGGCAAAGGCAATGCTGGGCTGTCCTGGTGAACTCAGGGAGAGTGTCCAGAGCAGAAGAAAGAGGGGGTGGGACGGAGAGAGCAGAAGGGGTGCCTTATAGGCTGGGGCATAGGGGAAAATAGTCGGGGTGTCTGAGGCAAGGGCGAGTGGTGTACACATATTCCAGCTTTTACATACTGTTGTACATCTCTGTTGTACGTGTCTGCACACGCTTCACCATTTTTATTCCACCCCCTACCCTCAAACAAGAGACTGGTTTATTTTTGCCCTTCAGTGTAGGCTCATTTTCAAAATACCCGTTTAAGTTCCTCACCCTGGACCTCTGTCTCAGCACACCATTTTCCAGCGTGACCTCTGGGTGGCATCCAAGGACACTTGAGTGGGGATACGATGGTCTCCTCCTGCGTTTCCTGGGGCCTATACAAACCGTTTTCTGAGGTGGGATAAGCTGGACTGGTCTTACTTCAGCTAACTGAGTACACAAACCTCTGTCAAGCCTGATAGTTAATTAAACGCACTAAGAGGGTGCCAGTTTACACACTAAAGTGAAAAAAAACAAACCCTAACTTTAGTGGAAACGAAAGAAAGGGTTATTTTCAAGATTTTCAGATTCTTCCTGAAAGAACTAGGGTAGATGTCTGCCTGATTGCTAGCTTGTCTGATGGGTTTGATTGGCTGTTACACGAATGACAGCTAAATCTCCCCATCTCTTCAAAGTGAAGAGTTTGAAACTCATTTCAATTGCACTGAAACCAACCCCCAAACTGCCACAATTACATATTTCTAAGTCATTTTATACACTTGCCACCTCTTCTCGTGTCCCTGGCTGGGTGCCCAGGAAAGATGGCAGCAGAAACCACTTTTCCTCTCCCTTGATGCATCCCTTGTGCGTGGAGCTTGGCGCACAGCTGGGCAGTGCCAATGGGCTCCCTCCCCCTGCCAGTATTTAGCATTTTGTAGCTACCAAAGGGTGTTGCTTTCTTTTCAAAGCACTTTGCATGGGCCAGGTGCAACAGGCTCGGGGGACAATAGTACAAAGGTATTTCTCTGGCCCTCACCCACTCCTTTCCCCTGTGAATGGAATACAGCCCCAGCTGCTACCACAGCTGTAGCCCCGCTGATGGCTGTGTTGGCACCCTGACTTTTGCATCTCAGCAGCCATGCTTCCTTTTTCTCTTCTCTTTAAGAAGCAGTGATATTAAAACCTTGGCTGTTTGCTGATGGTAGGGATCTCCTACTCTCACCACAAATGCAAGGCAAGAGCATTTATTTTAAAACACTTTCAGGACATTAACTGATCCCAACGCCTGCCAGACCCTGCTTTGGAGATGAGTATGTTAATGGCGTGGTTATACATTTAGCAAAACCAGCTTCAGGAGTCCCAGGCGTTTGGAGACAGTGCCATTTCTCAGGGCAGCTGGCAGAGACATGTTGTGCCAAGTGCTCCTGCTGCCAGCACAGACACCCACCCACTGCTCTGGCTCCTGCTGGGCCACCAACAGCAGCTTCCATGGGACTGGGTGGGCAGCCCTGCAGGACCCCTGCCCCGGGTGGATCTGCTGGGGAGGCTGCCCTTGCTGGGCTGGTCAGGTCTGGTCTGCACCAGCACCTAGGATGAGGCTGGTGAAAGCCCACCTGGTTTGGAGGGTTCACATGATGTAGGAGGGGCAGGTCCATTGGGAAGCTCCTCTGTCCAGCCTAACTCCTTCAGCACCTTTGAATCTCCTTCACTTTCCAGGAAATTCCCCTTCGTCCCAACACATCAATTTCGGTTCATTGATTATTTATTTTCCAGATCTCCTCTTACGCTGGGAGCTTAGCCACAGACATCTTGGTGTGGATGACAGCAATCTTTCCATCCATCATTTTTTGCTACCTTTCATAAATAATTCTGTGAAGCAGACTGAGATGGCTAGTCTCCCCCTGTACGTCTTCATGGCCAGTGTGGATGCAGCTGCAGTGTGATGTGGGACTTGGGGAAGGGGCCAGCATTTCCTGGCATCACTGCCTGATGGCACTTGTGTGGCCCCTTCCCTCTTCTGTGCCTGTTGGGACTGGGCCATGAACAAGACCAAGACAAATTACTGTGTTTCAGCCTTGTTTGGGTTGTCTGCATCCAGCTTTGAGCACCCCTTTGTCAAGGCCAACTCTGTTGTGGGGCTTTCATGAACTCCTTGGGGCTGAAACTGTAGCATAACTTTCTGTTTTCCTTGTCCCAGATTTCCTCTTCCAGAAGGAGCTGTTTGCTGTCCGAGACACAGGTGAGCTATGCAAGCCATGGCACAGGCTTTCAGGAGTGCTCCTCCCATGAGTAACCCTGTCTTGGGGAGGTGCTTTGGAGAGGCCATGGGGACATGCCTGAGGCACACCATAAACCTGCTCTCATCCCTGGAGCAGGGCACTGGCTCCATGCTGTTCTGCCCTTGCAGCATGGCTGAGTTTCACAGCCCCCTTTCTCCCACAAGCTCCTTTCTCCTGCAGCCCCTTGGCCTCTCCACATGCCTCCCCAGGGCATACCAGGGCTGTGCTCCTGCTGGGAGATGGTCCTTGGACTTACAGAGAAGGGACCATAACACCGTCATCAAAAGGCTGTTCCCAGCCCTGTCCCTGCTCCTCTCCCTGCAGCCCCCTGTGTCTCCTCCATTGCTAAATAGGGACAGAGAAAATGCCTTCAAAGAGGTCCTGGGGTGAAGGCTGCAATGGCAGAAGGAGATTTTTGAGCACTAGCCAGGAGCAGCACTGGGCTGGGCAATGGAAAAGGCAGCAGATGCTGCCTACACGGGGGCTGGGCAGCCCCCAGCTGGTGCCTGCTGCTGGTCTCTAGGGCTGTATCATGGGGTGTTGTCTGGCTCAGCCTGCAGACACGTCTCTGCTGTTAAAAGAGGACAGCTAAGGTGGGTGTTGGGTTGTGCTCCTCAACCTTCACCCTCTCTGCTCCCCTGCTGCAGCCCTGGGGTCCTCATGTACAGCTTGGGAAAGGGCCAGGCACCAGCTGACCACAAGAGCAGGAGATGGGAAGGGAGGAAAAGGAAGCAGGAGAAGGATTGCAGTGAAGCTGCAGCAGCTCACAGCTGTGGTGCTGCAGCTGGACAGACACAGGGGCCAGGAAGTATAATGTTCTCCCCTCCTGTCTCCACTCTTCTTGCAGACTCCATGCACAACCTCTCTGCTCAGCCCTGGCATTTGAAGATGGCCAACCTGACCTACGACAACTTCACTCTGGGCAACCACTCCGAGGTGGCCATCCAGCCTCCCACCAACTACAAGACAGTGGAGCTGGTTTTCATTGCCACAGTCACAGGCTCGCTCAGCCTGGTCACTGTGGTGGGGAATATCCTGGTGATGCTGTCTATCAAGGTGAACCGCCAGCTCCAGACTGTCAACAACTACTTCCTCTTCAGCCTGGCCTGTGCAGATCTTATCATCGGGGTCTTCTCCATGAACCTCTACTCAGTCTACATCATCAAAGGCTACTGGCCGCTGGGGGCCGTGGTGTGTGACCTGTGGCTGGCCCTGGACTACGTGGTGAGCAATGCCTCTGTCATGAACTTACTCATCATCAGCTTTGACCGGTACTTCTGTGTCACCAAGCCCCTGACCTACCCAGCCAGGAGGACCACCAAGATGGCAGGGCTAATGATCGCGGCTGCGTGGATATTGTCCTTCATACTCTGGGCCCCTGCCATCTTGTTCTGGCAGTTCATTGTGGGCAAGAGGACAGTCCCTGAGGGGGAATGCTACATCCAGTTCCTCTCCAACCCAGCAGTGACCTTCGGCACAGCCATCGCTGCTTTCTACCTGCCCGTGGTCATCATGACAGTGCTGTACATCCACATCTCCCTGGCCAGCAGGAGCAGGGTGAGGAGGCACAAACCCGAAAGCAGGAAAGAGAGGAAAGGCAAGTCCCTCAGCTTCTTCAAGAGTCCCCATATCAAACAGAACAACAATAACTCCCCCAAGAAGGCCACGGAGGTGAAGGAGGAGGTGAGGAATGGGAAAGTCGATGACCAGCCCTCAGCACAGACAGAGGCCACTGGCCATCAGGAGGAGAAGGAGACCTCCAATGAGTCCAGCACGGTCAGCATGACCCAGACCACAAAAGACAAGCCTACGGCAGAAATCTTGCCAGCAGGGCAAGGACAGAGCCCGTCCCACCCCCGCGTGAACCCATCTTCCAAGTGGTCCAAGATTAAGATTGTCACCAAACAGACTGGGACCGAATGCGTCACTGCCATTGAGATCGTCCCAGCTAAGGCCTCTGACCACAACTCCCTGGCCAACAGCCGCCCGGCCAACGTGGCCAGGAAGTTTGCTAGCATTGCCAGGAGCCAAGTACGGAAGAAGCGCCAGATGGCAGCCCGGGAGAAGAAAGTCACTCGAACCATATTTGCTATCCTGCTGGCCTTCATACTCACGTGGACACCATACAACGTGATGGTCCTCATCAACACCTTCTGTGAGACCTGTGTACCTGAAACGGTGTGGTCCATCGGCTACTGGCTCTGCTATGTCAACAGCACCATCAACCCAGCCTGCTATGCCCTCTGCAATGCCACTTTCAAGAAAACTTTCAAGCACCTTCTCATGTGCCAGTACAGGAACATAGGCACAGCCAGGTAAACTGGCACTCAGGGACCACTTCAGCAACATCACGGAAGCTCTTCCCTTTGCCTCCTTTGCCAGAGGGGCTCCTCTGCTCTTCACTCACAACAGTGCAGACTGTGCAGTGGTTGCACATGATGCCCTTCAAACATCACTGACAAAGGTCCAAGGCACCTTTGAGCTGCAGCTCCTTCTAGTCACCCTGGGCCTGAGGACTAGTTTGGGGAGCCAACAGGAAAGCTGGTGGCAACAGGAGGAGATGTGATCACCAGGAGCCCTCCCCAGGAGATGTGATCACCAGGAGCCCTCCCCAGCAACCTGCTCTTGAGAGGTTGACCTAATGGCATCAGTGTTTGTCCTAAGACTGGATGCCTCTTCTCCCTCTGTCTGACCATCTCAAGGGCATCAGAGCTTGTCTGCATGCAGGCAGCCGAATGCTGGGTGCTTTCAATAGGCTTTGAAAACATTTATTACCCAAGAAATGAAAAGAAACCAGGGCTAAACGTTTGCCAGCCATCTTGGAGCCAGCTGGCTCAGGAGTGTTCATGGGGAGTCCTGCTAGCCCAGCCAGGGCCCCCCACATGGCAGTCAAGATTGCACCCTAACAGATGTGGCAAACTCTTTAACTTTCCCTTGAGAGACACCATTGTACAACCTCACCCAGGAGCCTGGGGGAAGGTGGAATTTTCCCCTGGGCTTCAGCTCTGCCCTCCCCTTCATGCGCTATCTGCCTTTGGCCAGCAGTTGGGTGGACAGACAGACTGACAAACCAAGCACCTCAGTCCTGGGTGAGGTGTGTGAAACCCAGTTGCCTCCTACAATGATGGAAACTAATACTGCAAAGAAGAGCAGTGGTGTGGTGCAGGACTTTGTGGCCCTGAGGATGTGGCCCCTGAGAAGTGGGAAGCAAGCAGTGACAGTGAAAATAACTCCTTGGGAGGGATGGGGGGAGCTTGGAGTCTCAGAGGGGGTCGGAAAGAGGGACTGCAATGTGGCTGAGGTGCCCTGTGTCTCATCTTGGCCATGAGTCGGTCCCCACTCTCCCCGTGGGGGGTGTGTGAGGCCTGATGCACAGCTCTGGGGGCAGTAGAGGACGGTGGCCCCAGCCCTGCTCCTGCCCCGGGGCAGGGGGATGCCCCAGGGAGGCCAAAGGAGCCGGCTGCTGAGCTTTGTAAATGGATGTAACCCTGTTGTTGGTGTTGTGGCAGAGCCCTCAGCATGCGGGCTTCAGCCAGTCTCCAGCCCCCTCCCAGCCCACCCATGTGTGCAGCCCAGGCCACCCCAGGGCTGCTCATCACCTTCTCCCAAAGCCAGGTCTCTGCAAGCCTTGGTGGGCATGGCTGGGTGCTCCCAAGGAACGGGAGAGGACGGGGTCATGCTGGCGCTGGCAAACTCTCCGCGTCTGTACGTCCTTTCTGTCCCCACACCAGGGTGATGCTGTGCAACCTGGAGAAAGGCTGCCCTGGCCCAGGTAGGGACCCCACCACCACTGCCTTTAGGATTATTCACATAGAGGTGCCCAAAATGCCTGGCGGGCTTTTGGTTTTTTGTAAACTGTTACAACCATGGCCCAATCCACCCTGAGACAAATAAAGACCTTGGACCAGAAATTAACCTTGGCCACGACGCAAGAAGTGAATGAGTCATCACTTTGTCCCCAAATCCACAGCATCACGCACCAGTGACACGTACTGCAGCATGCAGGTGGCAGCCCCGTCTTCCCTCCAAGAGCAAGGGGGTCAGCCCAAAGGGCTGCCTGGAAGAGGCTGAAGGGTGTGACCCAGGTGCCTTCTCCAAGTTCACGTGTGGTGGTACCCAGGCCACTGCTGCCAGCCACATGGTGACTTCACTGCTAGTCCTGGTGGAGCTGGCAAAATTGAGGTTTGCTGGCGTTTCTAGCACAGCAGCACCTTGTGGGGATGACAGGGCCGGCTGCTGAGCTTTGTAAATGGATGTAACCCTGTTGTTGGTGTTGTGGCAGAGCCCTCAGCATGCGGGCTTCAGCCAGTCTCCAGCCCCCTCCCAGCCCACCCATGTGTGCAGCCCAGGCCACCCCAGGGCTGCTCATCACCTTCTCCCAAAGCCAGGTCTCTGCAAGCCTTGGTGGGCATGGCTGGGTGCTCCCAAGGAACGGGAGAGGACGGGGTCATGCTGGCGCTGGCAAACTCTCCGCGTCTGTACGTCCTTTCTGTCCCCACACCAGGGTGATGCTGTGCAACCTGGAGAAAGGCTGCCCTGGCCCAGGTAGGGACCCCACCACCACTGCCTTTAGGATTATTCACATAGAGGTGCCCAAAATGCCTGGCGGGCTTTTGGTTTTTTGTAAACTGTTACAACCATGGCCCAATCCACCCTGAGACAAATAAAGACCTTGGACCAGAAATTAACCTTGGCCACGACGCAAGAAGTGAATGAGTCATCACTTTGTCCCCAAATCCACAGCATCACCCACCAGTGACACGTACTGCAGCATGCAGGTGGCAGCCCCGTCTTCCCTCCAAGAGCAAGGGGGTCAGCCCAAAGGGCTGCCTGGAAGAGGCTGAAGGGTGTGACCCAGGTGCCTTCTCCAAGTTCACGTGTGGTGGTACCCAGGCCACTGCTGCCAGCCACATGGTGACTTCACTGCTAGTCCTGGTGGAGCTGGCAAAATTGAGGTTTGCTGGCGTTTCTAGCACAGCAGCACCTTGTGGGGATGACAGGTGTGTTCAGACAATTTTTTTTTAAAAAAGATTTTTTTATTGGAAAAGAAAACAAACCCCATTTTCCAAAAGAAGTGAGAGCGCCCACCCAGCACCACTGGTGGTGTCTCAGGCCCCAGCATGGACACACATGGTTAGAAGTGATGGAGAAGAGGGGACACAGTGGTTCCTGGGGATGGCGGTTTTGTTTTCCCCAGCTGCTCCAGGAAACTCCTGCCCTGGCCAAAGGGATGCTGGAGGAAGCCCCCCAAGCCAAGAGCAGTCCTCGCATAAGTAAAGGGCACATAAGTGATGGGGTTACTCAGGCATTCAACACCCAGCCCTTCCCTCTGGCACCCATACCTTGCAGAAGAGTGGGAAGGATCCAAAGGCGTCTCATTTGTGCTGGAGTGTGGAAATATGTGTGTTCCCATCCCAATTGTCCAGGCACATCCCAGTGAATCTCAGCACCAGCTAAGAGGAGGTGAGCAGGACACACTGGCTGTGGGGGTGAGAAGGGGGGCAGCCTCTCCTGTGGGGCAGGTGGGTTTGCTCTCTACAACACTAGCGATTAAAACAAGGCATCTCAGTGAAAGAGGAAGTCATGGAAAGGAGGAAGAAGAGGAAGAAGACAGGAGCTTGGGCCGGCTGCAGCCACGGGCATGCTGTTGAGGGGCTGACGAGGATGCTGGCTTCCCGTTCTAGTCCTTTCCCTTGCCCTTCTTTGCTGCATGCAAGAAGCACAGGATACAAGAGTTAGTGTGTCTGCTGGCAGCTCGCTGATCCCCCAGGTGCTGCCGTGGCAGAAACGTAGCCAGCACAGCCGGCTCAGCAGGGCACAGGGGCTGCAGCCCTGCAGACAGCCTCCCTCCACCACACAAAGCCATGTTTTGTACCAGCCCAACTGAGGGGGAAAACCCCATCCCACCAAAGCTGACAATGACTTGGGGGAAGATCAGGACATTTCCTAGCACACCTGCATCCCACCCAGCCAGGAGTGGGACTTCAGGGCTGTCACATGTGCTGATGCTGAGGGAAGAGCATACTGCGTGATGCCCCGCACCACAAGCAAAGAACAACTCCAATGGGCCAAGGTACCCCATGAGAACTCCTGCTCAGGGTCCCAGTAGGACCCTTCTGGGGACAGGAGTGGTGGAAACTGACCTTTGGACTTTGACTTGATCTTGGAAGAGCAAGGCTTGGTCACATAGACGATCTCCTCGCACTGGGCATTGTACAGGGCTTTCTTCAGGATGCCGGAGCGAGTCTTCACTCCTGTCTGAGCACTACACCCACCCCAGCTCTCAAACTTGTACTTGCAGTCAGCTGGAAGAGAGGGGAGAGGTGTCAGAGCCAGACAGGGCCTGGTGTGGGCACCAGCCTCAGCCACCCAGCCCAAGGTGGTCCCCAGTCACCCCACCGCCACACACCCACCTCCAAACTTCTTCTTCCAGTTGCAGGGGATCTTGCACTTGAGCTTCCTACTCTCATCTTTGCAAGTTCCCTCGCGGTAGCCCAGGCCACAGTCCTTGCTGTTGGGGACACAGGGACCCCAGCGCCAGTCCTCGCACTCAGAGCCATCCTTCTTCGCCTTCTCTGAGAGGGAAGGGGGAGCAGGTGCTTGCTGCAAGGACACAGGCACAAGCCCCAGGCTGCCCCCCACCCCATCAGCCCCCCCACCCTGGTTTGCCCCTCACCTTTCTTGTTCTTGCCAGCCTCGGTGGTGGCAGCCAGCAGGACCAGTGCCAGGAGGAGGAGGAGGAAGCCCCGGACCTGCATCCTGCCTGGGGAGGGTGGGAGAGGGTCAGGGTGTGATGCAGCAGTGAGGAGGGGGCAAGGTGGGCTGCAGGCAGCCTGCCTAGGAGTGAGGTTGCAGCTGCCTCCATTGTGCACACACACCTGCATGTGTGCATGTGTGCACACACGTGTGTACACCCCCATGCCCTGCTCATTGCCATACATTAGACCATGTGTATTAATTGCAACAGGAAGGTTAATTGTGCACATCAGCAACTAAGTACCTCTGACCAGAGAGCTGTTGGGGCTTGTTCCCCACCCCTGCAGTCACCCATTGCTCTGCCTGTGGACAGAATGCTCTCCATGGGGACCCCTGCCTCCCCCCCCCCAGCAGTAGGAAAGCCCTTTGGTTGTGTGAACTCAGCACAAGGCTGCCCAGGGCTGATGCTGCTCTTGCCCCTGGAAAGTGAAGCAGTCCCTGCCTGCATATTGGCAGTGGGATCCTGCTCCTAGATGCCAGCTCCCAGCCCTGACCCCCCTGTATTTCTGTGTAGCTTCTTTATCCAGGACTCAGCAGGCTGCCGCCCCACACCAAAGAGCCCTGGAGCTGGGCAATCACAGCTGCCATGGTACCTTTCTCCAGCTCCAGAAGAATCCAGGGGGGGAAATAAAAAAGCCCAGCAAAAACAAACCCGCTGCCATGAGGGATTTGAGAGCTAAATCAGCAGAATAAACACACACAGAAAAAGTCCCCACAGTGTGGGAGCTCATTGGAGGGATGGAGTAAGAGAGCTGCGCCCACTGCTGGCACCAGGACACCAGCACAGCACCCGTGTGTGCTGAGGGCAGGGGAGTGTGCATGTGTGTACATGTGTGTGCAAGCACCTGGAAGCAGGTCAGGGATGAGGGTGCATGTACACCAGGGTGCAGCTCCTGGAGCTCTGCCCCCTCCTCCCGCGGTGGTGCCCCTCCAGCTGCCACCACGAGACACTGCTGCCAACACTGGTGTCCCAGCTCCCACTCCCAGCAGGAGTGTAGATGTGCAGAGCAAGCACCTCAAGCCCTGCAGCCCTCTTGCTGCTCCCCTAAAGCCTTTTAGGATGACACCCAGATCTGTGTGCAGCAGCCAGCCAGCAAATACATTACACCTGCCCTGGCTCCATGATGAGCTTGTGAGGACCATGCAGTAGAGGTCAGGACAGACCACAAGCCCCAGGGGACATCAGTGCAGGGACGAGTCTGGGGTCAGCGTTTGCTCCCTGCCCCCAGGCTCCCCGGGCAGCGTGCTGGACAGAGAAGCTCCCCAGATTATTCAGGCTCCAGCGCACTCACCTTTCATGCGTCCGCTGCCTCGACGCTGCTGGCTTCACTCTGCATTGAACTGTCACAGGGAATTACACAGCCCGGCTGGATGAAGGCACAGCTGAGGGGGTGAGAGCTGCCTGCCCCCTCGCCCAGCCTGGCTGGGAGCCATCCTGCTGAGCACGGCACAGCTCAGCCCTGTTCCCACCCAGCTGCCTTCAAAGGGTGCAAGGGCCGAGCACGGATGGGCCGGTGTTACAGGTGGCAGGGCTGAGTTATGGGCACCCCTGTACCGCTTTCTGAGGGAGCTTGGATGGGGCAGCACCTCTGACACCCACATCATTCACAGCTTGCTCCTGATTTCAGGTGCTCTGTAAATTCCTTCCATGCTTTGCTGTGGAGTTTTTCCCTGTGCTCCTGCACCTGCCTTCCTGCCCAGAGCCTTCCAGCTCAGGCCCTGTGGACACCACCTCGAGATGCCAGGGCTGACAGGACTGCTGCATGCAGCCCTGCCTCATCTCCAGGCACAGACACCCTCTGCTTCCACAGCATGGGCTCTGCCCGTGCATTCACAGGGACTGGAGGGGGGGATCCGAGGGGCAGCCCAACTACAGCCCCAGGGACTCCTGGATCTGCTCCCAGGCTCTGCCCAGCAAGAACATCACATCCCCCAGGCAAAGGACGGCAGAGAACCTCAGCCGTGGCCCATCTTAAACCACTCATAAGAGAAAGGGAATGCAGTTTTCCAATTGGTTTTCTAAACAGCATGATCCCTTCTTTCCCGGCCAAAGAAGAGCTGTTCTCGGTCGGGCTGCCAGCGCCTTTAGGCAAGTTCACACAGTCCGGCTCCTCCCGCATCTCTGCGGGGCCCTGGCTCCCATCCCGCTCCTATCCCGGCTGGCTCTCACACTTCATTGGTCTCTCCCAGGAATGGGCTGCATGAGCGGATCAGCCTGGAGCAGGGCACACCACGGCAGTCCCAGTTTCCCCTTCCCTGCCCTCGGTTTGAAGAGCCCAAACACCCACCACCGCGATGGGAGAGCCTGGAGCCCTCCCGGGCACCGCTCAGGGCCACGCAGGGCCACCAGCAAGGCTCCTAGCACACCATTCTCCCCAGCTCCTGTCCCTCCCGATGCTCTCCCGGGAACGGGAACTGTTTTACCAGCCCCCTCGCAGCCCCTCTTCCAGCAGCGGGACCCCTGGCTTGGCTCAGACCGCAGCTGTGGCAGCGGTGGGTGCGTTTCTGCTGCCCTCCCTCCCTCCCTCCTTCCCTCCCAGGTCTGCTCTGCCCCGCGGCATCCCGGCAGGGAGCCCAGCGCCCGGGGTACCCAGCACCCCGCAAGAAGGGATTTCCCTGCTGCCAGGAGAGGGGAGACTGAGCTTTTTTTTTTTTTTTTTGCGGGGAGCCCAGGGGGGGGGCACCCCCGGGGGGG
>NW_009953571.1:3661469-3667339 GCF_000747805.2 Chaetura pelagica
GAGGGGACGTGTGCCCGTGTGTCCCCTGCCCTGGGCGGGGTGTCTCACCTTCCTTCAGGCTTTGTGGCATCGCTGGCAGCTGAACAATTGGATAGGCTGTTTGGGGCCGCTGCTTTGAGGCTCACTAGAAGATGGTTCCTGGGGCATCTCTGGGGCTACATGGAGTGAAGGGCATCGCCCTGTATGTCCACCAGCTCTATGGATGCCTCCTTCCCCATCAAGGCCACTGGCATTGATGGACCAACTTTTCGTGGTGTCTGCCCTTCTCATCGTTTCCCACTTGCTCTGTGTGTCGTGGGAGGGCACAGGGAGGGGACACCTGCTCAGCACCTGAAGAAGCAGAATCACAGAATGTTTGGAGTTGGAAGGGACCTTAAAGATCATTGAGTTCCAACTCCCCTGCATGGGCAGGGACACCTTCCTCTACAACAGGCTGCTCAGAGCCCCATCCAACCTGCCCTTGAACACCTCCAGGGATGGAGCCCCCACAGCATCTCTGGGCAGACTGTTCCAGTGTCTCACCACCCTACCACCCTTACCCTGCAGAATTTACACCTGATCTCTAACCTAAATCTCTCTTCTTTCAGCTTAAAACCATTACCCCTTGCCCTGTCACTGCAAGCCCCTGTAAAAAGACCCTCCCCAGCTTTCCTGAAGGCCCCCTTCAGGTACTGGAAGGCCACTGTGAGGTCCCCCTAGAGCCTTCTCTTCTTCAGGCTGAACAGCCCCAATTCCCTCAGCCTGTCCTCGTAAGAGAGGAGCTCCAGCCCTTGGGACATTTTCCTGGCCCTTCTCTGGACACATTCCAACAGATCCACACCTTTCTTGTGCTGGGGGCACCAGAGCTGGATGCAGTGTTCTAGGTGAGGTCTCACCAGGGCAGAGTAGAGGGGCAAAATCACCTCTTGATCTTCTGGCCACACTTCTTTTGATACAGCCCAGGATGGAGTTGGCCTTCTGGGCTGCAGCTGCACATTGGTGGCTCATGTCCAGCTTTTGATTCACTTGTACCCCAGGTCCTTTTCCACAGGGCTGTTCTCAAGTGTGACCTCCCCCAGCCTGTATTCATATATTTTATTACCTTGGCCCAGGTGCAGGACCCTGCACTTGGCCTTGCTGAACCTCATGAGGTTCACCTGGGCCCACTTCTTTAGCTTGTCCAGGTCCCTCTGGATGGCATCCCACCCCTCTGGCATATCAACCACACCACCCATCTTGGTGTCATCAGCAAACTTGCTGAGGGTGCTCTCAATACCACTGTCAATATTGTTAGTGAAGATATTAAACAGCAGCACGTGTCACTGTTTTCCATCTGGACTTAGAGCAGTTGACCACTACCCTCTGGACACAACCATCTAGCCAGTTCCTTATCCACTGAACAGTCCACCCATCAAACCCATATCTCTACAATTTAGTGAGAAAGATGTTGTGGGCAACCATTTCAAAGGCCTTGCAGAAGTCCAGATAGATGACATGCACAGGTCTTCTCTTGTCCACTGACACAGTCACTCCATTGTAGAAAGCCACTGGGTTGGTCAGGCAGGATTTGCCCCTGGTAAAGCTGTGCTGGTTGTCCTGGATCACCTCCTTGTCCTCCACATGCCT
Source organism: Chaetura pelagica (assembly GCF_000747805.2). Lineage (NCBI taxonomy): Eukaryota > Metazoa > Chordata > Aves > Apodiformes > Apodidae > Chaetura > Chaetura pelagica. The sequence continues at coordinate 3,663,075 of NW_009953571.1, forward strand.
TAGCATGTCTTCTAGGAGGATCTGTTCCATTATCTTCCCAGGCACAGAGGTGAGGCTGATAGGTCAGTAATTCCCAGGGTCCTCCTTTCTACCCTTTTAAAATACGGGTGTAACATTTCCTTTCTTCCAGTCACCAGGGACCTGACTGCCATGACTTTTCAAATATCATGGACAGTGGTTTGGCAACTACATTTGCCAATTCCTTCAGGACTCTGGGATGTATCTCATCAGGTCCCATGGACTTGTGTATCTTCAGGTTCCTCAGATGGTCACGAACCTTATCTTCACTTACAGTGGGGGTGACTTTGTCTCTCTGGTCTGCATCCTGTGGTCCATCAACATGAGAGTTGTGAGGAGAGGGGTTGCCAGTGAAGACTGACGCAAAAAAGTTGTTGAGAACCTCAGCCTTCTCCTCATCTGTTGTTACCATGTCACCATTGTGGCTCACCAGGGGGGTTACACTTTCTTTAACCTTCCTTTCCTGGTTTATGTACCTGTGGAAGCCCTTCTTGTTTTTCTTAACATCTCTTGCCAAGTTCAGCTCTAGCTGTGCCTTGGCCTTCCTGACCTCATCCCTGCATAACCAGGCAGCATCCCTTTACTCTACCCAGGATACCCTCTTCCACTGCCTGTGTAGGTCCATCTTGCCTTTTAGTTTGACCAGCAGGTCTCGACTCAGCCATGCTGGTCTCTTACCTTCCTTGCCCGATTTCCTATACCAGGGGATATCACTATACCAGGCACATCACTTCCATGCTGGCCCAGGCATCTCCCCTGACCCTCATGACCTCCCACTCCCCAGCTCAGCCACGCTGCAGCCTTCTCCTTGGTCCAAGCAGTGTTATTGGTTGGGGATGAAAAGACCTTGTAGATGTGACTGCTCTCCCTTCCCTCCATCCACCCCCTTTTCTCAGGTCAGGAGAGGCAGAGGCCAAGCCAACTCTGTTCTGGAATTACCAGCCAGAAAGACAAGTGTCATGCCCAAAGAATGGGGCTGTGGTGGGGAACTGAGTCATTTTTCCACCCCTTACTCTGGAAGAAATCTGCTGAGAGCAGGGGTACCACAGGTGGTGTAGGGGGGGGTGGGGGCTGGTTTTTATGAGCTGCTTCACAACCAGGAATGGCTTTCTCACAGCTTCCTGCATTTAACTCACACCCTGCCAGCAGTTTCCTGAACATCTGCAGAGGTTTCAAGGAGGGCTGGCAACCATGCCATCTGCCCTGCCTGCTGCACACATAGCAATGGGTGCTGCTCTGGGTGGCAAGGTGTCTGGACATGCTGGCCTGTACCTTTGAGCACAGGTTGCAGAAATGGGTCTTGACAGCCAGACAGGTAGCAAAGCCAATAGTTTCCCCAGTTCTCCATTGCTGGGCCTTTAAATCAAAGCTGAAGAAAGTTGCAGAGACAAACTTCAGGGTCAAAAAGAAGGGGAAGGGGACAGGTGTGCTGTGTTTGGCTGGGGTTCAAGTGCCATCAGGTTTGCAAGATTGAGTGATGGGGCAGTGATAAGCAAACCAGAGCCTAGTGCAGCTGTGCAGGTGCTGGATGTGGGGTGAACCCTGCTGCTTTTATTCAGCAGTCTCTGGCCTGGAGCCAAAGACCCTGCTGGGGTCCTCAGGGCAAAGCAGCCCAAGGTATGACAAAGCCCTATGCAAATTTTCACTCCTTCCTGTTTCCAGCCGTTTCCACTCCGCTTCTGTTGCTTCCTCAGGCTTGGGACCAGGAGACAGGTGCTGGCTGTGTGGGAGAGCAGAGAGGTGCTGGTGCACATCAGATTCAGCAGTGTCTGTGCTTGGTCCCTTGAGGCCCTTTCTGAGGGATGCAGGGCAGGAAACAGCTCCTTCTCCAGCTCAAACAAGCATCAAAGGGCTGTATTTTCAGAAAGGGGCCTCATACCAGGAGAAGGAGGGATGAGAGGGATCGAACCAGGTACATCTCCCTGCATTTGCTTAACTTGAACTTTTTACCTCTAAAAACGTCACAAGTTAATTCAGAGCACATCAGCTCCAAATGTTCCACCTCCAGTCAAAGCCTGGTCCTTGGGACACGGTTACTGCACGGTGTGGCAGTCCCAGTGCAGGGACACAGCTGTGCATGGGGGGGGACACATCCTACTTGTTCAGACTTGCGGGGGCAGGCACAGGGCAGGTAATCATTAACCCAGCCAACTGCTGTCCCCCCAGCTCTGTTTAGCTAGGGCTGGGCTTGCACAGCTTTCCCCAGCCTGCACATGCTCACCCCTCCTACCCCGTGTATATACCCCCAGGTGTGTTTCTGCCCCTCGGGAGGCCAGACAGACCTTCAGACCTCCAACAAGGGAAAAAGGGGGGATGCTGAGGCCCTTTGGAGAGAAGGGCAGGGCGCTCCCCCAAAGGTACACTGCCCCTTTCCTAACACCCTTCCTCAGCAGTTGCATTTGGGACCCCTTCTCTCCCCCACCGTAAATTTGACACCGGGGCGGCTGGAAAACTCTCATTGCCATGGTTACCGATCGTCCCTGCTGCCGAGACACGGGCCAAGAGCCAACGCGCCAGGGTCTGGGCACTGAAGCAGAGCGGCCCCCTCCTCCCAGTCAGAGTGCTGCCCGGTCCCTGGGCAGCTGCCCAGGGAGGCCGGCACAATTTGGTGTGCCTTACACCCACTACAGACCCCCACTGTTAGCTCTGGGCAGGAGATGAAAGGCTGAAGGTGATGAAAGGAGAGGGACGGGGGAAGGTGTTGGGGGGAGGTGGTGGAAGGGACAACGCAGCAGGGGAAGAAGGCTGCTTCTCTGGGTGCAGAGAAGGTGGCAGGAGCAAGAGGCAGGCTGCCAAGCTGCCCTCAGGAATCGCAAGTTTAAGGTGACACCGGGGCGGCTGGAAAACTCTCATTGCCATGGTTACCGATCGTCCCTGCTGCCGAGACACGGGCCAAGAGCCAACGCGCCAGGGTCTGGGCACTGAAGCAGAGCGGCCCCCTCCTCCCAGTCAGATGTCTGCCCGGTCCCTGGGCAGCTGCCCAGGGAGGCCGGCACAATTTGGTGTGCCTTACACCCACTACAGACCCCCACTGTTAGCTCTGGGCAGGAGCTGAAAGGCTGAAGGTGATGAAAGGAGAGGGACGGGGGAAGGTGTTGGGGGGAGGTGGTGGAAGGGACAACGCAGCAGGGGAAGAAGGCTGCTTCTCTGGGTGCAGAGAAGGTGGCAGGAGCAAGAGGCAGGCTGCCAAGCTGCCCTCAGGAATCGCAAGTTTAAGGTAAGAGTACAGCTCCCCATCACCCACTGTGTCCACCCCTGGGTCCCTCACCACTGTGCCGTCAGCTGGAGCAACTGCCTCTGTTTTGCTAAGGGAACTACAGGAGAGATGGTGTTGGCTGCAGTTGTCCTTATGAGTCCAGGGCTGGAAGCAGAAGCATTCCTAGTACCCTCCTTTTATAATGGGAGAGTGGTCCTCCCATGGGAGATCATCCCAACACTCAGTGCTGCAGCAACCCCAGTGCTCAGAACTGGAGGCAGGACCCCAGAGTTCCCCTCTGGAGCTGGGAATGAGCCCTAGCAGGCTCGTTCCCCACAAAGCAGGGTGACTGGGGACAGGTCACCACAAAAAAGGGACAACAGAAACATTCTGAAATCTGGAGGCTGGATGCTGCCATAGTACCCATCAACAGCTGTGCAGCTGCAGGCCTGATGCCAGGACTGCTGCCTCCTCCCCCAGAGAGGAACTGGAGTGGGGCAGGAACAGCCAACAGCCGGCTGCCAGCTCCTGACTCACAAGTTCAAGCCCTCCTGGATCACTTGGGATGGCAGTGTGCTCTCTCCCTGTTCCCCATTACACTGAGGATAGATGTAGGCCACAGAGTGGAGGAAAGGTCCTTCAGGACAAAGACACTATCCAGCAACCATCCCAGAGGGATGCTGTGCAAGAAAGTGGGCAAGGACCTGGCCAAACAGGGAACTCTGCAGAGTATCCCTAGTTATGACAGGGTCAGAAGCATCGGGGTACAACCTCAAGGGGCTTTACTCGTGCAGTGCCCATCACCTTCTCACAGATGCAGCAGGACAGGAACTAAAACATCCATCTCTTTATTTCAATGGCAAGAAACAACAACATCCAAACGGTCCAAGTTGAAAAGCGATGGGAATGCAGGCTCACACCAGGCCACGGGTCTGCTGGAGCCAGCACCCTCACAGAGTTACAAAAATACAGTCCTACAACAGCATCTAGGAAACACAGACCCAGGTATTGCACAGAACCCCTGCCCTCCAAGGGCAGGGAGACAAACATC
>NW_009953571.1:3667545-3681837 GCF_000747805.2 Chaetura pelagica
CCACCTGCTGAAATACAAGCCAGGCTTGGAATTGCACAGCAACTCAGCTCACACATGCACAGAGGGGCCAGGCAGGGAGGGGGACAGTGTGTCTCTCAACTACCTGTACAAAAACTATAAGGTAAGATACAAAAACGGGGAGAAAGGGGGAAGCTAAGGTTGTAAACGCCTCCGGGCTGGACATCCCATCTGGGAGGCAGTGGTGATGTTGCCTTGCCTGTTGGCCAGCAAGCACTGCTGATGGCAACACCGGGTGCTGTTGGAGCATCCCAGCTCTGAAGGTGTCAGGATGCTATTGTTATTCATGGCCAATACTGCCGATGGCCCCTGGCACTCTGCACTGCCCTGTGCCTTTGATCCTCCTCACAGCATCCTCTGTCTTCCAAGGGAACCCCTAGCCAGAAAGCCTGAATGGTAGTCTGGTTCTCTGTGGTATCCTCATACCCTTTTTTTGGTATTAATGGAGATTTTAGTGGTGCCAACCAGCATTATCCAGTGGGCACAGCTGGGTGTGCATGCAGGTGGGACCGCACAGACCCTGCAAGGTTCCTCCTGAGACCCAAGCTGTGAGCAGCTGCGCAACTGCTGCCCACCCCAAGGTGCCAAGCAGGTCTGCAAGGCCCAGAGTCATCAGCTCTCCTACTCTGCTGGCACCTCCCAGTCTCCAGACACTGTCAGTGATGCAAGAGCCTTGCTGAAGGGCTGGTTCGATGCCTCTGCAGATGCTCAGCACCCACAGCATCCGCAGGGGAGGTGGCTTGGGGTGTCTCATCCCTCATGGCAGGTGATAGGTGAAATGCCATCCCATTGCAGGTGTGTGGGGCTTGGAGCCCTGATGCTTCCTGTGCATCCAAATCCCTCTTTCTGCTAAAACTGGAGAGGGCAAGCTGGTGGCCTGCTCAAGAAGCTTGTGCATGGACTGGGCAAGGTCCCAAGTTTTCCTTGCAAACCCCTGCACCCAGTCTGGGGGATGGTGGCAGTCAGACTCAGAGGCTGCATGTTGACAGGTTGGGGAGGGGCAGGGGGAATCCCTGAGAGCAGCACTGACCCCAGCACTGCCCTTCCAGCCCAGCACAACATCCAGCATTGGTGTGGGAGCCAAAGCAGGGAGGGCAGTCGGATCCAAGACAGCATTTGGGAGATATAATGGGCTCCACTGCAGCCACTGCCCAGGCCAAGCACAGCTCTCCACCACAGCTACATGCTGCAGCAGGCTCATGAAGAGATGTCCAGCAGACCCTGGGTATGCAGGCTTTCCCACCCAGCCCTGTGCAGGGAAGGATGGTGGGAAGGCTCAGTAGCCTTCCATGGTGGCATCCCTACTTTGGGCTAGGCTGCCGACTGGCTGAGCACCAAAGGCAACCAGGAGGGCAGAAGGCCCTGGAAGGGCAACATGGAGACCTGAGACAGCCCCAGTCCAAGAGGAAGGAGAAGGAAGCAGGCATATTAAGTCATGGTGCTTCCCTTGGGACCAAGTCTGAGGCTCATGCCTTCTGCTGTCTGCCCATTCAACCTGTGCCTCCCACAGCTGTGCCAGACAGGAGAGGAGGAACAGGACATGAACCTAGCAAAGCATCTAAAGGAGGGGCACTGCTGGCAGGGAGATGAGGCAAGCAAAAGTATCCCATAAGGATCATAGGTAGGAGCCTGCAGAAGGGGCACTGGCATCACTCCCATGCATAAGGGTGACCCAGGGCTTCAGCCTGGCCTGCCCCAACAGGACTGGGGAATGGAGCCCACCTAGGGCAGGGAACATGGTGGATAATGGGTGAAGAGGGGGAGACACAAAGAGCCAGGCTTCAAGTCCCAAATACCCACTGTCCTCATAAACAGAGTCCCAGCCCAGCCTGGGGCAGAGCTCTGCTGTCTCCATCTCCTCCAGAGACCAGGTTGACACCTAGAGAGGGCTGGGCCAGACTCACAGCTCTGCCAGTTGCCACTGTCCTCTTCTCGTCCTGCCCGAGCTGGCTGGGGCTAAGGCACGCCCAGCACTACACAGCTGTCTCCTGGTCCTCCCGCTGGATCATCTGGTAGTGCTGTCGGTTCTCGAGGTAGGCAGCTAAGTCGGGGTCATTGGCTTTCTCAGCCCGGTGCTTGGGGGTGTCTCCCTGCATATGGGAGGCAAAAGATGGCAGAGTGCTGAGCACTGCCTAAACACTGGCTCAGGACCCAAAGGTGCTCCCCACTATTCACTGGCCAAAAGAGGTGGCTGCAGCTGGGACCAGCAGAGCCCGCAGCCGGGCCCCGAGGAAGATGGGAGCCAAATGCCCATGTGCTCCCCATGGAGCAAAAGCTTGCTCCCAAGGAGCCTGACTTTGCTGCAGGGCTGGAAGCTGTCCCCTGAAGTGCCATCAGCTCTGCACACAGGCCAGGACAGAGACCTGCCCTGATTATCACCAGCACCCCCAAGAGGAGACAAAGCTTGGTCCCCACTGCCTGCTCTTCCCCAGTGCTGGGGAAGCAGGCAGGAGAGGGTGAGGAATGAGGGGTATGTCTGGGGAATGCCCGGGAATACCAACCCCCCTTGCCTCTTGCAGCCTGGCTAGCGCTCCTGCTCCTGGAGGAGGATCACATTTCACCAGCTTATTGCAGCCATCTGGACTGTGTCCACTAATGAACTCCCGCACTCCATAAAAAGCAAATCTGTTAACAGCTCCCAGCTCCATCTCCTCTCCCTCTTTCCTCCCCCTGCTCCTCACTCCTCCTCACCAAGTGCCTGGGCTCTGCCACGCCGCAGAGAAAGGCTGCAGAAACCTGGCACTCTGCCGTGGCCATTGAAATCCAGCCCCAGGAAGGGATACCTGGCCTGCCCAGCTGGTCCCTGGGTGCACAGCAGGGCACAAGCAGCTGCAGAGGGGTGCCAAGGCCTCCAGGGCAACCCACTGTGTATTTCTGCAGTAGCAATGGCCAGACATGCGGAGCCTCTGCCAGGCCTGGATGCAGCTGTGGACAAAAGCCCAGCCACGCGTGGCTGCAGGGAGGTTGGATGCAGCAATAAATCCCCTCTTTCACATGTGCACCCCAAGATTGGGTATGTATGCCCCACGGTCCCACATACAGGGGGACGGAGACCGCTCTGTGCTTCAGCACGGGCTCTCCTTGCAGGCTTCCTCCCTGCAGCCCCTGACTACAAGCTCTCATTTAACCAACTGGGGAAAAGCAGAGGAGGAATTGAGTTTCCTCCCCCTCCCCCTGCAGCAGCCCCGCCGCGAGGCTGCCTGCCCACAGCCTGAAACCGGAGCTGCCGGGGCCCCCACCACGCCAGCCCGTACGGCTCAGTGCTGCAGGCTGCAGGACCAGCCCGCTCCAACCCGTGCTACAGGGTGATGCTGGGGTCTCTAATGAGGTGGGCTCATGCCTGTGCAGGCAGGTTGTGACCCAGGGCCCACGCAAGGTCAGTGCAGCAGCGTAGAGGGGTCCCCAGACAGCTACAATCCCAAACACACGTTTGCATAGGCATGTGCAAGCCCCGTTCCCTGGGGCAGCCATCATGCCTGAGCAGGGCTCCCCCTTGTGCTTGCAGTCAGGGGGCTGATCCCCTCCTTCAGGCAGATGAGGGACCTGGGGGCAGAGAGGGACCATACCCCCAGACCTGCTGTCTCCCCCTGCCTCTTCACAGTCAACCCCTCACTTGGGCATCACCACCTCATCCCATGGCTGCTGGCTGAGTCTCCAGCCCCACTAGCCCTACTCTGGGCACTGTGCAAGGCCCACGCCTTGGCCATGACCAAGGAGGAACAATGAGGAGCCAGAGATTGTCTCTACAGCATCCCCCTGGCAGCTGGCAAGGTGGGCTGCGCATTGTCTGAGGCAGTCCCCAAGCTCCACTGGCCCCAGCAACTGTGCACCCCCTGGCTAAGCTCCTACCCTGTGTCCCAGATGGACAGATTGCACCTACTTGGCTTGTTTTACATCTCCCCTGCAACAGCCAATCACTATGAGCCACTGCCAGACAGATGCAACTACATCCTCTCTGCTGCACTCCAGCCCCTGGAACCTCCTGTACCAAAACATGGCCTTATGCCACCTTCCTGCAGCTCCTCTGCTGGGGCTGGCACAAATCCCCAGCACCAAGGCATGTCTCAATTAACTTGGCCTGTAAGAAAAAGGGCTGGCATTGCCTGCTCCCACTCCCTGTGGGCCAGCTTCAGCCCCTGAGAGGAGCTCCCAGCTCCCCCATCACAGCCGACCAGGGGGGTGAGCGGGGAGGAGCCCTGCAGCTGGGAGGGAGTTCATAGAGAGACTGTCCTTGCTCTGACCCCGGAGGGTGGGAAGGGGGAGTCGGGGATGAGACATTCCAGCTCCTCACTTCTAATTTAATAAAACAACAGGGAGAGAAGCACAGGGAGGAGCGGGATTTAACCCCTCTGCAGCTGGGCTCTGCTGGTCAAGAATGGGCGTTTCATGTTGGCTCCTCTCTGGCTGGCAAAGACCCCAGCCAAAGTACCCTTGCTCTGATCTTGGTAGCCCCCCTGGTTCCCCTCCAAAAGCCCCACTGCCAGCCCTCCTGCTGTCACCTGCATGTCCGTCTTCATGAGGGAAGCCCCGGCCTCCACGATGTAGTGGCAGATAGTGCGCTGGCGTAAGGCTGCAGCCTGGTGCAAGCTGGTTTCACCACTGGGGAGGAGAAAGCAGATGTGAGATGTGCCCCCTGAATGAGGACAATGTAGCATGTGTGGGTGCCAGCAAGGGACTACAATTTGGCTGCAGCAGAAGCTCGTGGTGGGCTGCATGCTTGTCCAGGCAGCCCTGGCAGAGATGGGGTGCTGCTTGTGGGGAGGAGAAAGCAGGAGATGTGAGATGTGCCCCCTGAATGAGGACAATGTAGCATGTGTGGGTGCCAGCAAGGGACTACAATTTGGCTGCAGCAGAAGCTCGTGGTGGGCTGCATGCTTGTCCAGGCAGCCCTGGCAGAGATGGGGTGCTGCTTGGGGTTGGCCAGTCCAGGGTGGACTGGGAACCACAGCTGGTAATTAGAGCGAGGGCAGCTGGTAAGTGCCCAGGTAACTGGTCACCTTGCAGAGGGTCTGGCCAACAAGTAAAACTAGTCAGTCAGGAACTTACTTCTCCTCCTCTGTGGCATCGAGGATTTCTGAAGGGGCTGCGGAGAGAAAGACAGTGCAGGATGAGTAAGACCTGGCTGTGGGGCAGACAGACCCACCTACTCCCCAGTTCCACTCTGCATCTTTCTACAGGGGCTGCTATTTCCACACAGTCTGCAAAGGCCCTGGCTCCAAAGCACTCAGGCCAGCAATGGCATCTGGGCCCAGGGAGAACAGTTGTTGTGCACTTAGAGAAATATCTAAACAAAAATAAAGCAGCCTCTATTTCAGTGGGAGCTGCCAAAAACAACAGGTCAGCTGCCCTGAAGGCAGAAGCAGGACACTGAGGAACGTTTCCCAGAAACACACTGGTCCCTGCCAGGCTGTGGCAACAGCCAAAGGGGCACCCCAGTACTGGCAGACAGATGCCAGGGAAAGCCTACAAGCCAGAAGGAAGATGCAGCAAATGCGGAGAGAAGGGATCTAAGCTCAGAAGCACCTCCTTCAAGCAGAGGGTTGGGCTCTTTCAGCTGCCAGGCTCCCTGGCTACTAAGCCTGGCCCTCTGGCCCCAGCTCACCGTTCTCGATGATGTACTTGACGATGTCCTTGCTCCCCGACTTCACGGCGTGGTGCAGGACGGTCTGCCCTGAGGAGTCGCGCACCATCAGGTCTCTTCCAGCCCGGTGCAGCTCTTGGAACTACAGAATTGCCAGATTGCTCTGGATGAGGTGCCTTTCCTAGCTCCAAGTGATGCTCCTCAGGGTACCCAGCAGGTTGTGTGGATATTTGGAGCCTGGCAGGGAGCTTTGTGCAGCTCAGCCATGCTGCCAAGTCCCTTCCCTTCTGGCTAGAAGCCTGCCTGGTCTCCAGCCACCCCTCTTGGAGGAAAGTCCTCAACAGGAACTGCTCCAGGGCAATAATGGATAACAGCTGGCAGGGCTTGTCACAACCCAAGGGGCACACCAGCCAAGCAGGCTGTGGGGAGACTGCCCAGAGCCAGCTCTGTCTGATAATCACAGCAGGCAGCAGGAGCACCTACCTTGCTGAAGTTGCCACTCTTGGCAGCTTCTATCAGAAGGTCATCTGCAAATAAGGGAAACGGTCAGGGTCAAAAAAGCCAAGCTATAATGCCATTTATCTAACCCTGGAGCCAAGGATTGGACATCAGAGGCTCAGAGCAGGCAGCTGGAGCTCCTCTAGGTGCTAACCACTTGGTGAGACTGGTTTCACATGGCTCCTCCACTTTCAGGCATACAGGGGATGAGCCAGGGAGGGAGACAGCACATAGCTGGTGGTGCAGCCAGACCTCAGCCCCAGGGAGACATGCATGCAGGGGAGCAGTCTCTGCCCATGGGCAGGATGACCTGTGAGGGACTGGGAAGCATATCTCCTGGGCGTCAGCCAGCGGCCAAGACACCTCTCACCCTTGACTCACTCACACTTCCAGACATTGGGCTCCGCTTAAGCTCCAGGAAACTCTTTCCATTTACTCAGCTTGGTGAGGCCCCTGACCTTGTGCTCCCACCTCCTGCGCTACCCTGCCCCCCAACTCAGCCTACAGCTCTCAGCTCCACAGGTGGTGGATTAACCCCTCCACCATGCCATTTCCCGCACACCAGAGTCAAGAAGGTCCCTGGCCGGTTTGTTCCACAAATCACTCTGGTCTCTCCTGCCCAGCTCTGAGGTCACCTGCCCAAGGGCCTCCCACCTAGGACACAGATAGCAGGGTTCCTGCTTGCATGTCCAGAAAAAAACAGGACAGAAAAACCTATGGTGTGAATTCAAACCAGCATGAACTGCAAGGGGGTGTGACAGGACTCACCTTTGTGCAGGAGGCAGCGCTCAGGCTCAGCACTGGAAGGAAAGCAGAAAAGATGTAACTATGTCAGTCCTGGCAGCAGATCACCCAAAAGGCCACACTGTGGGTAGGGGGAGGGCTGCAGAGAAGCATGCCTGTGGCACTCTTCCAACAGGCAGGAGCAGAAGTAGGCCAAGGGACTTTGCTGCTCTTTGGCCATGCCATCTGCTTCTTCCCTCATACTGGTTCTTCCCCAATCTTGGTTCTTCCCCATCTTCCCCTACTCCCATTTCTGCTGCTGCTCCCAGCTCCATTGCCCACCCAGCCCCATGACTGGCCTCAGTTGGACCAAAAGACACCCATGCCCTTTGCCCCATGGGCCAAGTGCTTGAGCTTGACCATATGGATGAACCAACTGGTGATGCCTCACTGCTTCCAGCAGCACTGGCAGAGGAGGAGAGTGAAGACAGGATGGCATCTCACCCCTTGGTCTAACTCAGCACTGAATTCCTGCTCGTTTCCAGGGAGCCCTCCTGTAATCTGGCCCAGTGATCAATACTGTGAAGCCTGGCTCTCCCATCACTGCCCATCCTTCCTGAGGTCCAACATCCCCATTCCAGATTCACCTGGGGGCAGGAGAGGAGGATGGAGAGGCGGAAGAGGAGGGGAATGCAAAACGGTGCTCATTGGGTGTGGCAGATGAGTCGACGAGGTCAGGCATGGCAGGAGAGGTGCCCACAGTCTGGGTGATCACCAGCTCTGGGTCCAGCACATAGAGCTCATCCTGAGAGATCTCTGTCACATAGTTGAGGTGCTCCTGAAAGACACAAGCTAGCCTACTCAGAAGCAAGACCTACTTCTGTATAGCTCCATCCCCTCACATACCATACTTTGTAGCCCACTCACTTGCTCAGCAGAGTGATGGTGGCTTGAAGAGTCCCAAGACCTGTGCCTGGGAAGCCTCTGCACCTCCTTGTCTTTTTCAGGCTTCCTATCTTCTGCTAACTTAGCAGATGACCCACACATCTCATCTCCACATCCCCCTTGTTAAGAGGGCCCCAGTCATTGGGTGCCTGGCAACTTGCTAAGTTGCTATTCCTTACCCCTCTGCTGAAGGGTCCTGCAGGCATCTTCCAACCCAAGTCTCTGGACACCCACCCATGTTTCCTCCCTTTCTGCAGGAATCTGGAGGTTCTGGTGCTGGTCCTGGGCCAGGCCTGTCACACCACCCCTCAGGGGATGCCACAGAGCAGGGCAATGGTGTGAGATCTGCACATCCCCAAGGCTAAGCCTGCCTGCCAGTTCACATGAACAGAGGACATCCAAGCACCTTCCCAGCAGATGCTGAGGGGGACAACAGTGGAAGACAAGTCTGTACTCACCTGTGCACGGTCTATCCTGTAGAAGCGATCAGCTGTGGTTGCTGTAAGACAGGAACACAGCAAGACAGGGTGATTCTAGGCATGGGATGAGGAAGATGGCCACTTTCTACCCCTGAGTGACAGTGAACTTACCCAGCCACCTCATGGCTTGCATGGAGAGCACATTAATGCACCCCCTGACAAGAAGCAGCCCCCTTCCCTTTGGGACCCTGCTGTTCTTTTTACCCTAGAGACACCCACTTGGGCCTGCAAAAAAACATGCTCTAGTGCAACGTGCCTTTGCTTCTTATCTTCTCCTCAATGACTCCTGTCAGGGAGCCACAGGGAAGTCAAGAACAAGCCTAGCTGATACTGTGGCCTTTTGAGTGCTCCAGCCTTGCAGCTGCTTTAGCCCGAGTAGATGCAGCTCAGGGCTGTGCAATGCACATCTCAGCATTCGCTTGCACCAAGTAAGGAACTGCTTGGATTCACCATGATGCACCTCATCACAGAGCACTTGAAAATGGGGGCACTAAGCAGGGCTGGAAGAAGAGGGAAGCTTAGCCTCCCACTGACTTGACTGAGTAATGTTTCACAGAGCACCACAAGCCATGTCTAAGGTTGTGACTACCTGATACACAGGAGAACACCACCACCAGTTGTAGATCCAAGCCCCTGCCTCCTGGGACAGCAGGACAGCTTCAAACCAGCTCCCAGCATGTTGCTGGCAGCAGCCTGTCCAAGTGCAACCCCCTGCTCATGCTCACAGCAGGAGGGGAGCTCCTTCAACACCAACGGAGCAAGTAGCTGTGCTGGAGCCAGACTCAACTAGCCTCCAGGGGAGTGAAGAAGCAGCTGGAGCCCAGCGGAGATCCTGCTCCCTTAGCACCGGGATGCTCCGCTATGCTGGAGCAGGGGGGCCCCCTGCCTGCACCACACAGGACAGCAACCCCAGCAGCCCTGCAGTGACAGGACACACACATTGTGAAGCTGCCTTCAGCTCTGGGAGATCAGCAGCCAGAGACACAGCCTGGGGCAAAGCTGCAAAGACCCCCAACATGCATAAGGCGCAAGTGCCACGTGGCCCTCAGTGACTTGTCACTAAGGGTTTGTCTCCTCACTCCCCAAATTCAGACACAGTCAGCGTGCCTGGGGTAAGATGATACTCACAGTCCAGGAAGCACCACTTGGGTGACAGCTTCTGGGATGACAGTGTCTTTGGTTTGGCTCCATCTCCCTCCTGCATAAAAAAAGAGAGGACAAAGTAATGTCTCTTAGCCTCCCCAAGGTCCCTGCAGACACAGAGGACCCACAGGTGCTCGGATGGGAAGAACTTGAACGCAGGCAGATCACACAGCAACCGGGAGCAGCATGGGACAGACTGGAGCCAACAAGCACCAGCTCACTGGAGAGAAAGCAGCCACAAGACAAGTCCACAAGACCAGCATGGTGCACATGACAGATGGGCCCAGGCAATGGAGCGAGGCCATACACACCTGAAAGAGCAGGCTCTCTAAAGCAGAGGGCTGTGGAAGAAAATCCTGCAGAAAGGCAAGGTGTGATATTACAGCCTTTGTCTGGGCAGTCCCCCAGTCCCCCCTCTTCTCCTATTGGTGTGGCATAATGGGCTGCCATATCTGGCTTTACACACTGCCCGGCCAAGGTCCTTGGTGACTGCCCAGCTTTGAGGTCAGAGCACAGTGGTTGCCCAAGGAGAGAGATGATGTAAACCACGGGGAAACCAAGGGTCACCAGCCTCAATGCACAGCTTTACAGGTACAGAAGGTTGCAGAGGCATCAGTCTACCAGGCTGACGCCACAGGAAAGCACTGCTCTCTGAGCCAGAGAGTTGCTAGCCATGCCATGCACCTGTCTGCACATCCTCACCAGTGCCTGGGCATGGAGCGGGCAGGGGACAGGTGTGCAGAACAGGCAGCGCAAGGAGTAGATGCCAGCATGCCAGCCCAGGCAAGCAGCTCTGCAACTCAGCCCTGCAGGGCATGCTGTGTATTCACAAGACATTGCTCACCAGGAGCAGGGGTTACACAGCCCATGTCTGGGTCGTGGACACACACTAGGATATTGGCAGAAGCACAAGTTAATACTTGCAAATAAGTTGGAGGGGGGGAGTAACCCTAATCAAGGCACCCTTGGAGGGGCAGAACTGCACCAGGAAACACAGAGCCCGTAGAGGGCTGAAGGAACATAGCACAGAAAACAAAAGGACAGATTAAAGGCCTCCCTAAACACCCAGGGGATGATAGACCCCCATATGATGTATGCTGGCTTTTTCCACTGCTCTGTAATTTTTCTAGGCCATCAACACTCTTAGTCTGGAGAGCAAGGTTAGAGAACCTGACAGAGCAGGGAGCAACAAGCCATACAACTTAGGATTCTGCTTCCACCATGGGGTGAAGGCAAACTATGACCTGCTACCAGGAGCAGGAGCATGGGTGTTGGTGCGTGCAGGTCAAAGAAGCTTAGAAATCACTTCCCCAAGCCCCGCCATCCTCAGCATCCGGCCACGACCACTTCCCACACAAATCCTCACCTCCTGCAGCCTCTCAATCTGGGTCCGGCACAACTCCAAATCACTGTCTCCTGGAACCACGATGATCCCCAGCGGCACAGCTGTGTGACAGGGCACAGACAACTAAGGTAGCAGCTCACACCCCATCCCCAACACCTCACACAGCCAAGCAGCAGGCATGGCCAGACTGTGACTCCCACCCCTTGGTCACTCACAGGCTTCCTTGAGCTTTTCCTTGTCATAGTGCAGTGCCTCGTAGTCACGCATGCTGATTCGGCTCACACGGATCCGCAGCCGCTCGGGCACTGGCTGTTGGCTGCGTGCAGGGGGGAAGAAAAAGGGAAGGGATTAGAAAGTGACAGTCCAACTCCTTCTTATCCCACTCACTCCTTCAAAACAGGCAAAAGCACAGCCTGGGATGGAGAGCTTGGCATTTTTCCCAGCATCAGGGTCTGGCCATATTCTGTGACCTGATCCCTTCCCAGGCTATTCTTGAGAGTTGACTGAAACGCCCCTGGGAGTGATGGATCAGTCCCATCCCTTCCCCTCTCCACCCCTTCTGCTCTGGAAAGCAGGTGGCAGATTGATCTGAGGAACTTACTCATTGAACAGAGGCATGGAGTTGCGCCGCTTGGTCTTCTGCACCATGTTGGCTTGGTTGCGCAGGGAGATGTGGATGCAGGAAGCTGCCAGCTTGCAGGGCTCTCCATCTACCTGCATGGGGATGGCCTTGGACGTAGTGAGAACCACCTGTCGGCACTGGCACAGCCGCTCCCCATGGCCACCAACCTGCAAGGCAGCCTGTGAAAGGGTCCAGAGTGAGAGCAGAGCATGGACTGAGGCGTGGATGCGGGGGGGAGCACCCGTTGTCAGCCAGATGCTGCAAGTGAACCAAGTTCTGGAAGGGATCCACGGAGATGAGAGCATGACAGCACCTCACCTGAATTTCAGATTGCAGACACAGGACAGCAGTTCAGCTCCTCAGGTGGGAAGCTGTGAGACTGGCTGATGCCTGGTCAATGGGACCAGTCACTCCCCTCACTGGTAGCTACAACTGGCAACAGCACCAACTCACCAGGGATGTCATGGTGAAGCCAATAACTTCAATGCAGCCGTCATCGTGGCGCTGCGGCTCAAAGTCGTGGTGCTCCCCAGGGTTGCCCCAGGGCATGGTGCCTGCACAGTACCTGTGAAGGGATGGCAAGTGATGCATGTAAAGGCCACCCCAAACGTGGGCCAGTGATCTGTGGCATGGGGATGGGGAGCCAAGCTCATGAGGTCCCAGAGCTGCTCACCTGGGGATATTCAGAAAGACCAGGCACTGGGGCTTCAGGTCCTGAATCTTGGAGGTCAGGTCTGTCCCATCACACTAGAGATGATACAGGGGCACTCAGACTGCTGTAAGGGGGGCTTGGCCCACCCTATTCACCCAGGAGGAAATGACCTTCCTCTCTTTTCCCCACAGCAACTGTCCTCCAAGCTGGGCAAGCCAAAGTCCCAAGAACACATCCTCTCACCAATCCCAAGGCATCCAGTGCACCAAGGCACTGCTCCTCATCCCTCAAGCAGCTCAACCCCCTCCCTGGCCCAGAGCATCCCTGCACACTCACAACCAACTTGACGTGCTTCGCAAGGTCTTTGGAGCTCCCTGTCAGGAAGTCAGAGAAAGCAGTCTGCCAAGGCAAGAGACAGCATTAGCACCCACACGTTCACGGATACAGGCAGCCAGGAACCCTGCCACTGACCTTCAGACCTCAGCTGCTGGAAGCAGCAAACCCCTTCCTTGTCCATTGGTGGAATTCCCCTCTCCTTTCCCCCTCCCAAAACAACCTGAACCATTCTTCTGACCAAAAACCTCAGGGCATCTTCAGTAATATGCCTCACTATTCCCTTGCAGCCCAGTTCCAGAAAGTTGGAGCTCTTCTTTTGAGAGCCTCAAACTGCAATGAGAGTGCCACAAAACAGACCTGATGTGACACCACCAGGAGACATTATGGTCTCTATTACACAGATCCTAAGGTCCCCTTTGGGTTTAAGTGTACAGAGAGGAGGGGAGACACAAACAGGAGGGGTGTGAGATGGTACAGAGGAGCGCTTGGCCTTTAGTAATGCTCAGATAATGGTCATCCAGCCACATGGGTAGGGAGCTATATTGAGGATGGACAAAGACAACACTGAGACAAAAAGCTCTAGAGGTGAGATACAGGAAGGTGGCATAACTAGCCCTGCAGCTGTAACTGGCCCAATGTATAAAAGACCAAAGTCGTGTGGGGACTCTATGGAAAGGCTTCTTGTTCCTCTGCAGGGGGGACAGCCTTGCCTCCCCAAAGCTCCAGGGAGGTCCTGCCTGGGTGACCGTCTGGGAGCCGAAGAACAATAGTGGCAGGAGATCAAGACAGCAACTGTACCGCAGGCCCAAGAGCAAGCTGTACCACCAGCAGCACTCTCAGCCTAAGAGGAGCTGCGACTCCCAGGGCTGCAGCCTTTCTCCAGCACCTCTCCAGTTTCCAGGGCGGCTCAGCTTGGGTGCATGTGAAGGCCAGTGTAACTCAGATGAGGGAGTTGAGGGTGTGGACAGGAGCCAGGGCCGTGCCTGTGCTCCAGCTGATGCTAAGCCTGCTATGAAGGCACGCCCAGATATACTCCACACACTCACCCCAGCATAGAACATTTTATTCCGAAACCGGCTGTTGAACTTCTCTGGGTTGGCCTCTAGGGAAAGGAGAAAAACAGTTCAGGTCATTGGCCTGCACATGGAAATACTTCACTTGTCAGCTCTCCCCAGACGCAGCTCTCCAGCAAGCCTCGGCTCAGAAGCAGCCCCCATGCAGGGCAGCTCTCTTCTCATGCAGGCACCTCTCTTCCTACTCTGCAGCCTCCACCTGCTCCTCAAGTTTCACCTCCAGCCCTGTCCCTGGGGCAATTATCTTGTTCATTTTCTGAAGGAGCATTTTGTGGGCCCACCTCTGGCACGTGCTCTCACCACAGACCCTGCCCCAGCCCTGCCAATCCCCCCGTACCTCGGGATTCGTGGAACTCCAGTGTCACCCGTGCATCAAAGCCAAGGCTGAAATAGTTATTAAAGACGTCCAAGGGGAGCTGAAATGGAAAGGAGGAACAAAGGTGAGGCTGCCAGCATGTGGCCATGGTAAAGATGAGGTCAAACTATAGCAGAGCCATGCACCATGCTCATGAGGCTAAGGGAGCAGAGGCTTGCCTTCCCCCTCAGGAAAATACAGAGATCTCCAGCCTGAGATGATGGATCCCACCTCCTAGGGGTAAGGGACATGGCCCAAAGGGACACACACTGCTCTCCCAGCTACCTGCAATCACCCACGTTTCACCTAAAGAAACAGTCTCAGACTGGGCTTACACCTACTGCAAGCTGTGGTTGAAAACCTCTGGTGGACATTTAATTCTCTACATGCCTTGCCATGAATGCCACAGGTGAGAATCATGAGGACAAGAGCAGCACTGGAGAAGGGAAATGCCAGCCCAACACTGTAGCCCCAGGTGCTGGGGCTGTCTGAGCAAGTGGGAGAATGAGGACACAGACCCCT
>NW_009953571.1:3682428-3690378 GCF_000747805.2 Chaetura pelagica
GAATTACTGTGTAGAGGTGTCCTACCTTGTCAGCAGCTGCCTCATCCTTTTCTTCAGGGTTTGCATCAGGGTTTGGCTCCACATGGAGGTTCCAGCGGTCAAGCTGAACAATGTTCCCATCTTCCACATGTGACAGGATCTTGGACAGAGGCTCATCTGTGTAACCCTGGTGAAAAGCAGGACTTGGTGAGTCTCCTACTTGCCTTCTGCAGAAATGTCTTCTTGTTTGGGAAGACATCGCAGAGCAAAAGATGTGGAAAAGATCAACTGTACTTGAATGCTGAACAAAGTGGGACTTAAAAAACAAAATACACCTTCCTTTTAAAAATCTCCTGAAGTTTGAAATAATTATTGCTTTTGTCAATGTCCTAATACATTATAAACTGATTCAGAATAATTCAAATGTCAGAAGAATAGTAACAACCAAATTCAACTTATCTGATGGTCTGTAGCTCGGGGAAGTCAAAACGGACAGCCAGTGCAATTCCCCACCCTTGCAACTGGAACCAGTCAACAGCCCCTCTCTGTCAGCAGGGAGCTTTTCTGCCCATCACTTACCCCACCCCAGTTCAGCGTCCTGGCCAAGTCATTCCCTGTCCCCAAAGGTAGGATGGCCACGGGAGGAGGTGGGTTGAGGCGCAACTGGTCCAGAATGGAGAGTATCCAGCCCACCTGCTCGAGGAAGAGAGCACAAAGTAACAGTTGGCTATTTCAGGGACCAGTAGGCAGGTGGAGGTGACTTGGATCACTAGGGATGGCAGAAGGGCAGAGATGGGTCCCCTTAGCCACCACGAAGGCTATTCACAGTCTTTAATGTTCCAAATGGGTGCTGCAGGAGATAGCAGTAAGCTCTGTGAGGACGCTGGCCCCCAGAAGGGCAACAAATACATTCATGCCACAGACTGGCACTCCCCAGAGCAGTGCACGAGGGGATGCAGAGTACCCGGTGCCATCAGCTGGACCACGGACACAGTGCGCACGTTTTGCCCCATTCTGGACTACAGCAAGAAGGGCTGCTGCTGGCACTGGAGAGGTCTGGGGTGAAGGGTACAGCAGGCACAGAGGGGCCAGGGGACTCACCGTGCCATCTCCCCCACACGCCAGGATCCGGAGGTTGTGGACCTTGCGGTACAACTCCAGCCTGCCAGGAACAGAGAGGGTAAGGAGGGAAGAGGCACCAAAGGTGTTATGTAGCAGCTGCAGGGCTCCCTGCCATTGCAGAGCCTGTTGCATTCACAAAGCCACACGCATGTCTCCCTCCCCCTCACCGCAGCAGTTCACAGCAGTGAGCAAAGCCACAGTAACTTTGGCTTCACCAGCTCTCGTAGGAGAAAAGCAGGGTGTTCACAGTCCAGGTACACGTAGGTAAGTGGAAACACAGCAAGCAGACAAGACTCATGTGACATTAACAGAACATGATGAGCTAGACTTGGGAATGTCACTCCACAGCTGGTCTCTTTCACTTCAGTCTTAAGATCAGACCAGCCCTCCAGCAGGAAACACTGAATGACCACAAGGTATCCTAGAGAGGCCTCTCAAAGCATGAACTTGTTGGAGGGCATTTTGTGCAAGGGAGCTATGGAACATCAGGCCTCCATCAGCCATGGCACAAGCTCCGGAGAGGAATTTCTGGGGCAGTGATAGGAAGAGAAGGGTGCCGCCTCCATCAGTACTCACGCCTCCTTTGGTCCACCTTGGCTGAGGTCAAAAACCTGCCGTGGGTTGAGATACCACATGAAGGACTGGATGATCTTGGCTCCCTGTGAAGACAAGAAAGGCTAAGGTAGGGAACAGGGAGTTCCCAGTGGACAGGGGGAAGAAGGCACCTGGTCTTGAGGACAGGCCAAGACAGGTCTCTTTCCCTTCAGTCTTAAGATCAGACCAGCCCTCCAGCAGGAAACACTGAATGACCACAAGGTATCCTAGAGAGGCCTCTCAAAGCATGAACTTGTTGGAGGGCATTTTGTGCAAGGGAGCTATGGAACATCAGGCCTCCATCAGCCATGGCACAAGCTCCGGAGAGGAATTTCTGGGGCAGTGATAGGAAGAGAAGGGTGCTGCCTCCATCAGTACTCACGCCTCCTTTGGTCCACCTTGGCTGAGGTCAAAAACCTGCCGTGGGTTGAGATACCACATGAAGGACTGGATGATCTTGGCTCCCTGTGAAGACAAGAAAGGCTAAGGTAGGGAACAGGGAGTTCCCAGTGGACAGGGGGAAGAAGGCACCTGGTCTTGAGGACAGGCCAAGACAATGGCATTCTGGGAGGACTCAGGCAAAGCCTGGCCTAGGTGGGAATTGCCAGGCAGCAAACTGGCAGTGTGGGGGTTGCTTTGCATCTTCTGCAGCTGAGACATCACCAAAACTATACTGAGTCCTTAGCAACTGAATGGCAATGCACCCACAGAGCTGCCTTCTCTAGGACATGTAGGACAAAGCCATACCTGATTCCCACCACTTTTGGGGTTCACAAACACCAGCAAGGGCTTCATGAGAGGAGCTGGCATGGGCTTGATGACAAAGGGTTTCCACCTTCCTTCCTGCAAGAGACACAGTAGGTCCTTCAACAAATGCAGGGAAATACAAACTCCCACATCCAGCTGAGACCTAACATCATACAGGATCAGGAGTGGGAGGAAGAGAACATACCAGCCACTCCGTAAGCCTTATAGTTGGGATTTGCCCTGCCAGTTGGCATCCTCCCTCCACCCCTCCCTCCTTAACCTCAGCACAGACTTCACAAAGCTCCCTTGTTTCCAAATCCTGCTCCTTGCTGTCCAGCTCCAACACTCTTCCAAGACAAGGTAATTCCTTGTCCCCTCATCTGTTACCTCAGCCCCCTTTTTGCTGGATTTCCGCTTGAACGATGTCCTCTTCTTCTTCTTACTAGATTTCAGTGGATTCTAGAGAGAAAAATAACAAACCCAAAAACTCCGTGAGGAACAGTTGGGCAAGCAGGAGTTCTGAAAGAGCCACAAGAGCTGAGGTGAGTTACCTGGGGCCGTCGGACTCGCAGAATCCAGGTGGGAGGAACGACAACAGCAGCATGAGCCCCCAGTGAGCAGGGCTCTTCGATGTGTTGCAGCATGAAACATGACACTTTGCTGTGATACTGAGGAAGGAGACAGAGACAAAGCTCAGCTACTCAATTGGCTGGTGACAGCCATCTTCTCCTCCCAGCTCCCCCATGCCAATGTAGGGAGTGCTGGAGGAAACCATGCAGGAATTTTGTACTGAGCGCTGAGAAGAAAGCTTCTCACAGGAGCTCCTGGCTACCACAGTACAGCCTTTCCCAGTAAGAGGAGCTGCTAAGGGTAAGCTGCAGAGAAGCAGCTTGGGGAGTCCCAGCAGAAAGCAGAGGTCATTAGATGCAGAGTAGGCTCCTAAGACATTCAAAAGGGGCTTTGCTCACCGCTTGCTTGCACCAGGAACAGCTGATGGCTACAATCTCTTTACTGTGGAAGGCAAACTTCTGCTGGAAACCCTGTAGAGGGAAGGGTAAGAGGCTTAGGGAATTCCCTTGCAGCTTTCTACCATCCAACAGGACTTACCCACCACTAAGAGAGACTTCAACAAAGAGAGCATGCCTGCAAGTGGAGCCCCAGCACTCCCCAGGGAGACCACTGCATGCTGCAGGGGTGTTCCTATTGCCCCAGGAAAGCATGTCAGGAAGACAGTCTCCTCAAAGATTGATTTGGCCCAAGGGGAGAAATCGATGTGGGAAGCACTTATGTAGCAGTTCACTGGGCAAAACAGGGCATGCATCTTGGTGCTGCTGTAGGCTGCTGCTGCTAAACAGAAGAGTGGGGTATTTCTGGTCCCTAGCCCTGTTCTTGTCTCTGGTTTGACCTCAGCTTTCCTTCAGGCTGAGAAGAAAACCAAACCAAATCCCCACCCCCCTTACCTTGCCACACTGCCGGCATTTCCCTTCCTGCCGCCTCCGGTGCACCCAGTGATGCCGGACAACGGTGGGCTAAATGGAATAGAAAAAAAGGAAAAAAAGAAAGTGAAAGGCCCAGCATGTGACAGAAGGCAGGAACAGGCAGGAGGAACAGAGCCAGACCCCAGGCCAGCCAGGATCTCTGCTCTTGCAGCATGCCTGCTGCTCACATGTGCCAGTCCCTGCCCTCTGGGAGAAGGCAAAAGCAACTGAAGGTCAAATAAAGGAACTGGACTAAGAGTAACACAGGAAGGAGGGCTGCATGGCAAGAGAATCAAAGGAAGAACTGAAAAAAAGGTTTACAGTGACACGGAAAGCTTCACCTTAAAATGTCACACTGACATTTCTGAGCAAGCAGCCCTGTGTTTGAATACCTTTTGCCTACTTTGTCTGCTGTCCCAACACAAACACGGTGTGGGGGCAGCAGCTGTGTTACCATAATGGCTCATGTCTGAGCCATCCACACCCACCCCAGAGCACTGTGGGGACTACGCTGGCTCCACAGGCCAGAGAGCAAAGCATGAAGGCTCACAGGTGCTTCCACCCATGCAGCTCAGCAGACAGGTCCCAGGCCAACACTGACTCCCAGTACATTAAAACACAGGATAAAGGGGTCCAACAGCACCACGGTGAGCATCTTCCACTGCTCCCTGAGGCACCTGTGGCACCCAGGTTGGGAATGAGTGATAAAACAAGAAGTGAGCCTGGATTGTCCCTTTTCAAACTGTGGGACACTTGGGGATCTGCTGTTTGCCACAGTCTCCTTTATTTGCTTGAGGACCAGCACAACAGGGAAAAAACTCTCCCAGAAGACACTGTTTGCAGCTTCCTCCCATGCAGACACCAGAGCTTTAGAACATGCAAAGCAGCAGATGCTCTGCTTTGGCTGCCTGCAGGTTCCTCACTCCTCACACCCAGTCTGTGCTGCTGCCTTGAAAAGAAACAATCCTTTTCCTGCACCATCCCCACAGAGCCAGGAGGCAGCACGATGCCTGCACACTGGTGGCAAAAGATGTTGTCAAACAGGGAAGGTGAGGGTAGGCAGATGTGAGCAGTGTCCCAGGCACATCTCTCACCTCTCGTACATTCCGGGATCCTGACTCCCTGAAGGAAGGTTTGCAGCGGAAATTTATCTGCAGATTGAACACACATAAGAGGAATCAGTAAAATCATCATACCCAAAGGAAACTTACTGGATTCTGTCTTATTATAGCAGGTCCAGAGCCTCTGGAGATATTTGATGCTTGCCACAAAACCTCTCATCTATCTATTACTGAACAAAACGAGGCCAGGGGCTCCTCTTGGTATTGTTTCCTTAGAAGACCCCTCTTTCAAGTTCCCCAGTCTCCTTGTGTTTCACTACCCAAGAGTTTCTCTACCACTGCCCAGAAGACTTCCAGCTTTGCAAGCCACACAGAGGGCTTAACAGGCTCTACTCACTTTCTCCAGCTGTTCGATGCAAGGTGTATGTACTACAATCTTGCAGGCTGCACACTTACGCCTGGTGAGAGGTTTTTGCTGGAGGATAAGAAAAGGGGAAGAAAAATATGCATATGAATAGCAGTGTTCAGAGGCTGGCAAGCTCAGCCTTCCCTCACACCTCCACAATCTTCAGGAAGCAGAACACGTTCTGTAGGAAAGTTTTTTACACCTAGTCTCCTTGAAAGTAAAGAGATCTAAGTGCGTGCCTAAAGCAGATGCTCTCAAGTCTGGAACAGAGCAGGGAGGTGCCCTCCCACTATCCAGTCCTTGATGTCTTCTGACACTGCCTGAGAGCACCATGGAAGCTGTTCCGGAAGGCACTTGCAGGGCTCCCACAGTAAGCCCCATGGGCAGGCACAGGATGGTGTCAGTGCTCTGTGTCCTGCACCACAAGCAAGACCCAGCCTGCAAGCTGGGAAGGAGGACTGCAGCAATCCTCTAAGATCAGTGCTGCCTGCAAGGTCAGGAGGCAGCAGGCCTGGGTCTCCAGCGCTCATTTTTCTCCTCTATTGAAAGATCTTAGATTCAGATTGTCCCTCTAAGGGTGTGAGATGCCAACAGCCTGGAATATCATCCTCATACCACCTCTGGGCAACCCTGTTTCAGGTTCTCATTGCAAACTGAGCCTCAGCAGAACACAGCCCTCCAGCAAGCAGAGCTAGGAGGGACACACTCCCTGCCTTGGCAGCCCCCCGATCCCCCACGTTTCCCCCAGCAGCAGGGACTTTGCAGTGTCTCCGCCGGGTGGCAGCACAGCCCGCATGGCCCCGGGTGACTCACCAGCAGCTTGGCCATACAGTTCTGTTCCCCAACATAGCAGAAGTCCCCAGAGACATTGGTCTCAAACCAGATGTGCTCCCCATATACCGCAGTCTCCTGAAAGGCACAAGACAACCGGTTTATCTGAGAGCAGCCCGGATGGGCGTCCGAGCCCCTAAAATGCTTTATGTGAAGGACAAGATACTGGGACAAGTCTGGGGTGTGGGAGGTTGGAACTAGGAATAAGCTAGGAGAAAAGATGCACAGAGCAATGAGGGCCAACATCTGGGCAAAGGAAACCTCACAAAACTGCTGTCATGGCCCAACCATTGGAAACGAGAGGGCCCCAGGTAACCAGCTCCAAGACCCACAGCCCATTTGCAGTGTCCTGCACAGAGGGGCTGCTTCCACTACTCCATGAGAGAGGCATCGTGGCAAATTCAATGCAGAGAGCTCTCCCAAAGAAGCCTCTGTCCTATCACCCCAGGACGTGGCTTAAAACCTGCAAGGCTTTGCCTGCAAAGGAGAAGGGTCTTGCCCCTGCTGCTGTGTCCCAGCCACCAGAAGACCTTGACTGCCAGGAGCAGAAGAGCTGGCAGGTGAATAGCTATGCTACCCTCCCAGGAACCACCTGTGCCTTGCAGCATAAAGAGGTGCTGCCAGCAGCACAGACGCTGGCACCAGCTGGTGGCAATGGTGGAGGCCATAAATATGTCAAAGCTGAAGTCACCTGGTAAGCCTCAGCATGGGAAGTACCTACTGCTTCTTGGCCAGGTGCCCATTCCACACAATGCCCAGCAAAATATGCTGTAACTTACACTCCAGTCCACAGTGTTGCGTATCTGCCTCTCCGAGTCACTCCTCAGGGCTAGTGCAGGATTTGGCTGGGCTACCATGTGCTGGAGGCTGGACTTGGCAATGGCTTTCCTGAAAGACACAGGAAGACTAGCTATTAGATCAGGGAAGCAGAAATATATGCAAAGCACAGCCTGCTTCTAGTATGGATAGTGAGGCCGGAACAGAAAAGCATCCTTAGGACCAAGTGGCTGGAAATGAGGCAAATCCCCAGCACCTCCAGCCAAGGAGTACCTGCCCCTGCGGGGCAGCCCTGTGAGATTAAGAGGTCCTGGTAACTTTACTGACAGCTCAGCTGAGCACACTCTGCACCCAGCAAAAGGCACAGCCTGGGCCTGCTGGGTTGACAGGGATGACAGGTCTGTGTCAAACAGGCTGAAATGGTCCATCAAGCTCCAGTGGTGGTGGGGCTGCCCTTGCAGGAACAACCCAGAGCCCTTACCCCACAAAGGTTTTCTGCAGCTCTTCCACACCAAGGCACCTCAGAGCCCAGGGTGTTTTTGGGGACCAGCACAACCAGCCAGAAAAAAAGCAGCTGTTGGGGGCTGGAGAGCTTCACCCAGGTGTGCCAGGGTGGAGGAAAGGATTGGTAGAGCTGGGCATGTTAAGAAAGTGCACATCTCCAGCCCCAAAAACCAGGTCTGCCATGTCCCTCTGGCCTTGGGCTGGCAGGTGGGGATGCCCGCAAGCCCCAGAGGCTGCACTGAGAGCACCAGAGGCAGCACTGGCCTGAGCAGGAAACGCCTGGGGGACGTGAGTAGCCCTGCAGAACACCAACAGCAGCCAGGGACAATGGCACTGAGCCCCTTCCCTCCTTCCCCACCGAGCCTGGGTCTGCACCCAGCCTCCCCTCCCCGGGCCACTGCCACCATACATACAGCAGCCGGGGACTCCAGCCATCCGGGGCGGCGCGGAG
>NW_009953571.1:3691139-3691486 GCF_000747805.2 Chaetura pelagica
AGGGCTGGGACCCAGATGCTGTGAAGGCAAGGCAGGCATCACCAACTGGCTGGGACCTGCCACGCCCCGTGCTCACTGCTGTGGGATCCGCACAGCCCCTGCATCCCGAGGTGCCAATCAGCTCTGGTGACTACACCCACCACTCTCCTTCATTCCCTTGGCTCTGGCCTGCCTGGTTTCCCTGGGGGAACCATACTGCCTATGCACCGGCTCCACCGAATTTGCAGCAAATCAAAACTACTCCCTTGCAAGACCTAAAGAAATACAAGAATCAAGCAAGTGTGCACACGGCAGGTAGGCTTAGTAGAAGCTGACTGGGAGAGCTGGAGTACGGCAGAGAAGGGCTA
>NW_009953571.1:3691523-3700340 GCF_000747805.2 Chaetura pelagica
GAAAGTTTTACTGGGATTCTCTAGCTTTCCCTGCCCAGCCCTCAAACCTTGACAGGCTGCCTGGATGTTGCAGCATCCCATGGAAAGCCCTGGGCCACAGGTAGAAAGTGCTGAAGTGGTTTCACTGCAGGCAGCTCAGCTGCAGCAGAAGAGGCTGAATTTGGCTAGCAATAGCACTCCCCTCCTCCAGAGCTAGTGCTTCATTTCCCACCCTCCAGCTGCTGCCTCTCCTTAGTCACGAAATAGAGAGGATTTATTCAAGGGCAACCCAAAAAAACCACCAAACCCCACAGTTTGGTAGAAGCAAACTTGTGGCTCTTCCAGTTGTTCCCAAGACAGGGGACTCTGGATCACAGCAGTCTGTAGGCACACAGAAGCCAGCACTGTCACTCTCAACAATTTCCATGCTGTACAACGCTGCTCCTCTACCCATCCCGAGGGCACAGGCACCCCACTCACCACTATACTAAGGTTGGCACCTGCTACACTTGCTTCTACCTTCCTCCTCATGCTCTTTTATGCACTCGCTTGCAGGTCAGCAATACCAGATGACCTTCAGGAGAACACCCCGGCCAAAACCCCCACTGCCCTGAGGTCCACATGAACAGGCAAATTTGTCAGAAGCTTTTCTTTTTTTTTTGTGATATGCATGTACGATGGGACACACGTGTTACTTTCTGGAATGCAAACTGAAGCTTTTGCTTAGTGCTTGCACCACAAGCAACCCTTTGGGCTGTATCCCTATTTCTTTAGATGAGTTCAAAGCTGAGTTTGTATTTTTGGAGAAGACCAGGCTTAGTTTGGTCTCGTCCAGCATGGTAGACGAGGAAACCAGCTCTTCAGTTTCTACAGATTAATTGCCGTGCCTGTACACAGTAACGTAGCACAAGGAAGGAGGGAGGGAAGGGAGCAAAGGGATGGAAGGGACACCACTGCCCTTCAGAGAGCAGCATCAGGGCAGCTAAAGCCTGGCTAAACTGAAAGTGAAACCAAAATGCAACCTCTTTGGAGAGTTTTCTTAAGTCCCACCACAGCCAGCAATGGGGGTACATGGTCAGCAGCAGGTTACTTTTGACACCACCAAGGACTGTGCAGCTTTGCAGAGGGCAAATGCATATTTTGCTAATCACTCTTGTTTCCAGCCTGTGCCTGACACTGCAGTGCTCCGTTCTCCTCATTGTCTCCATGATGATGCACAGTAAATTGCATCATTACCAACACGTGTTAAAAAATTATCTGAACAAAAATGTGTTTAAAAACCCACTATCTGATAGTGGCACACTACAGCAGACCCCTTTTGGCTGGCTGCAGCGGCTGGGAGAGATGTACTGTCCAACTATACCCTGAATGAGTTGAATGGATGCTTCCTCCTGTCCCAGATATTCCACCAGTTTGAAGCTGCTGTACTGCTTGTTGAGCTGCTGCTATCGGTAGGAAGATCTCTCAACACTGCTTCCTTCCTTTTTGCACCACAGTCTCGTGAGGAAATCTGCTAGAACAACCTTGGCTTGACATTTATGTTTGGGTACTAGCTGATTATGGCCCCTTTTATCTTCAGGGCTGTCTACAAGTGGCACATGGACACACACTCTGGCCACCAATGGTGAAGATTATCACCAGGCAACCATCTGACAGCCCACAACAGCAGCACATGGCAGCCCAGATATGATGGTGAAGATAACCCCATCTTTTCCAATCTGAGCTCCAAATGGTGTATCACAGGTGTTGAGAGCTGCCGCTGGTGGAGCACATGGACTGACTACTGGGGGTGCCCCACAGTTACAAACCAGTGACATGGTTTGTAGCTGAGACAAGATGGAGAAGAGTTGGCACCTGTGGCTGCTCTGCAGACTGCACTGCTCTGCTCACTTAGGTAAGGAGGTTGGATGGAGGCAGCCTGGCATTTGCAGGGTGGGAGGGAAAGGAAGTACTGCTGCACGCACTGGGATATCAACTCTGCTTGTGAGCAGCTTTGCTCTATCATTTCAATCTCCTTCTGTGAATGAGGAAGGAGCCAGCAGTTCTGGTCTGCTCATGATCTGCAATTGGATCTCCTGGGTAGTGTGTGTTTTTTTTCTAACCAGACCCCTCAGAGCTCCACAGCCTCCTATGCTCCCTGTGTGGCATCAGTGGGCAGAGATGCTGCTGAAACAGGAACATGTCGTGGGCATGGGCAAGCAACAATGCTTTGCTGCACTAGCCTCAAGCAAACCCCCATGTACCGGACTGAACAGGCCCTCTGTGCCCTTAGACAATGCAGAGGGATGCTGTGCTGTAAACCTGCTCATTGCTTTCCTCCATGTTGTTATTTCTACTGTCCTTCCAGCTGCCTGGACTCTTCCTGCCAGTGTTCAGAAGCAAGAGAGATCCCAGGTTACCTTCATACAGAGCCAAACCTGGCATGCCTCTCCTAGCACCAAGAGTAACAAGAAGACTCTACCGCAGGACACTGTCAGGAGCACAACACACAAGCCTAGAGTCCTAGGGAAGTCTGGACTTGAAAAATGCCATCAGCTCCTCCTGACCTTTCAGCAAACCTCCACTTAGTCGACTGGAAAGCATTTTTTCCAACCACAGGGCCACAGCAGGGGAAACAAGTCTGAGAGTTTTGCCCTGCTCCATGACGAGGGCCCGATCTGACAGTGTCAGGCTGCATCTCAGCTTGCTGCAGGTGCTGGGGAGCTGCTGTGCCACTGGAGCTGGCAGTGCAAGCAGGAGCCCGTTTCAGTTTATAAGCTTTCTTCCCCTGGCAAGGACACCTGACTTGCACAACTCAACCACAGGGAAAGTGTGTTATTAATAGCAACCTCTGAATGACACCAAGATCTCCTGGGCCTCTGTCTCCTCCCTGTCAGGACACCAAAGGAACCAAGGGACAAGAGCCTGGGAGCCCATCCTGGGAGCAGCTGCTCATCCTTGCCCTGCTGAAATACCACCACTTGCCTTCAGCCTCAGTTTCCATCACAAGCTCGCACCACCTCACACTACCTCAATGTTCTGATACTTAATCTTCCCATGTACACTGTTCTCCTCACACCACCCCTGCTGAGATTCTGTCCCTTGCTCCTTTCCTGCTCCCAGGCATCAGTCACTGACCTCTCCTCTCCCTCGGACTCCCTGGCCAGCCCACTCTGTTGCACCACGAAGAGCAACCTGCATAGATGAGGTCTACTGAGGAAGGTTCCCCTGTACCAGATGGGGAAGGGAGCATGCTGCTCAAGATGTGGTGTAGCCCTCAAGGCTTTGGTAGCAGTGAGGTGCACGGCAATTAGCAAGTTCCCAAACTATGAAGATTGTTTCTACCCAAAAATTTAATTCCAGCTGTAATCTCTCCTATATCACATAAATAAAACAAGAGTCAGGAGCTCCCCCATGCTGGGTCAAGCATGAGTAAAGAGATGAGGCTCCCCCAGCACAAGGGCAGGGAGGGTCTGTCCAGACCTCCTCCCAGCCCTGACATCTCTACATGTGCAGTCCTAGCACCCCTCTCTGCAGGGAGCTGCATAGAAACCCCTGCCAAGGCTACTGGGCACAGACAGTGAGAGCAAGGCCTCCCAGGCGACATCTAAGGACTTCACTAACTTGCACAGAAACCTGTCAGTTCTATTGGCCACTTTGGTTGACCAACCTGGAGGCCCCAGGACTGCACAAGGAAGGGACAGGCAGCAATGTCAGTTTGGCCTCTGTACCATTCTTGCATATGGCCATGCAAAAGCACAACTTGCAGTCTCCTGCTCCCACACGTACACCCCTCTGCTCCATGTCATCACAGCAGTGCCAGCATGTGGATCTGATGCAAATACCCTGACACACCCCAGACACAAAAGGGTTTGGGATCCCTGAACAAGATAGCCAGAATTGAAACTCACCCACAGGGTTTATTTCAGGGGACAGGAATTTCAGGGAACACCTCAGACTGGCAGCGACAGCTCAGCATCACCAGTTAGGCATCACTTCTGACTCACAGGTGCCCTCGGTGGATCACCTCGCAGTACACATCAGGGATGAGACACGACCAATGACTTTAACCCCACACCCCTTTCAGGGTATTCACACTCGCTTGGGAGCTGGGGGCGCCACATGGAGAAGATGCAGCCTCTAAGCCACCTTCTTTGAATGAGCACAAGGAACGGGCACCAGCAGCTGCTTGCAGGGTGTTGTAGGCAAGGTAAAGAAATAAAACACTGCAGCTTCTCCAAGGGGCAAAACCAGGTGGAAGGAACTGCCCACAGCCACACAGCAACCTGAGGACAGTACCCACCAACTGGCTCTGCCTCAACTAAGGCAAGGCAAAAGGGATCAGCCATCCCACCCTACAGCCCAGCCCTCACAAAATGCTCTCATGTTTGGACTGTTGGGAGAACAGGGAGAGCAGAAGTCTGAGACTTTTTTACAACTCCTAGTGTAAACCCGTATCTGTCTGGTGGCAGCTCCAGCCTGCTTCTTCCCAAGCTCTGCATGACACTGTGGTGCAACCTCCCTTTCACCACCACCTCAGGGCAAACCTGAGATGTGCTTTAAGGATCTGCCAGACTAACTCAGACCCTCCATTTATGCTTCATAAAGTCAAGAGTTTGCCAGCCCTGAGGCTCAGAGTAATGTTCCCATTACAACAATGTGATTTCCTTCCCAAAATCCATGGAAGGCAGTGTTTTGTGTTAATTTAAACCAAAGCTGTCTCTTTGAAGGCTCCTGGGCTAACTCCGGGCGTTCATATCCCTTGACAACTTTCCACCATCATAACATTATGAAGTTTATTTGCCACTACAGTAAATAGTCTGCCTCCTGGTTATCAAGAAACCCAAAAGCCCTGATTTAAACAATCTGTTGCTGTGCTTGGCCGGGGAGCCAAACAGCAAGATTGACAGCCTTAGGCAGGGAATTAATCTGGGACAAAATGCAGAGGGTGAGCAACAGCAGTAGTGTTCTGTGACTGAGGCAGAGCTGGGGTCGGGGGAGAGGCAGGCCATGCACTTTCTATTTTGGTCCCACCAGCAGGACCAGCAACACAGGCTGGGAAGGACTTGCAAAGTTTATCTTCTCTGAGCTTCCTTTGCAGAACAATATGCATAAAGCAAAGCAGCAGGGGGATCTAGCAGGGCACCCCGGCAGTTTTGGTGCCCAGCCCATGGTGTCTTTAGAAGATTCCCACTGTCCTCCTGAGGGGTGATCCCCTTTGTCAGTAGACACAGCTCTGTGCCTCCCATAGAAGAGGGACGTGCTATTTAAAGGGAGGCCGGGCCCACAGCTCAGCTGTCTGATCCAAACTTCCCAAGCAGGCTTGGAGTTTTGTCCCTGCACATGGGGATGACATCCTGCCATAGTGCTGCCCTGGGCAGGACAACATGCAGGAGGAGGTGATGAACCTGGTGTAAAGATAAAGCTGCAGCACAGCAGATGCAGAGCACATAAAGTCATGCCCTGGGCTGGGAAGTCTTTGGACCTCCCAAAGCAAATCCAAGAGAGCACTCTGCTACAGACAACAGAAAGACAGCCCTCTCCAGCCAACGGTAGGGATTGGGAAGGGCACCCCACTGCTCCCAGAAAAAGAAGGGTGCCTCACTGCCAGGGAAATGCCAAGAGCCGGGGCAAAGCAGCAGGGGTGTTGCTGTCCTCTGCCACCTGTGGATTTCCCACTGCCATCCCTGTGCCACACAGGCTGGCAGGGTGCAGCCGGTGCTGTACGAGGCAGCAGACTGGGAGGCTAGAAACACACCTCCGGCAGGGAGAACTGCTGCCCTCCTTCCAAAGGACAAACAACACCCGGTGCCACCGAGTGCCACAGCAGCTGCACTTCACAGAGCCCCTGCCCCAGCCCTGGAGACCGCTTGTAGCCCTGCGGGCTCATTTCAGCCTCCAGGAGCAAAGACATCTCGGCGGGAGCAAGGCTGAGAGTCTCAGGGGTGACTCCAGGGTCTGTTTTCCCCTGACCTTCCCCAGCGAGATAGAAGCCGCTACTCGTTCAGACCGTACCCACCCGCGAAGGGCCAGCTCTCCCAGCCCCTTCCCATCCCCCGCCCGGCACAAACAAAAGCAGCAAAACGCGGGGGACGAGGAAGAGGAACGAGGGAAGGGGAGAGCGTGGGGAAACCCCCCCCCCCCCCCCCCACGCAGCTCTCGCCGGGGGGCGTGCGCGTCCTGACAGCGCTCGGTCAAACAGCCCACAGCACTTCCTCCCCGGGCAGCCCGAGCCCGGCGCGGCCCCGGACAGAGGCGCATGCACCAAGAAAGAGGGGTCCAGAAAGAGAGGGGCGCTCCGAGCCCCCAGCTGCTGCCTGCGGATGCCGCCGCGTCCCCGGGAGCGGCAAGAGGAGATAAGGGCAGGAACCCACCGAGGGGGCAATTCTCTCCTTCCTCCTTGGGACCTCAGGGAAGACAGAAGGGTGTGAGGAGGGCAGCCTGCCATAGACAGCCCATGTCCGTGCCCTTGCACAGGAGGTAACTTGCTCCTAAGTTACGGACAAAGTCTGCTCTCAGCAGGCTCTGCAGATGTCTCAGGAACTTTTTGCCTCCCCTTGTTGCTGCAACCCCATCATGGGACCTCTCGCAGCCAAGCCGGGGACTTCCCCGTGACGCTTCACTGCTGTCCAGGTCCCCCAGCTGCCCTCAGGGACCTGTTCCAGCCTCCCTTCTGGGGCCACAAAACCCATCCCTGCTTTGGCCTTTGCAGAGAGGGGAGGGGGGTTGGCATGCCCAAGGCCGGCTCACTCCAGGGTGCCCACAGAGCTGTTAGTTACTTTGGTCATTTCCCAGCAATGGGAGCCGACGGTCACGCACGGGGCCGCGGTGAGTCAGCGCAGGAGGCTGCAGCTGCGACCTCGTCCTTTCACACCCTGCCTCCTCCTGCCTGCCCCGTCCACTTGCCTACATGTCACGGCTAAAATTAGACGGGGAGCTCTTCTCTGTGCGTAGGAGCATGCGTACGCAAGCTTGGACCGTGCCCAGCATCCTCGGGGCCTGCAGCGAGGCTACAGCAAAACGATCGCAGCAAAACATCAGGGGAGGCTGCTGGCAGCGCGGTGAAGGCAGCCAGCTGCCTTCCCCGATGGGTATCTTGAAAGTGGTTCACAGGAAACCATCAAGCAGAGGGGAGCCCGGCCCAAAGGCTGAGCTACCACCACTGCTGCTGGCTCTGTCATGGTGGGAGCACGGCCTTTCTGAAACAGCAGGAGCAAGCGAGGACACATGTGCAAAGCCCTCCGCCACCCAGGCTGCTGTAGGCCCTTTTCTCAGAGCACCAGAAGGGAAGGGGAGCTGGAGATGCTATGGGTAGGCAAGCAGGAGATGTTTGCTCCTGCTCTGCCCTCTCTCCCCTCAGACCTCGCAGCTGCTAAGGTCAGTGGGCTCTGCCTCCTACCCTACACAGGGTATACATCCTTCCAATTTCCCTTCCCAGTGCCAGGGAAGGGCTAGCTGGCACTAGCAGCAGAGCAGGTGCTGGCATCCTCACAGCCCCAGGATGGCCCCGGTGCTGGCTATGACCACAGGAGAAGGAGGGCTGTGGAGGAGAGGCTGCACAAGTGTCCCTGTCCATTCTGTTAAGACCCACTCGCTGGCACTGGCAGGATGTCTTTCTGATCTATTTATCAAGGAGGAAATTAAAATCTTGCTGTAACGACCTGCTTGTCCAGCCCAGTAAGAGGCATGTGCAGTTCATCCCCAGCCTCTCCTCCAAGCCAGCTGCTCTCCAGAAGGCAGCTTCTCTCCAGCTGCTCCGTGCCCGCCCTGCTCTCCCTGTCCTCCACAGTCTAGGCACAACAGATACCTCTCTGACACCATCTGCTGCTCCTAACCCCCATCACAGTCCCATCTCCCTCCTGGGACAGCTGGACCTGGACTTGCAAATAGAAACAGCCCAGAGCAATTCCCAGGACAGACTACCTGGTCCCAAAATCCTTTCCAAGTCAAGCAGATCAGCAAGACACCAGGTCACTAGTTCTCCAAATCCCTTTTCCTAGAAGCAGCTGGAATGGAAAGCCCAAGAACCCTCTCTCTCCTCAAGCCAGCCCAGCAAGCCTTCCTCCTTCTCATCGTCCTTCCCTTGTGACTTAGTAAGCTCTTACCACACAAACACGCACATGGGTGGATGGGTGGTAAGGGAGACCTTCAGCTCCCCATGCTGTTGTCACAGGTTTCAGTCTGCTGTGTTTGACCAGAAACCATTGCTCTGAGCTGAGAGGCTCCCCAGTCCCACGCAGCCTGAGCAAGGCCTTCCAAACAAGGAGACCCTGGTCCCACGCACCTGAAACCACACCACAAGTGGCAGCCCTTGCAGATGTCTGCAAGGGGGAGACTGCTCAGCACCCCCAAAAAACCTGGTCTCCAGTCACCTCCCCAGCCCCCAAAACATGAGGCTGAGACAGGAAAGACACCTCCTATTTCTGTGTCCCAAGCCTTCACCGTGACCCTGTGACTAAGCAAAGCACGCGCCAACTTGCCACCCAAAAAGGTATTTGTTGTTATAACTGTGACCCTGTTACTGATATCAAGTCTTATCTTTGGTTTCACTTTTTCACCTCATGGCAGTGAGCTACCAAATCTTTTCCTCCCCCACCTCCTGTCAAAGCTAAAGTAACCCCCTTTAGTAATGTTAAATCTATCACTTCTAGGTTTTGCTAAATGTCAGCTTGTCCCTCTGCTACAAACGGGACGGCAAGAAACATTGATTTTTCTCCTCCACCATTTTTTGTTCCAAATGCCCTCGGCATATCTGCTCTAACATGCTTCCTTTTTATTCTCTCATCTTAACATCCTCACATCTGCCAGCTTCTGCAGCCTCAACGGGCTCTTTTCTCCTGCTATCCTTTGGAGAGGAGA
>NW_009953571.1:3701264-3709801 GCF_000747805.2 Chaetura pelagica
AGAGAGTAAACTACTCTCCTCCTTCCTGGTAGGGGCTAACACTTCACCACAAACCAATTGCACAAGGCTGCCTTGCTCTGCTCCCCCTCCCACAGGGTGACAAGATGTGCTCCAGAGCCCACCAGAGCCAGGGAGAGCAACCCAGGCTCTAGGTGCAGAGGTTGGGCAGGTGCTGTTGTGTGGCTCTGAGTGCTACCAGGACACACCAGCCCATGCAGCAACAAGCTAACAGCTGCCTTGGCTGAAGGTTTGCCTCTGAGCACCAGCCAGCTCACAGCAGCAACTGACAAGTTTAAGCCAGCAAACCCACCAGCCACTTCACCCACGGTAGCACAAAAACAGCTCCATGTGAACGCTTTGCAAAGCTCTTCCTTGCAGAAGACAGGAGAGGAAAACCAGGAGACAAGGCCAGCGACCCTGGGAGGGGACATGTCACAACATCCAGCCTAAGCAAGCCCCGGGGAAAGGACCAGAGCTGCGCAGCAGAGCTCCGGAGAGCGACCATGCCCTCTGGTGTTCAACCCACCTCACTCTGGGCTTCTCCAAATCCCATCCGCCTCTGTTCTGCAGAGCATGAACCAGGCACTCTGCCTCTCACCCATGACACCTCCAACCACAGGGCTGCTGAAGACCAAGCAAAAAACTTGGAAAGGCCTAGAATGCCATGCAGGTGGCATGACATCCAGAAAAACCGTTTAGGAGACACCAGGAAGCCACAGTCCTGCCTTCCCCAGCAGTGCTTCTACACAGCACTCACACAAGCACAGCCAAATCCTGACAAGGCTGATGTGCTGCTGCACAAAGACCATGGCATAGAGAGCCTGGGAATGGGGCCTCAGACCTGTCCTTACCACCACATGTCCTTAAGGAGCACTCATGAGCCCCCAGCACCATGGCTAGTGGAGGTATTGGCTCCCACACAGCAACCACATCCCAGCGATCATGACTGCCTCCCAGGCTCTGGTTTCCCATCAAGTCTGGCAGCCCCAGCCCTACTGAACTTCAGGCTGCTTCAGCCATTGGCTAAAACACCCACTGGTGTTGTCACCTTGGTTCTTCAAAATGCTCAGCATGCACTGAGGTACTACTGCCCTCATGCCCACAACAGCACAGAGGAGGAAGACCTCAACTGACCTTCACCCCAAACACCAGCAAAACAGGGGCTGCCATGTTAGTTGCTGAAAATCTGGCAGCAAACTGCCCTCTAGAACAAGGTTAGTGACACAGGCAGCAGGCAGGCAGCCCAGCTTTTGGCAGCCTTTGTTAGTGCAGACACGAGAGGGTGACGTGGGGCAAGATGTGGGAGGGAGGAGAGCTCTTGAGCAGAAATTGTTGCGGCAGCTGCTGGGACTGCACAGCCTGTGCAAGCCAATAAAAATACCACGTACTTATACACCGCTGGCCGGTGCTTTATCCTCCTGGATCCCCATCGGCTGGGCTGGCTGCCCTGGAGACAAGGGAAGACACCTTTGTGGGGCAGGTGGAGTCTAGGGACATAAAGAAAGTGGTCAGCAAGCCCTCCCCATAAACACGCCTGGCTGCCCAGCACACAGAACTGTCCTCCCTCCCCCCCATGGCTTTGCTGCCCCAGTCCCATCCCTCCACATGGCACGTTCTCCCCACAGCCTCAGCATTTTTAGCCCCCACATGCCCTGATGGCACCCAAGCCACCACCATTTTGTCAAGCATGGTGGTCAATGCAGGTAATATGCTCACGGAGCTGGGGTCAACAAGGCTGTTTCTTCCTTTGGAGCCAGTCAGTGAACATCAAGCACCACACTCAGACTTCTTGGATACTAATTCAGCCCAGTCCAGAGTCACCTCCAGCCCAACCCACTTGGCTGCAAGAGCTTAAGGGTGTCCAGGCCCTGTAACTTCACAGGGTGCACAGCTCAAGGACCTGGCCAGGTTGGCACAAAAAAGGAGCCTGGCTTCCTTCCCTTCCTCCTCCCCTGTGCCAGCCAGGTTCCTGGCAGCTTTCACCTCCACCACTGGGTCCAGGCATGGATTTGAATTTCAAATAAATCATGAAGGCATTCGCCAAGCCTGCATGGAGCATTGTTTGGGCAGGGCAGGGCAGCTCACCTGCTCCCAATCCTATGGCCCCCGCACACAGGGCCTCGGGGCCCTGACCCACCACGAGCCAGGAGCTGGGGAGCAAAGCTCTTGGTGTCACAGCACAGAGGGAGAGCACCTTTCTTGGGAGCCCTTCAACACCCATCCCCCCCATATCTGCTTCCTCCAAATGACAAAAAAAACTTGTGGGCGGGTAACATTGTTCTTTGAGCCCAGGCGGGGGGTCCTTGCTGGCAGCCTCTGCTGAAGCATCTCCTGGCCCCAAGCCCAGCTGGGAGCCAGGCTGGGGAGCAGGGCACCTCTAACCATACACCCTGGCAGCTCTCATGGGACAGAAGCCCTGCCACAACTTAATCCTTCCATCTGTCAGCCTCCGACGGGTGCAAAATCCCCGCAGAAAACATCGCACACACACCCCCCCGCCACATTTCAGCAGTGGCAGCTGCTGGGTGCCCGTTGCCAGAGCGCCCCAATCCATGTCCCCTTCAGTGGTGACCTCGGGCTTGGGTGGTAAGAGGCTTAACACTGGATCCGAGCAGCTCGCAGCCAGGGCCAGGACAGAGAGGCAGGACTAGATACAGATAATCTGGTTGAGAGGGAACTTTCGCAGGAAGGGGCTGGTAGGTGGCCGGGTTCACAGCCCCCCCCTCCCTCCCCAGGCTGGCTACCGGCCGTGCCAAGAGGCCAGGAGCTTGGGAAGAGGCTCTGAGCTGTTTCAGGTACTTCCGCCCCGTGACTCTCCATCCTCATCCTGCTGGTGTGTCCTGCTCTGGAGAGGAGGTGGGACACCCCCAGCCAGGGGGGAGCAGGCAGGAAGGAGTCTCCCCACTCCCCGGCTCCAGATCCACACACGGGCTGCCAACGGTAAGCAAGGGATGGGCTGCTCCGACGCCCACGCTTCCTGTGGGAGCCAAGGTGCGCCGAAACGAGGGGAAAACCCTCAGAAACCAGACTTTCGTTAGCTCCCCGGACTTCCTGGGACAGCCAGCCAGCAGCACCACCTGACTTTCTGCAAACCCACAGTGTTTCATGTTTTGGAGCAGAGACTGTTCCCACCTTGCAGAGAGCAGTGGCTGGCAAGCAAGGCAAGGGAGACGGGGTGAGAGAAGCCAGGGAAGGGGCAAACAGCAGGCTTTTCTCTGCCAGTCCTAGGGGGAATTTTCATGCCTCTCTGGCTGGGAGTGCCCACCCCCACCATGAGGCTGGGACCAGGCTGTGGTGTGGCTAGAGCCCACCACGAGCTGGCATCCTGTGGTAATGCCAGGGGAACAGCAGGTCAGCCATGCCCACCGGCAGCAGCCTCCAAGGCACTGAAGGCATCTCCCACAGAATCAGGGTGTGTGAAGGACTGGGTGGCAGCCAAAGGTGGGACTGCCTCTGGCCAGAACTTTGCCCCCAGAAAGGGGCTTCCCACACCAGTGCCATGTACCTACTCTCCTGCACCCAGATCTTAGGCAGCATCCCCGAGTCCCACAGAGGCAGGTTCCCAATTCCCACTGGTCCCTGCCAGTTGCACAGGTCTCCTCCAGGACAGGGGATGCTCAGCTCATTTCCCCAAGACCTGAACCACTGGGAAAGGCTGACAGCCACGAGATGGGCAAAGCTCGAGCAGGCTGTTCCCAGGCACTGAAGCAACAGCTGCAGGTAGAAACTGGAACTGACAGCCTAACCCAGACAGCACAACCTGCCCAGCAGGCAGGGCTGAGGCCCATTAACTCCTACTGTCTCCAAACAGCAGGGACTGGGAAGAGGTCCTCTCAGTTAGTTCCTGATACAGCGAGGAAGAGTTTCCCCTGGGGACAGAGCTCACAGTTAACTGTAAAGATATCACCCCCAGGCATCAACGCCTAAACCACAGACAGGAGAAGAACAGAGCTCCTGGAACGGACTGGAGGACTCCATCCCTCCTGGATACTGGCTTGGCCAGCACAGTCTCCTTGCTTGCCTCGGCAGAGCTTTACCCTCCACCTGACGTTCTCATGGGAAGAAGAAAGCCACCCATCTCCCCAAGAGAGACTGCAGCTGCTGCTGGGCCTGCAAGTTGCAACAGAAACATGGGGTATTATTTTTGTAATACTGGAGATCTGGTCTGGGGAAAGCTCCTGGACTTGGGATCGCAAAGACAGAGGTTCTTACCTCTTACCTGTCTTTTTTCCTCTTGAGCCTGGTGCCAGCTCAAGAACCAGCAGGACAGGTTTTCCCTATTTCCACACCTTGTCCATGTCCCCGAGTAGGTCCTGCACCAGAGTCCCTGCCTCTAAAAGTCTCTGGCAGAAGCAATTTACCTCCTACCAGACAGCATCTCTTCCGAAAAGGACAGTTTATGGGCCAAGGGTCAAGGAGCCTAAGCCTCAGCCTGCAGCCCTAGCTCTGCTCCTGAGCTCAGCATCTCAAAGCCAGCACCTGTTAATTTGAGCCAGCAAGCAAGCGAATGCATGGCTGAAAGCTAGCTCAGGAGCTTCAGCTCATGGAGTCACCTGGGAAAAAGAAACCAGAGCTCCACAAGAGCAGAGCTGGAAGTCACATTTAGAGGCTTTGCCAAGTCTCTGGGGAGACTGCCTGCTCCCCAGGTACGACACCATGGTGAGAGAAGGAAATCCTACACTGCATCCCCCACTGCTTGCTGGAGCTCAGGTTGCCTTCCACAAGAGCAGCCCGCCCATCCTAGAGGGCTGGCCTTGCCCTAACTGCATCTGCTCTTAGTCCCCAAGAGGACCCATACAATCAAACAGCCCTCAAACTCATCCCCCTTGCAACATCCATGGCCCTGCCTCTCTGCTCTCAACACTGTCTTTATTGCAAAGAGCTGTGCCCGCTCCCAGTGCCCCCCTACCGCTCCACTGCCATTCTCTCTTCCCATCATTTTTGTTAAAAGGAGGGAAGAGGTTCCTTGTCCTCCCTCCTCTCAGTCCCTTGAGGAGATTACAGGGTTTCCTGGAAGGGATGCTCCAACTCCTAAGCAGATTAGAGGTCCTGCCATCTTCTCCAGTGTGGGCACTGAGGCAGCCCCTGCTCTGATCTCAGGAGGGCAGTGGGATTGCCAGCAGGTGCCTGGGGCTGGAGAGACTAGACACGTGTTAGGCAGGGACCATGCCAGGGAAGGCCCGAGCCCATGAGAGCAGCCAGGCCCCCGCACTCTAATCCTTCCCTGCCTCATCCCCAACAGCCCCAGCGGGGGTTGTGTTGGCTGCCAATAGGCATGGCTGCTCACTGTGCCCAGTGCTTTCTCCCCCACCCCCCCAATAAGATCAGAAGTTCCAAACCCACCCCACAGGAGGTCAGACCCAGAGCAGAGAGCAAAAAGCAAACATGGCAGTGGCAACAGCTCTCCCAGCACATCCCATTTGCCCTGCAAACAAGCCCATGTGTCAATGCAGGGGACAGCTGGTGTTGCTGGCCTGGGCCCAGCTCATGCCACCCATCACCTATGAGCTAGAGGGGGAGCAGAGGGTGGAAGGTTTCAGGGCTAGAGGCATGCAAAAGCTGCATGC
This sequence comes from Chaetura pelagica, assembly GCF_000747805.2. Classification (NCBI taxonomy): domain Eukaryota; kingdom Metazoa; phylum Chordata; class Aves; order Apodiformes; family Apodidae; genus Chaetura; species Chaetura pelagica. The sequence goes on from NW_009953571.1 coordinate 3,706,832, forward strand.
ACGAAGGAGGATTGCTCAACAGCTAGCTGGCAGCAAGGTGCATTGTGAAAAAGCCTGGCCTGAGGTAAGTGCTGCTCTCAGCCTGCCAGCATGGAGATTGCAAACTTCAGGCTCCTCACCACCATGTGCTAGGGTGCCTGGGGCTTACCCCACCACACAGCCCCTCTACCACACACGTCCTAAGGGAAAGCACACCCAAAGCCTCGCTCTCTGGCTGGACCTGCTCACCAGCCAAGGGGCCAGCAGGTCTGGGGGGGACACAACGGTTCCACCCCCCGCAGAATGGGGATGAGGAGGTCTGGGCCACCATCCCACTGGCACATCTCCCCCAGCTTTCACATGGGTGTGATTATCAAGCTGCAAGAAAGACAGTGACGAGCAACATCCCAGAGAGACGTAGGCGGGTGCTCTGCTCAGTTTCTCGACTGCCGTTTACCCACATGCCATGCCACCCACAGACCTTCCCTGGGGCAATGGCAGGTGCCCCTGGGCTCACGTGCAGGCTGTGGTGCTGGGCTTGCCAAAGAACCACAGCCAAAAACTTGGACCCAGACCCTCTGCAAGGACACTGCCCCACCGGCTGCCCTGAGGGCAGTTACACTCACAGCTGTGCTGCCACAGCAGACCCAGCCACCACACACACACCTCCTCTGAAGGGGGATGTGTTAAAGACCCGGAAGTCCACAGGAAGACCCATTTTAGCATTCCACCCTTTTGGCATGGAGGAGAGCAAGAAAGAGGCACAGGCACTCCCTCCCCAAGTCCCCACCTGGAAAAGGTAAACTGTGCTGTTTCACAACACAAGAAACGGGGCACCTAGAAAGGAAATTTAATCCTAACCACCTATTATCTGATCAGCCCCAATCTCTTTATCAGCCCAATTAAAAGAATTACCCATCCATGGCCCGGATGCATGTATTGTGCACTTGTCTCTGTCAGCTTTGGAGCCAATTACTCCACCCTTCTGTAAGACAATTACAAGGTACAGAAATAAGCCCGCTTGCAAAACACAGGACTAATGTACCACTGGAGGCAAGAGCTCAGGAGCTTGCCCCTCTTTTGTTTCAAATTCCCTCAGGGCTCACCTACCCTGGGGACAAGGTGGGTTCTCTGGCCATTTTGTGGACCTGTACCTCATCTGGCCATGGCCATGCCTCCCGGGGTGGCTGCAGGCAGAGCCCAGCAGTACATGTCTGCCTTAGGAGACCTCTTTCCTTGAAGCTAGGGCTCTCCAGAGACTCACTGCTCTAGTGGGGCAAACTTCTGCCCATTGCCTAAGTCTCCTCTACACCTGTTTCCCACTCACATGTACCCTGGCTTAAGCCCATGATCAAAGAGGGTGCAAGTTTCCTCACTGATGGCTGTTGGAAAGCATCCGGGGGACAGGAACTAGCTGTACTTCTTGCCAAAAGAAAGTGCAGCAAAGCCTTCCCCCGCAATTCCCTCAGAGGAGGTGGAACTTCACATCACCCTCAGCTCTGATGCTCAGGTGGGCACGAATTTGGCAGGGTGCAGCCAATTTTCCTGCATGGCTTCCCACCAAGCCCACCTGCCACGGGTATGTGTGGGAGCCCTTTCCTTCTTGGAGGCCTGCGGGAGTTTCTCATCACTCCCCTGCAGCTCTGGGTGCTGCATTCATCACCCCAAGCTGGAGGAAGACAGGTCCATCATCAGAGTGAGAGAAGCATCCACACACCAAACAACCTGGCACTTCTTAGCCATCCCAGCAAGCATGCTGGCCCCCTTCAGCTTAGCACCTCCTGCCCATCCCACTTTGCCTCTCCCCCATGTGTCCATGCAGCCGAAGGCTGTTCATGCATGGAGAATTTCCCCTCAATGTAGGCTCTGCTACACTTTGCAGGAACAGCAGCCTGAACCCCTAGTAGCGAAAGAGAGATGCCATGCTGTACTGGGGACTGCCAGGAGCTCCAGACAGCCACTGTCACCAGCTCTGAAACCAGAGCAGAGCAGAGCACTACTCTATTGTGCGGTGACCTTGCAAGCTCTCCACTCCCAGCTCCAGCTGGGCTGTGGAGGTTGAAATTGTGGCCCTTTCTCCTCGCCCAACACCTGTGACACCACATGGGGACACTGCATCCTGCTACAGGCCCCTTCTGCATGCCAAAAATGCTGACGAGCTGCAGCAAGTTCAGCAGAGGGGCCACAAGACTGTTGGGGGAATGAGCTACCAGATACAAAGAGAGACTGAGATAGCAGGGGTCGTTTGGCCTGTAGAAGAGAAGGTTAAGGGGGAATATTATTACCATCTTCAGCTACCTGACAGAAAGGCACAGATTGAGCCAGGCACTGCTCAGAGCTGCACAGCAATAACCTAAGAGACAAAGGGTACAGGATGCAACAAGGGAAACTGTGAATAGATACTGGGGGGGTGAGGGGGAAATCCCAAGGAGCTGAAGCACGGGAGCAGGTGTCCTGGGAGGCTGTGCTGTCTCCACCCTGGTGATACTCAAAACTCACCATCAGCAGCCTGGTCAAATTCAGCCCTGCTTCAAGGTGGCAGGGTGGACCAGGTGACCTCCAGAGGTCCCTTCAGACCCGTTATTCAGTATTTTTACACATTTCCAGAGGGCAGGGGCACCCCTTTGCTTACACGGGCCGAGCACCTCCCAAATCCCACGAGGCCGACAGCAAGCACGGGTACCCCTCTGGGTGGAAGCAGCTGGAAACTGGGGTCCCGGCACGCAGCGCAGGACACACAGCTGCCGCCCCGCGCTGCAGGAGCACGGCTTGGGCGTGGGGGGGACGGAGGCAGGCAGCTCTGAGCCGGTGGGAACGAATCCTCCGGAGACACGGCTCTGACCTCCCCGGGGATGACAGCGGGCAGTGCAAGGGCGACGCTTCCCAACTTCCCGGCGCTCGTGTCAAGCGCTCAGGAGGAGCAAAGCGCACGCTCGATGCCCACACCACGCCTCGCATCCCGCGGCGCTGCCGCTCAGCCCCTCGCCGACT
>NW_009953571.1:3710530-3711080 GCF_000747805.2 Chaetura pelagica
CTCTGGGGCTCCCTGCTGGGGCTCTGCCCAGCCTGCCGAGCCGCCTGCCCTGCTCTGCGTCCCCGTGTGCCGGGGGTGCCGGGCGGGCTCGGGGGGCCGGCAGTGCTGAGCTGCCTTCAGCAGGGACGCGCTCTCCCGCCTGGCAGCAGCGACGGGCAGCCCTCTTTTGCATGGAAAATGAGCTGGCCTCGATGGCTGCTTTCCCCTGCTCCCCACAGGGTGCCATGCCAGGCTGAAAGCCGGAGCTGCAGGGGCTGCCAGCCCAGGGTGGCCACTGGTGCTGACCTGTAAATGCCCTTGGGGCAGGTCCTGCTGGCCACCTCAAGCACCAGCCGTTCCCAGGAGGGCTGGTGGGGATGGGGACATACCTGGCAGCTCCCACCAGCTGCAGGAGGAACCTGACAGCCCAGGCAAAGACCCACTGACCCTATGCAGTGGCAGGCTTGGCATCAAGAGCTCCCATGCAACCCTCCAACATCCCCGCTGCGGAGGTTGTGCTGCGCAGGCTGGTGCCGGCAATGGGAGAAGAGGAGAAGAATGGCGGTCAGGC
>NW_009953571.1:3711110-3718519 GCF_000747805.2 Chaetura pelagica
CCCAGACGTGGCGCCCGGCCCCCGCCAGCCGCAGCACCTTGGCCTCCCAAAAAAAAAAAAGCAAGAGGAAGGCAACAGAGCCCAGCTCAGCAGGTACCTCGTATCTCCGTCCCCCGGAGGGCTCTGGGGAACGTCCCAGGAGCGGTGCCGCCACATCTGCCGCAGCACGGGCTGATGCGCTCAGCCGGCCCGGGGTTCACTCTCGCTCTTCCTCCCGCAGCGGCCGCTTTCCGGAGTCATCCTGAGGGCAGGTCCCTGGCAGTGCTCCTCCGCCCGGCCACCCTCCCAGAGCCCCGGCTTTGTTTGCACCCTCCACCTGGTTCCTCTCGCTGCACTTCCTGGAAGTGTGAGGGCGGCTGTCATCGCAGCCGGCAGCCCCGAGCTCTTCCCTCGGCAGCCCGTGGCGTGGGGCCACCTCCTCTGCTGGGCCCTCTCTGGAGAAGCCTCACACTCGCCCTGGACAAGTAGGAGCACGCCCTGGCGCGCCAGGCTGCTCGCCCAGGAGCCTCCCCTCCCTTGCTCGGGAAAACAGCCCTGAAAACGGGGCCGTGGCAGTGGAGTTGGCCTCCCGCAGCCCACCCCGTGCCATGTGCATCCTTACCCCACATGGTACTGCAGCACTCACTACCCCCCAAGCTGTATGTGTCCCCCCTGCACTTTGGGTCTCTGAACACCCTCCAGCCACGGGTCTCCTCACTCTACGTTTGTCAAAAAACCACCTGGGTAAGATGGATACTTCAGGAAGCACAAGCATCTGGCAGGCTCTGGGCCAGCATCCAAAGAGCAGAGAGACGGACTGACATTCGTCATCCATCCCTTGGCGTGGGTCTGTGGAGCGAAGCATAAGCCTGCAGGCTCAGCCTGTCCTCAGCTCCAAAACCCCTGGCTCTTCACAGCTAGACACTGCCTGGTCTGCTCTGGCTCCAGCAGACCTTCAGATCAGTGAAAGTGTCTGTGGATGGCTTCTCTGTGGCCACAGAACAGCCAGCAAGCAGAACCAGCCCCTGTAGCCCACACGGATGGCAAAGGGGCACATGGTTTCTCTTTAGATTCCATCATCAAAAGGAAAAATAAACACTGGCAGACCTTGATCTCACCAGGCGAGCTCTGAAACCCAACACAACCCGCTGCACTAATTACTGTGCAGAAGGAGGAAAAGGCAGGTCCTGGATGCCTAACAGAGACAGGAGTGGGGAGAAGTTTTGCTATCACCAAAAGGGTTTGTCACCCCCACTACAAGGATTGGTCACGTTTGCTCCCTACCTGCAGACATTTTGCTTTCCTTTTGTGCTGCTCTGTGCTGCTCTTGCTCTTACCCCGGGAGCACTGGGGCTTGCTGAGGCTGTAGAGGAGTAACACACCCTGCCCCGAGGACCTTCGCCCTCCTCTCTGTGATGTGTCTGTGTGCCCTTCCGCAGTTCTGGGCTGGTGTAAAACCATAGGGAATCCCATAGAAAGGCTGGTTCTGGCTGTTCTTGATCAGAAGACCAGAGGGGATGACCCTGCTTGGTACTGGCTTCTCTACTGGCAGCACAGGAGAGGAATGTCACTGTCTCTCTCCGCTATGTCCCCTGGTAAGGAAAGGGTTAAGCTGCCTGCTTAGCCCAAGCCTGGCAGGATACCTGCTCAGGAGCTGGGATCAGATAAGGGAGGGGATGGCCACTATGGCAACATCAGTTCAGGGATCCCAGCTCTCTCCACTCAGGAGTGTGCAGCTGCAGTTTCCCATAGTCCCTAACCAAACCTCCCTGTTGGCTTGCTCTCAGAGACTCCCACTCCATGCTCCCCCCACATCTACCCCCACTGCGTGCAAGACTGCTGCTGTGGCTGTGGGACAACTAAGGAAGGCTAACTGTCACTTCTGCTGCCTCAGGGAGCAGGCCTGGCCCACCTGAAACGGAAAAATATCAGCAGGAGGTAGGACAGAGGCAGCGTGGTCTTGGATCTGCTTAAACTCTATCTGCTGCCAGATGGGGCTTGGGGCTGCATTACACTGTCCCACCCTGGCGCTGCTGCAGGCATGTCCCTGCACAGCAAGGCTGTACCCACAGTCTCCCAGTTTCTCCAAAAGCGCCTCTTGGGATGTTTCCATCTCTTGTTACACACAACCCAATAATCCCCAGTTTGCCTTTGCGTCGCACCTAGGAGAATCCAGGATGAGAGCCATGGAGTGCATACACACCAGCACTGCTTACTGTGTGCTGCTGACTTCAAATCCATCCCACCCCTGTGCCTGATGGTAGGGCCACCCACCAGTGGTGGGACTGCCACGGTGCCTGGCAACTCTCACAGCCACTGTGCCCTCAAGCAAGGGGTTCTCACTATATCTGGAAGGGGTCAGGGCAAGGGATGGTAAAACACCTGCTTGTCACCCCCTCAGCCAAGGTCTGTGAGAAGCCATCTGCTCATTAGGACTTTCTGGCACTGTGAGCTTCTCTCTGGCTGTGCCAGGGAGTGCCAGCCATCTCCTTTCCCCAGCTGCAGAGAGGGATGCACAGACAGATGTCTCTGTCAGAGTGGAGCGGGCTTGGCTTGCTGGAAATGAATGGGAATTGGATTATGCTGCTCTGTGCAGTCGGGCTAACGTGATTAAAAGGCTAGCAGGCAGGACTCAGAGGAAGGTGGCCCCTCTCCACCTCTCCCTCCCTGCAGCTGGAGGCTCTCTTTTCCTTCCTCCCCAGCCCCTGCCCTGCCCAGCTGGGACAGAGGAGTCCTACACCCTCTGCCATGAGACTTCAGAAAAACCCAAACTTCAGCCAGATCTGAAGGCAGAAGGAAGAGAAGATGGCAGAGGGCAGCATCCAGCTCCCTCTGCCCCACAGGGCTCCCACCTCCCTCTTCCCAGCAGGCCCTGCCGACTCTCCCCTCTGCCCTGCCTGTGCCTGTGACCCAGCTCCCTTCCATTTACATTACAAAGCAGCCCCCTCCGCTCCCTCTCTGGGTTATATTTAGCTCTCCAGCACAGAACAGCCTGTGAGATGCATTAGCTTTGTCCTATCTGCCAGCTGGGGACCCTGCCAAGCAACTGAGGTGCCCCACATCTCACTAGCAAGGACAGGAGCTAGCGAGGGGATACCTTGCTTTGCCCCAGGTGGAGGACAGGGGACACAGAGAGCCACAGGGACCCCTCTTGCCCACGCCACAAGATGCTGGCGAGGAGCCCTATGGTGTGTGGGCTCCACGGGCTGGGCACTGCCTCTGGAGGTGGTGGTTGAGAGCAGAAGGGGACTAGTCTGACACCTGGCATGTCTCTCACCCCACAGACATAGCCTGCAGGGAGCCTGTACAACAAGCTTTTGTGCGCTTGTGGTTTCAGTTCTGGGTAAACACCCCTGCGGGTTGGGTTGCTGGGAGCGCTGGCAGTGACAAAGGCCACCGCTGCAAGCGTCACCCCAAAAGCCACTGCAAGTGTTGCAGAGAGAGCCCAGAGCTGCGAGGGCGCCCAGGCCTGCTGGAGGGCCTGCAGGCTGCTGCTGTGGCCAGCACCAACCCCAGGCCTCCAGGGCACATGGGTTTTCCTAGAGTGAAGTTCCCCCAGCCCACCTCACTGCCACTGGAGCTGCCCTGCTCGGGAGGTAGATGCACTCCTGCCCCACCACAAACCTTAGTGGAGGCACATGAAGCTAACAGGAGCTGACTTCGGACTCCCCTTGGCTGATGTGACTCTCCAAGAGCAAGTCACTTAGCCCTGCCTCTTGCTTGGGGTTTGCTGCAGTGACAGAGAGCACAAGGTCCTTCTGTTTTCGCAGAAGCACCTCCCAACTGGAAAAAATTGTCCCAGAATGTGCAAATCTGGTGCACAACCCAGCATCATTAGTAAGCTTGGCACAAAATTGCTACTCATAGCCCTAAATATAACCTGAGTGCTGAGCTCTCTTCCACTCGCCCAAGGTGCCTCCGTACACCACAGCAGCTATTTATGGAAGGAACTTTCTTTTCATGGGCTTTAATATCCTTTCTGCTTCTTTCAAAACCTTTATATAACAGCTCATGCCACCTTCCCCTTGTGATGACTAATGGGTCCCAGCAGGAACAGGCAGGATGGCAGCAGGAGGATGGGGCCTCCAACCTTTGCTTGACATTGAGGACACCTGTGATACCCACAGCCTATGAAGAAGGCCCTCCAGACTCCATACCAGGGTTCAGTAACTGCCTTCAGACCCAGGTAGCAGGTGAGGGGATTTCTGTCAGCCTCCCCAGGGCTTCTGCTGCAGGAGGGGCACCAAATGAAAGGTTCACCCGACAGCTCCATCACCACCTGACCTGCCCTACGGAGCAACCAGACCCAACCCTGCATGGGCGTTGCAGGATGGCACAAGCAGATTTCCACCCCCAGACGCTTCCTTTCATGTTTCCCCTTCCCTTTTGCTCTGCTGCTCAAAACAGAGGATGGAGAAGGCAGCTGATTCCAAACATTGCCTCCTCCCTCACCTCTGGCCTGCAGGTAGCTGTGGCATCACCTGTGACCCTGCCAGACTCCTCTCTTCTGCAAAGCCCATGTGGGATGGAGCAAACCCTCTTGCAAAGAGACTCCTGGCGAGGGCTGTGGAGGACAGAGGCCCTTTGCACAGACTGGAGCGTGTCAGCAGAGCCGCCTGGGGCAGGACGAGCAGGATTTGAACAATCCCCAGCAACCTTAGACAATTCTGGAGCAAATTCAGGCTAATCAAATTAGGTTGCAATATGGTCCCTTCCTCCCACAGGGAGACTGGATAATCGCAGCTGCCTAATTCCTTTGCAAAACACGCCGTGCACATCTGCAGGAAGAGTGCTGAGAAGAGAAGATCCTGCTCTGCTCCCTCCACTCGGCATGATCACCCCTCATCCTCGGTGGCATCAGTGCAGAGACCCTCCCAGCTCTGCACAGCACTTTGGTGAGGAGCCTCATGTACTGAGCAAGGGCCAGGAGGGCTGCTCATTGCCCCAGCTCATGGCGAGGCTCGGGGGTGCAGGACTGCCTCAGGGAGGGCTCTGCCACCCCAGCTCCTGCTTGCCACCCACTGCAGAAATAACAAGTGCTGGAGATGAGTCAGCTCTGGGGCCCCTCCTGCTCTGCAGGCACTAATACAGTTTCCCATTAGTTCCCATTACTGCAGTATTAGAGAGCAATTTGCTCACAGTTTGCACCAGAACCCCTGCAAGCGGGGAGAAGGGCTGCTATAGACATGGAAGCACAGCTGGGGGGGTGACCAATAGCTCCTGCCCTAAATCGGCCCCCCACCAGACCCCTGCACCCTGGAGTCCCTGAGTCCCAGGCCAGTGGCAGGAGAGCCCATCCAAGCTGCTGCCAACCAGGGTAAGCAGGCATTGCAAGATCTTCCGTGCTGGTTTTTCACCTGCTTGTAAACTACCTGGCACTTGCTGAGCACAGAATAACATGGTGACACTGAGTCCAGGAGGACACAGAGATGTGCCTGAGCCAAGCCAGCTCAGGGGAGAGGTAAGGAGGCAGCTCCTGCTTTCTCTCCTCCACTGGGTCCCAGACCCTCACAGCAGCCCAGGGTCAGTCCTGCAAGTGCTCACTCCAGGCAGAGGCAAATTGAAGGGTTTCTCCTCACTTACACCTGAGAGTCATTCTGCAAAGTTCAGGGATACTAAATGGAAGAAGGGCTTAAACAGTGAAAAAAAGGGGAGGGTGTGAGAAAGAATAGAGCTGAGCTCCTGGAGGTACCGACCTAAGCAGGATTTTGGACAGTATGGCTGGACTTGGGAATAAGAGCTCACCTGAGCATCACCATGCAATAGCTCCCATAAAAGCTCCATGTGAGCTATGAAAAACACTCTGCCTCTACTAGTTTTGCTTGGCTATAGCAGGGGTAGTTAAGTCCTAAGAGAAGTACCAGCAGAAGAGTCTCATCAAGAGCCAGGACTCCTCCTGCTGCAAGGTGCCCACAAAGGGCATGTTTCCACTCTAAGCCCCACCCTCAGCCCTTTCATCTTTGCATCACTGTTCAGTGTCCCCAGATGGGATCAAGGTTTCTGGGTCTGGAAGCCAAGCAAGGGAACATTTGCCTTGGGGCAGAGGAGGAGAATCCATGTTATCAGAAGTCCCTTGCATCCGATATGCTGTACAGTGATAAGCCAGTGCTGCAGAGAAAGAGGGAAAAGGCAAGCCCATGGCATGTGCCAGAGCTTGTAGGAGGCTCTTGGGCACAGACTGCCTAGAGAGGGGCCTGGGAGACATCAGAGCCCAGGATGGGTAGGGGGAGTTGGGTAGAAGGAGGAGTAAGGGAGCCTGTGAGGATGACACTGGGGAGTGGGCTGTTGCATAGGTGGGGAAGGAAAGGGGCTAAGTGGTCCCATTTAGCCTATGCTTAGATGGTTTCTGGTGAGAAGGCACCAGTGGCCACTGGGAAGAGCCATCCCTGACTCACAGGAGGGAGATACCCCAGGACAAGGCATTCTGCTGCCCCAGCCCAGCCCCAGTGCTGGGAGACCCAGGAGCTCCTACCTGTAGGAGACCTGCTTTCTGATGGCCAAGTGCAGGAACTGCTCCTCCACCTCCGACACCACCACTGCTCCTCTCACCTCCCAGGCTGGATTCATGGCACGGAGGCCCGAGCACTGCGCTTGCCCGGTGCTCTCCGCATCTGCTGCTCCCAGGAGACAAGTTGCCACGGCCCCCCTGGCCACCTCACTGTCACCCCTGGCACGGGTGAAGTCTCTCCAGCTCCCAGAACCTTCAGCCATGCTGGAATGAGGTGTCTCTCTTGGCAGGGAGTCCTGCTCTGTCCCCACAAGCCTCTTGGCAAGCCCAGTCCAGCCCAGCAGGGTCCCACGGCGCGATCCCAGCAACGCTTCACTACCCGCAGGAGCACAGAGAAAAAGCAGCGCCCAACTTTTTGCAGAGGTCTTTATCAGCCTCTCGTTAGCAGTTTAGGCAGCTCAGGTGCTGCAGCTCAGCTTCCCTCTGTCTCCACTGCCCTGCCACAGCGAAGCAGAGGAACAGCTGATGGAAACCTGGAGACCTCCGTGCTGCTTATCCAAGCGGCCGGCGCTGCGAGGGCAGCGGCGAGGCAGGGGGAAACGCGGCACCCGCTGGAGGTATTCCCAGGAGAGAGGGCATCCAGGGATGGTGGTGCTCTTGCAGGGGGAAGGAGAGTCCGAAGTGCCTTCTGCAAGGTCTCCCCGGCGCCAGGCACGTCTCTCGGTGTCGCTGGCAGCAGCAGCAGCCAAGCGGGAGAGGCAGGCAAGGAGGAAGGTGCCTGTGCACCGATCCTGCAGCAGCCCTCAAAAGACAAAGCGGAAAGAGAGCGTGAGTGTGTGCGTGGGGAGGGGGCTGCGGAGAGCTGCGGCGAGGAGGCAGCCTGGTGTCACCTTAGAGACACTCGGAAACTGGCACTTAACCCTTCAGAGGCTGGGGAGGCAGGGAAGGGGGACAAAAGAGCTGCTCCTTGCTGCTCACAGCC
>NW_009953571.1:3719798-3724103 GCF_000747805.2 Chaetura pelagica
CTGCGAGGGCTGCTCGGGGAGCTGGATCTCAGCCACCCATCTTAACCACACGTGCAGTCAGGTAAAGTCAGGCAGCCTGAAAAACTGCGTGACAACAGCCCCAGCAGAGCAAGGTACCTGCTTCCCTCCTCCCAGCACACTCACTCAGTTCCTCACCACTTGGGAGGCTGTATTATCCCTGCTTTTTACTAATGCAAGGCATTTTTTCTTCAAACCTGGCATCCAGAGGTAGAAAGACCCTTGTGTCCTCTGCCCACATCCATCAGGAGAGTTCTATTGTCTGGCCTGGCCTGAGACTGGACTTTGTGGCCCCAGTCCCAGCTCTGATCAGCCTCAGCCTCACCCACCCCAGTGCTGTGGGTGTCAAACGGGATTGATAAATCCCCACAAAGCTCCTGTATGTGCCTGGCTGCTTGTTTTGGATTTGTTCTGCTCTGCATTCACACACTGAGGCTTCACCTGTTGGGCAATGGGAAATTTGAGCTTTGGGTCTCTAAGAGCCACCCCCTGCATCAGTTGCCCATGGCAAGGTCCTACAGGCATGTATTACATCAAGAACACGTTGCAGTCACCCCTAATCACAGTGTCTTCCTGTGAAGGGCTGGCATGACAGGCACTGGAATCTGTCCTCAGCCTGCTCTGTTTATCAGCTTGGGAGCTGTCAGGACAGCTCATCTCTCTTGCTAGCACCCCCCATCACCTCCATACAGCCCTGTGGCACCCCTGCTGCAGGGTGCCATGGCAAGACATATTCCTGATCCTGACCTGGGAAGCAGCAGGGACTGGAAAAGGGGTGTGCCTTTCCGTGGAAACCACAGCCCACTGGCACCTCCACTTTGCCTGATCCTAAATGTCATGACGACATCTCCCCCTGTCCTGTGCCTGCTGGGGGATTTGTGCCTCCCAGGGGCATGGCAGCCCCTGAGCCCACTCCTCTGCACAGTCGTGACTTGCAGGCAGCCCTGCACCCCCTCGCTGTGTGACTCAGCTATTCCAGCCCCCACAGGGGTTTTGTTCCCCTTGAAAACTGCAGTGCTGCTGGGCAAGTCCTCCCCGATGGGCAGACCGAGACCTGTCTGGGAGCTTGCCAGTGCTCCCTGCTCCAAAGCACAGCCCTGCTCCATGCCCTCCTGGGGCACCACGGAGGTTGGGAGCAAGCTGTAAGAAGGGAGAAGCAGCAGGTATCTGGCTAGTGCAGAGACCTGAGGCATCTCGCTGCTACTCACCAGCAGCCCTACAGCACAGCCTTTCTCTGCCAGCCCTACAGCACAGCCAGTTGCCCCCACTGGCTGGATGCTCCAAGAGCCACCTTCTCCTGCACTGGCCAGGCTGCTAGGGCAGGGCAGAGCTGGGCTGCCCAGAGGAGCTATGGGAGATGCAGAATGCAGGCCCACTCGTGCTCCCAGGAGATTTTGGCAAACATCTGTCTTGTCCCTCATGGTTGAAGGGATCCATGGCTGCCATGCTGAGGAAAGGCTTGTTGCCCCCAGGCAAGTTGTAGCCTGGGGGGTCATGGGGTCTGGGTGCTGGAACAGGGGTAGAGTCACCTGGGGGTCGTTCCTCCTTGATGGGTGCATCTGTGCTGTAGGAAAGGCACTTCAGGGACTGCAGCAGAGGCCCTTATTGCAGGAAACCTCCTAAGAGCCAGGCACAACACAGCCCTGATACCGCGTAGAACTGCCTCTGGTGGAGGGAGAGGGGCAGGACAGTGGGTGCCTCCTGCCTTCCCATGGACACTGATCCTGCCCCACACAAAGCCTCTCTAGGGGGAGGAGCGGCCAGCAGAGGATTTTACCTTAGAATCTGCTTTCTGCTCATGTGCCAAACTGTACGGCTGTCACACAGGCAGTGCATCCAGGTTTTGTGTGTCTGGAGAAGGGGAGGCATCACGGGGTATGCCCACAGGAGGATTGCTCAGGCTTCTGCATCTCTCTGCCCACTTACCTCTGCAGGGTGTTTCACTTGTCTGTCACTAATGGGCTCACCCTTCCCTTGAAGGGTGCTGCTAGGGCTCCCTGGGGACCTGGGAAGAGCAGGAAGATGCTGGCTGGGGAAAGCAGGGCTGGGTGGTTTCACTTCTGTCCTCCTGGCACCTGAGGCACCCTTCATTTGAGCCAGGTCACTGCTTACCTGGGGCTCACACACTTACCTGGGGCACAGGCAGGAGAGGGCCTCTCTAGTGCCCTGGGTAGGGATTTTCTTCTATGTGGGCACATGAGACAGTGCAAGGGCAGCTTGGTGTTGCCATACACACCCTGTCCTCCCTATTGCTGTCACAGGTTGGGCAAGGGCTTTCTAGGAAGTGGCATTTCTAGCGAGTAAAGCTCTGGGAGGCTACAGTCTCCTTCCCTGGGCTCAAGAAGATGAACCTCCACCCTGCTCACCCATAAGCCCTGTTTCAACTGCCAGGTTAGAAAATCAACATGGATTTGTTGAGGCTGAAGCAGGCTGGGTCAGGGTTCCACCAGGTGCCATCACTGCTAACAAGCCCTCACCACCTGGGGGGTGTCAGGAGCTGCAACCACCCTGATCTCCCCAGGAGGTATCCAAAAGCCCCAGGCAGGCCTTGCCAGGCCACAGGACCAATCCTATGATGGATCTGTGTGAGAACTGCTAGCAGAGTCCCAGATGGTGACAGCAAGAGAGACCACGCCAGACTCAAGAGAGCAGGGATGCTCTTCTGAGAGTCCTAAATAGCACATGTCCTTCTGTACCAAACCCAGTGTACCTGCCACGCACTGCCAGCAGCCTGCTCAACAGCAGCAACCCACAAAGCCAAGTCTTCTCTCTCTTTTTGTCTTCCTTTTTTTTTTTTTTTTCAAGTTGGCCTGGTAACTGAGAACAGTTGGGAGTAATTTGTCTCTGAAAAATGAAGCCTGTGTTCTGTTAGTGTTCTTTTGTTCAGGGCTTGTACGTATCGACAGTGCAGAGGCTTGTTAGAAATGTGACCCTAAATGGGAAAAGGCCTGGCTTCATGTGGTGGAGCCTGGCTGGGGATGTTTGGAGCAGACCAGTGTAACTGAGTGAGGCTGAAGGTGACTTGTGTAGAAGGTGCCCTCTTGATTTGCTAATTCTCTTGTTCTGCTCTAATTAGTCACTGTAGCCAAACTGGAAGGTGTGGTTGGCTGGCTGCTTTTGGGAGGCATAGTGGGGATCAAAAGACCCTAATGTGCCTGTCTTGAGCAGCTCAGACTTATCTGGTAGACTGCAGAATTAGAAGGATTTGTCAAGATGAAGGGAAATTTGCTCCTGATGGATGGGGGTTCTGGTTGGTCCAGCTGTATCGGTGTTAAAGGAGCCAAAGCACGAGAAATTGTCCTTTTAAGAGCTCTCCCCTTGCACCCTGATATTTTTGAAGCGTGCATGGAAGGCAAAGGCCAGGATCATCCTGGAAGGCAGTGCCTGAAGAGGCTGGTGATGTTGCACAGGCACGAGTAAGACAGGAGCCCTTTGCCTGGGTGAAATCTGGAAGAAGAGGGGAGGAACCTGGTCTCACAGTGCGAGGAGGTTGCTTTTGGACAAGGTGCTGCATGGAAAACGTCAGATCCTTGACCTAAAACTACTGGCCCAGGACACAAACTTCAGGGCAAGATTAGGCATTTCCTTCCATCTGCAGACCTGGACAGGCTACATAGATGGGCCAAGGCCAATTGTATGAGGTTCAATAAGGACAAGTGCCAGGTCCTGCACTTCAGCCACAACAGCCCCCAGCAGTGTATCAGGAATAGTGTGGCCAGCAGGGCTGGGGAAATGATTGTGCCTCTGCAGTCGGCACTGGTGAGGCTGCACCTCAAGATCTGTGTTCAGTTTTGGGCACTTCAATACAAGAAAGACATCGAGGTGCTGGAGAGAGTCCAGAGAAGGGCAGTGAAGCTGGTGGAGCGTCTGGGGAACAAGTCTTATGAGGAGCTCCTGAAGGAACTAGGGTTGTTTAGCCTGAAAAAAAGGAGGCTGAGGTGAGACCTTATCGCTCTCTACAACTGCCTGAAAGGAGGTTGTAGCAAGTGGGGATTTGGTCTCTTCTCCCAAGTAACAAGTGACAGGACAAGAGGAAATGGCCTTGAGTTGTGCCAGGGGAGGTTTAGATTGGATATTAGAAGAAACTTTTTCACTGAAAGGGTAATTAAACACTGGAATCGGCTGCCCAGGGAGGTGGTTGAATCACCACCCCTGGAGGTGTTTAAAAGTGGTGCTTAGGAACATGGTTTAACACTGGACTTGGCAGGGTTAGGTTAATGGTTGGTAGTTACAGTTGGAGTCAGTTATCTTAAAGTTCTTTTCCAATCAGAATGATTCTGTGATTCC
>NW_009953571.1:3724278-3742046 GCF_000747805.2 Chaetura pelagica
CTTTCCCTGTTGTATTGTGTTTCACAGAAAATCAGGACAAAACCTATCAGGTTTTTCAGATGTAAATGGGGTACTGACAGACAGCCCAGTCTCAAGTTGTTACTGATCTGAGCAGCTGATGTTTTTACAGTTAACTGAAGGATTTAAGTATTTTTTCAGATAGGGTGGGACCAGAGCCATGGTGCTACAAGGAGTCTCTTCTTTGTACAGACCCCTGCATAGTCCCTTCATTAGAGAAGCTCATTGCACCTCACAAACTTTCTTCCATGATCTTAAGCCTTCCAAGAGGATTATGTTGGGTGTATATCAGAGAGAGAAGAAACTGAGGCAGAACAGTTCTGATTTTTTCAGAACTGCAAAAGAAATCACAGTGGTTCTGGAAATAAAACATGCAAGTTTGCTTCTAACCCCTGACACTGAGCATGAAGTCCCAGCACTGCACCAATTCTGCATGTGGCCAGGGAACAGGACAGTCAGGCAGCAGGAGGGGAGGAGCTTGAATGTGGGCTGGTGTGATAACCATGCCTCAATGAAAGGACCCGTCAACCCAGGGCTGATGCTGCATCTTTTTATTTTGTTTTTATTTTGCTTCACTAAGCAAATGCAGAGCGAGTGATAGAAGGAGGGGAAAAGGTGGCTTGAAAAAGCAAAAAGCCCAACAAAACCCAAACAAAAAACAAACAGGAGGGAAGAGGCAGCTGCTGGAGTACAAGGGGAAAGTGAGCTGCTAACAAGAAAGAAGTTCATAGATGCCAAGCCCGCATTAATTCTTAATAAAATACAATACTGAAAATAGGATCTGAGAGTCTCCAAAATACAATATCTTAAGGGATTGGCAATAATACAAAATAAGGTTCATTATGTACAAACGAGTTCTGCTCTTGGTCTCTGTACAACGGTGGGAGTGGGAGGCACTGGGACATGCTCAGTGGAAGTGCTGGGATGGAGGAGGGTGTGCTTGGACCCGGCAGTGGTTCTTTGTGCTGGGGTGGAAGACAGGGAAGGCAGTGGTATCTGGTGGCCAGTGGGTCCTGTGTGAACCTCAAGAAAAGCAGAGCTATGCTGAAGGCCTTCCTCTTCCTCATCCCACTGGCCATGCACGTTGGTTGCAGCTAGCTGTGTCCAAATTTTTCCTAAATGGCTTCACGGGGCAAAAAAAGTTTTTAAAAGGGAGAAAAGAGGGATGTGAGGGCCCTTCCCTCACTTCTCCCAGTCCTTGAGCAAAAGCCATCCCATCCTTCCTCTCCAGAGAGCCCTCTCCACTCCCAGCCTGGAGGGAGAGGAGGGGCTGGGGCAGTGCAGAGTGAGTCCTGGGTGCTTGGAGAGAAATAAACCAAAGAGGCTCCTGCTGTGAGACCTGGCAGAGTGCACAGGATCCCAGATCTCCAATACTCATGTCCCACATTGTTCTTCCATCAAATGGCAGCTGAGGGAATGGAGTGAGCAGACACCTGAGCCTTTCAGCAGGGCTTTTGTCAGGGAGGAAGAAAGGTCAGAAATGGGTGTCTGGGTGCTGAAGAGTATGACATAGGCTTGAGGTGAGTTCATTTCAGCACCAAAATTGGCAGGGCTGGCCTGAAGGGTGTGGTATGGCACGAGTTTGCTACCTTTGGTGCTAAGACTTGAAGGAAGAGGTCTAAAACAGTCTTTGGTGACCCTGGCCAATTCCAACATGCCAAGTCTTTCCTGACAGATGTTCCTGTCACCAGAGATGACAAGTATGTCCTCAGTGTCTTTCACAACACTGCTGTGCACATGGAGGATGTGAGGGGAATGATGCCTATCTGATGTGCTGCAGAGCTCTCCTTGGTGGTTCCTAAAAAGACCTCATTTGTCATGAAGCAGAATTTGGGGGTGAAGAGCTGAGATGGGGATCAGGCTATGGAAGCAGGTTTCTCACACCCACTCTCAAAGGAGGAGGCCTGCAGAATGGAGTGAGAAGGCCACTGACCTGGTTAGCACTGCACTGTAGGGCCCAAGCTAGGAATAGAAAGGGAAATACCACCTCTGTCAAAGCAGGGGTGCAGCGGATGGGAAGAAGTGGGTTGTGGGGGAAAAATGCACTCTGTTTCAGAGCTCTGGTTGCCCAGAAGCTGCTGGCTAATTTTTATGGTGGTTAATCCGTCTGGGATCTGTCTCCCCCACTCCGTTTGTGTGCAGATCTTTGCAGATAGTTGGCGTGGAAGTTACATAGGCATGTCCATAAAGAGAAAACCAGAGCAAAGAAGAACTAGGTTTTCTCTCAATGGAAGCAGAAACATAGTAACAGATGGAGGGGAAGGAATGAGCTCAAACTCTCCAGAGCCATCTCTGCAGCACCAGCATCACCCACTCCTAAGCCGCCCTGGCAGGACAGTAAATCCAGCACACTCTCTCTCTCCTTCAGGTGCATCTGATGTAGCCAAGGGGTACATGCCTGGGACAGCCCCCTTGGTCTGGAGGCTTTGGGAGGAGATGTGAATAGTTTGAGGGCTTCCCCATATCTCCCTCCACTCCAAGGCAAGCCCACACCCATAGGGTAGTGCTCATGTAAGCAGGAGGTAAGGCCAGAAGAGGGCATCTCAGGGCTTCACCAGACATTTCTTGCTGGTTCTGGCAGTCCTGAGACTCCCCAGAGATCAGTACTAATGGGGCAGGGGCGTACATGGGGAAGGGGAAGAACTGAACCCAAGGCCAGTTAAGAGTGTCTGAATGCAGTGTCCTCTCCCACCAAGTTCCCTCAGTTGCTCAGTGAGGAGGGAATCCTGCAATCAGAAAGATGAGGCCTTGAGGTCCAGCAGCCGCTACAAGTATTCAGCTGTCTCACTGGAACTTGTCTCCCTAAGGAAAAGAAAAGACAAGGCATCAGTCAAGGTTCAAGGTTCATGGCAGCCTCCTATGCGAATTCACCTCTCTATGTGTCCAGCTGGTTTGCTCTGACCAGGATGGAGACCTTGCCCAAGGCATTGAATGACCAGAAAGCCTGAATCATCCAGTCCTCCTCAGCTCTATGCCAGTGAGACACTGCTTTATTGAGCCCCAGACTTCTGCTCTAGAAAATAAACTTGGTCTTATGGTCCCTACAGCATTTGTCCCCTCCAGCCCCTGCTCTTTAGATAACTGTCTGTCTCAGGCAGCTCAGCTGTCCTTAGCTTGCAGCAGAGGGGACATGCCTGCTGCTCACTCCCAGATACCATGCTGTGTCTTTAGGCTCAGAGGGTGGCCCACCCCTGCTTACCTCTCATGGAATTGCTCTTTGAGGTGGGTGAGTGTTGGGTCAGTTCGGTTCTGGTCAGAACTCTCCAGCTGGGATTTGCTTAGATATTTGGTTGTCTCATGTGTTCTGGCTAGATGAGGCCCTTTGTCCTCAGGCTGCCCTTTTTCAGCTTCCCACCCCTCGGGATGGTCCACGGTTAGGAAGGAGCTATAACTCTCTTCTAAGGAGCCAGCACCCTCATCATAGTAAAGGAGGCTCCGTGACTGAACTGGAAAAAAGGAGAGCACTGGTTAATGATGAGGACAAGGTCTCTTGCATGCGTGTGGGTCACAGTGATGGTTTCAGCACATGCTCACCCAGCTATGGCCTTGCCCATATGTAACTGTGCAGGAGGCCTGCCCTGCAGGATACCTGCCTCCCCACAGCTTCAGGAGGCAAATGCCCCCCTGGGCGTACAGCCTTTTCAGAAGACAATCTATCTGCCCTGGGACTTTTTCCTCATGTTTCTTCCTTTGACATTTGTCATGTCTTGGGACAATGGTTAGCAGAGATTGAAAAAAGGCCCAAATAAGGTGCTGTTATCAGAGTTTGTACCACTTATAGGACTGCAATCTCCCCTCACCACAGCCCCAGTGTATGGGGTAGGCACCAAGGGGAGGACACTACCCTTGAACCAGGAGTGTTGAGAGAAGAGCTGGAAATTGTTTGACAGGGTGAAATGGAGGAACCATGTTAGACTCACTCTTACTAGTTGTGTAAATGTCTGGTGCTGGTGTTGCTTTCACTGTCTGCGATGCTGAAGAGAACTCAGGGAGACAGGGCATCAGGGATCCCAGGATCAGAACAAAACAGAGTGCCAGGACCTAGAGCAGAGGTCAGAACAGAGTTAGTGATGCTAGCCATGAGGAAATACTTCCCCTGAAGCACACAAACACAAGGTTGTGTGAGGACATGTGGTCGGGCTGGCAGCTGGGTTGCTGTGGTCCCCTAGTGAAGAGCTTGTTCTGCTAATCCATGCTACCAACCTAAGGGAAGTGAGAAGCTTCCTTGTGTTACTTTATTTGAAGTATTTTTGGTTCAATGGCAACAACTTGCCCACCCAGTTGATGAGAGAAGATGGAAGGTATAGCTAGGGTATAAGCTGAGAAAAAGGAAGACTCAACAGAAAGGATTAACTCTTCCTTGACCAAAGGGAACCTGACTATTGGCTCAGTAGGAGCTGTAGTGGGCTATAAGAAAACAAGCCTGCTGGGAGAAATCTGTGAGGTACCACTGCACATAGCAAAAAGAAGCTACTGGCCATGTGAGGACAAAAGTGACAACAGAACTGCAGCCTCCTAATACCTGGCAGCAAGGATGGAGAGTCCAAGGAAAGGGTTAAATTTATTCTTGACACACATCTATGCAGGACCATGTGTCCATGCCTTCTGCTGTCAGGCAGACCAGTCAGAGCTACTGGGCAGTGATAAAGGAGAGAGGCAGATGAAAGCTCCCTGGAAATCCTCCTCTGGTAGGTCTGCACCTGCCTGCAAATTCTGCCATAATGGTGGCAGAGTGAGATGCCATTGCTGATGTTAAGGGACTCTATAGAGTTTAGGGAACGACCTGTGCAGAACAAGAGGGGACACATGGGAAACGATACAGAGCCAAATTCTTACTACCTGAATATCCATGTACCATGGGTGGTTTGTAACTACCTGCTGCCATCTCACTGCTCAGACTGAGCACATCAAAGAGACAATGCTTGTTGGTCATTTCTACTGCTGAGGTACAAACTAGCTATGTTTGACCTGTGGGGACAGCCACTGATTGCTTGATTGCTTTTAGGAATAGTTATATCTAAATAACACACAGAAGCTGGTACATTGAGGTCATTTTGACCACCAGTGGATTCCAGGAGATGTAGAAGCATAATAGCACAGGAGCACTACATGATGTAAAGAGGGATTTTAATTGTCCAGACTCTTCATAGGTGGCTTTAAAGTAAGAAACTTAAACATGGACAGCATAGATGCTAAGCACATCAGATCAGGCACATTAGGCATTTAGAACCCTTATTCCATAAAAACAGGAGAAAAAAAGAAATTCTGAATAGATGTTGCTTGGAATTATCACAGCCAAATACAAATTCCAGAAAGGGGAGCCTGCCCTGTGAAGCCTATTCTTCTAAAACAAAACAGGCTTTATGGGCTGAGAAAGAGCAGTGTACTCAACATCTTGCCTTAACAGGGCTTTCAACTGGGGCTTTGCAAACCAGCATTGTTTTTAATCTGTTTTGTTTCAGGTTAACTCTGATTGATGCTTGGATTCAGATTCAGTTCAAGCTCTGTAATTGCTCATAGCAATAACTCTTGGATTGACTCTGAGTACCATTTATCTCACAGATTTCATCCATCTCACCATTTTGACCTCTTAAAAAGTGGGAGAAACTAAGCTAGAGGAAAATACTGCAAATCCAGTTGAAAAGGTAGAGGCAAAATTAATTTTTAAAACCCCCAGAAATCCTGAGAGTGTAGTTATCAAATAGTTCACTGTCAAATTGGGAAGAAGTAGCAACTGGAGTAGTGAAGAGATCCACTATGGCTCTGGCAAGATTCAATATTTTTAGGCTTGATTTGGGATGATGGACTTTATCAAATCTGTAGATGGAAGAGACTACAAGCAGACTGGATTTTGGCCAGGATCTAAATTCAGAGTAATCTTGACCATGAGGAGAAGTGATCCACAAGAACAGTGGGCAGATCCATACAGATAACTGCCAAGACCTGCTGAGACCTGTGAGGTGGAAGGACTGATTAGCAAAGAAAACATGTCAGCAATGACATGGCCAGGCAACTGTTCTACAGAAGAGGATTGGGGAGTACAGAGCACAAAGTGGGCACAAGTGTCACTTTGCAAAGGGCAAATCTCAGCCCAGGCAGTATGAACAGTTTGCTGGCTGCCTGGCTGGGTCTGCACTGCCCTTCAGGTGGAACAATTTTACAGCTTTGGGCCTCATACTTCCAAAAGGACACAGGGCAATTGGAGAAAGTCTGGAAGAGAGCTCCAGGAACAAGCTGCTGCTTGTTCAGTACCTCAGCCTACAAGGAAAGACTGAAGAAATTATGGTGATTTAGCCAAGCAGACTGAAGGGAGTTGCTTGAAAACAACAGTTTTCAAATGTGTAAAATGTGCTGCACAAAGGGAGGGTAAACTGATCTTGCTTACAGTGGGCAGAAGTTGTAATAGGCTTAAGCTGTTGCAAGGAAGACTGAGACAAGACAGCAAGAAAGCTTTATCTGGGAAAGATAACAAAGCACTGGAATGGTTTGCCTGAGGAGGCTGAGGACTGCTCATCACTGAAGGCCTTCAGAAACTGGCTGGACCAATACCCAGCAAGAATGACACAGAGCTAAAAAAGAAGGGTACTTTGCTCCACTCCCATGCTGCAAGGCATGATGATTCTACATATCTGTTGTGATAAGGAGTGCTGTATTTGAAAATGGAAAATGGGAACTCGGAGGCCTATGAGATGAACTGGCCAAAGACAGAATAACCAATTGCAAATTCTTGAAATGCTTCAGAACTAAGAAGCCTGAGAGAGTCGGTGTGTGGGCTGGGATGTGTGGAATGAAGGGAGCAGCAAGGAGAGATAAGACATTGTAGAGAAGCTAAATTAGGTATTTTGCCAGCCTATAGACTGGGGATGTCTGCAAAGGATCTCATTCCAGGTAGCAGCAATGAAGAACTGCTAGAGCCAGGGGTGCTCTGATGAGCTGCTGCATTAAGGAGCAATGAGTCACTGGGCTCAGCTGGGTCACACCCAAAAATGTGAAAAGAACTTGGGAATGAAGCCACAGAGCAGCCAACAGAAAAGACAGGTCATTAAAATCTGGTCTGACACATAGGCAGCAAAAAGTTGCAGAAGTCTGAGCAGATTTTGAAAGGAGAAAGTGCTGGAAATTTCAGAGCAGGGGCTCTGGAACCAAGGAAACTGATTGAACCAAGTGCAAAAAACAACCCCTCAGGACACTGAGGGTGCTGAGAAAGTGGGGCAAGCACCTCACCATTTGCTTGGATTTCATGACTGTTAACAGTACAGAATAACTAGATATAGATAACTAACTTTGACAAATTTGTCTCAAGCAGCTACTATGGCAATCATGCAAAGACATCACAGGGTTGAAGGTTATATTTTTATAATGGATCAGAAACTTTCCCCCTGGCAAAAAAGGGGATAAAGAATAAGCAATTCAGTCTATTTATGGCCACATACTGGCATGCTCCAAAGCTCCACAGTGAAACCAATATTGCTTAACCATGATTCTCCACTATGAGAAATGAGAGGCAAACAGGGACTACTAAAACCAATGGACAACCCTGAATCATTTTGGTTAGGCAAAAGGGCAAACAAAGAGAATTCCAGGTGGATTTAACATAGCCTGATGTGCTTGCCTATAGCAAGAGCAGATGCCATTTCTTGCTGATAAATGCAAGGTAATGCCCACTGGGGGGAATTCTTGAACTGTTTGTCTGCCCTGCTGAGTTAAACATTAAGCATTACCAACTCAGCAAAAGAAAACTCTACCCATTATCATGAAAACTCATTGAAGATTTTTGCTGAATGGCTGACAGCAAATGAAAAACAAACAAAGTGCTATTTTTCCCTAAGAACACAATAGTGAAAACACAGGATTTTTTCTAATACTGTTGCATCAACAACTGACACGACCAATGTATGTATGACACAGGGCCCAGTTCTGGTGACTCTTGCACAAAAGGAGAGATCAGACATAAGTGGCAACAGAGCCAGGAAGCTGTCTGGGAAATCATGGCAAATAGGAAGATGGATATGAAGCTCATACCATTAGGCAGGTCCCAGTCTGTGTGGAAGCCATTTTGTAAGGTCGGGAGACTTTCCCAGCTACTAGAGCCTGCAGCTTCTGTAACTGCTGGAGCAGAGTCCTAGGATAGGAAACAACCCAAATTAAAACTTGATAAGGAGGTAACAACCAGTAAGTGGTGCCTCAAAGCCCAGCCAGTCATCTCCCAAAGCAGTGGAGAGGTGGGCTACCATGAAAACCAAACTCTGGGAGAGTGGCTGAAGTTTGTAGTCAGGTCAGACTTCAAGCACAGGCCTGCTTGCTCCCACTTGTCTCAAGAGGTACTTGCTCTGCTTCTCGACCTGTGCCCTGAGCCATATGGTGTAGAGAGAAACAAAACCCAATTTTGCTCTCCTCCAGCTTCTTCAATCTTGGCAAACTCTGAAGAGGGATGTGGGCAAAGGCAAACATTGAGTTCAGCGATTATTTCATTCTCTGGCTGCCCTGGCTGGAACATGTGCTAAGGTCTCTCTGCCCCATTTAACTGAACATGAGCATCAGCACACATAAGCACAGAACAGTGGTAGGTGTGTTACTAGGAGCCACTGAACCCTTCATTGGGCTGGTGATGAAATTTGTGAGGAGGGAGACCACAGAGCACACAGTTCCCAAGGGCTGCAAATTACTGAAGTGCAGACTACTGAGTGTTTTCCCCTGGGAATACTAACTGGTTTACACAAATATGTTTGAGCTTTTATAAAATGCCAGATCCTGGAGCCAGGAGATTGCAGGAGAATCCTAGCTTTGTCTTTTTCCAAATTCTCTTCTGTTCCTTGTTTGTGTGAAGAGAAGCACAGGGCATCCCACTGGCAGTGCTCAAAAACCAAACCAAATTAGAAAGAACACAATGTGTTATTTAAAAAAAATCCTGGATTTTAGGCCAATCTCCTGATTTTGCAGGGTGGGGCTCATGCTTTTTCAGCAGCAGGGGCTGCCTGCACTCCCAGCAAGGACATGCATCAGGCTGTCCCTTGTGGATGAGAGCAGCTGGGCAGCTGGGAGGTTCCCAGCCACTTGCACACACCTCAGCCAGACCATGCCTGGTCCCAGCACCATTGGCTGGCCTGGCAGCCAGGGCTCCAGCACTTGTGTCATGGATGGTAGGAAGGAGTGCAGCACAGCCTCAAAGAGTACTCCACAAACTGTAGTGGCAGCAGAGGGTAGGGTGGGGGGACTGGCTCTTCCCTTCAATTTTAGCTGGATGTTATAGAAACAGGGCTATAGAAATGAGCTTTCCCCCTCAGCAGCCCTGCAGCTGACCCTGTCCTTGCTCACACCTATTGCACCCAGTTAGAGGGAGCATAGCTGAGCCTTCCTCCAGCTCCTGCTGCCCATCCCAACTACAGGGGTAGAAGTCTTCATTATTTGCTTCCACGGGAGCAAATTCCCCTGGTGATCAGTTGGCCAGCTCTGCATATTAGGAGCACAAGTCTGATATTCACCAAGTCTGTTCAGCTCTTTCTCAAGAGAAATCTGAAACAACCACATTATGCCCAGGGCCTTGTATTCCTCTGAAGAGGCCAAGAGCAGAAATACTGGGGCTGAGAGGCTGGTGTGAGTGGCTTCCCTCAGTGCAACTGCCCTGGAGACAGCCAGAGGCCTGGAGGGCAATGGGGAGGGCAACATGAGCTCAAAGGGCTACAGGGAGAAGGAGAAAGAGATGTGTGAGAAAGATGCCTTCTCCCCCTCCCTCCCCTTTCTGCAGCATGGCCTTGTCCCAACACAAACATTCCAGGCTCACTAACCAAACCCAGCTGCCTCGCTGCTACCACGGGCTGAAAACCAGTGCCTCACTGAGCAGGACTTATCTCACCTGGAACTGAGGGAGCCTGCCTTTCTCTTCTTGCACTCCTGCCCCAACACTCCCCAGGCTTCCCTTCCTGCCCACCAAGGGTCAGGTCTAGCCCCTCTTACCTGTTTGCATTCTCTAAGGTCTCCACTTTTTTCCAGAGTTCATTGTTTTCTGTTGTGTACGTCTCAACTCTGTGGAAATAAAACCCATAGCTGGTTAGTTACAGAGGTCAGAGAGACAAAGCAAATATAGTCCATGCCTCTCTCAGGGTGTGGAGGCTTGGTGGCCCCATCCATCGCCTGCAGATACGGTCCTGGAGCCAGATGTCCCTTGCCCATCTGGCTTCAGCCAGCCTCAAAGAACCAGGGATGAGATTGCAACTGGACAGCTGTGTGTGACTTCAGGCTTTCCCAAGGGCTGGGAAAGTCAGCAGCACTCAGTCACAGGCAGGTCAAGTCAGGACAGACCAAAGTTATGTAGGCATTTCCATCACTTCCAAACCCCTCCAAGGAGCATGGAAAAGGAGCAGACGGGCAAACTCAAATCTGTGCCACTCAGACTGAGAACCTTGGCCCTGCTGTGCTCCCTGCCCAAGTAAACCAGGCAGTTCAAGTGCAAACGCTGGGCCAGCTCCGACTGCAGGCACTTGAGGGCAGCAGAGAACTTGCAGGCTCACTGCCACCGCTTCGGAAGGGAAAGTGGTTAGTTAAGGGGAGGAGGAAAACGGGAATGTCTGCACGCCCGGAGGAAGGCAGGCCAGGGACACACAGCCTGATCCTGTTAGACGTTTCCAGTGCTGCCTCCGACCCAGGTGTTGCGTGTAAAAACTGGGCTTGCAACAAAGGTGTCAAACTGAATGGTAAAGGACTCAAGTACAGGTCTTGACAAACCAGCTCTTACAGAAAGCCAAGTTGACCAAAGACTTGTTGCATTAACAAAACTCACTGAATGCTGCTTTTGGTTCACATTTAAACCTGGCATTGTTTGAAAGCCATCTGTCACAGCAACGCACTGGTGTAACAAACTGCTGAGTACACACAGGCACCACAGCCACGTCTGGGGAAGAGGCCCCAGCACAGAAAGTCCTGGACCTGCCACTTGAGCAAGGCCAGCCAACTCCCCAGCCCCAGATTGAAGGATCTGGGTGTCAGTATGGGACACTAACTGGAGCTCATATGCTTTGATGCCTGGACACACACGTGCACGCCAGGGTGCTGCTTATGGAAGGGCAGGAGAACTCGAAGGTGATTCAAGTCATCTGTTTTCATTCAGGATGGTGCTAATAACAGGAACAAGATGGTATTTAAACAGAAATGCAGGGGCTGGTAGTAGAAAGAGGGCCACAGGTGTAGGTCTCCAAGAGTTATTTTCTACCACATCAGTGTCATATGATGTCACCTTTGCCTTACGCCTGCCACACATGCAGGACCACAGGGTTGCAAGGAGAAAAACAAAGCTCATGCAGGCAAATGTGGAAGGGGAGAGACTGTGGGGAATAACTCTAGTTCAAGGTTTTTCTTGCTGTCAAATGCTTTAGTGTCCACCTTCACCAGAAGAGAAGGGTAAAAGCCGTGTTAAGTGCCCCCAGAGGGCCGGGAACTTATGGGACTGACAGAATATAGGCAACTTCTAGTGGGGGAAACATGACTCTTTCTTACCTCAAATCCTACCTCCTTGGCAGGCAAAATGGCCTGTGTTCTGCAGGGGACCAGCCAAACTAAGCAATTGGAAACAAAAGGTTTCTAGAGCAATCTTTACCCAGCAAGAGAATTTCTAGGAGAGAGAGGAGTAGGGGCTGGATCCCAAACCAAACTTCTGTGCAGCCAGCTTTGCAAGGAATCATATTCTTTGAGCAATTCAGAGACAAAAGCACTAGAAAGGGGGGCTGTGCATGGACAGGGCTCCTTTTTAAAAGTTAGGACTGAGAAGAAGGAACTTACTTTTTCTCTAGACACTCCACATACTCTTTCTTCTTCCGGCGACTCTCCTGAGCAGAGATCTGTGAGAGGGTCAGCCATCAGAGAGGAGTCATTATCATAAGCCTCTAGACATTTCTTTGTGGCTCCCTCATCTTGTCTGCTCCCTGCACACAGCACCCCTAAAGGTAAATGGGGAAGTCACCTTCCAGTCTGCCATTGCTACTGGTCTGAGGCCAAAACTGGGAGGGATGGATGCTGTAGGGATGCAGCCTTCTTAGGCCTGTAGGTCACAACCATTTGTTGCAGCGTGCTGGACCCCCTTGCTTCTGAGAGCATCTTTAGGGTCGCTTTGAACTCCTCTGACTCACATGGGTACGTACTGTGGCCACAGACCACTTCTGAGTCACTGGGTGACTAACTCAGGGTCTTATAATTTCTTCCATGGGATGCTTTCTATTCACAGTCTAGTCTCACAGCCTCTGCCTGGCTAATGAGCTCTATGCATCACTCGTCCTCCACCATGCAATGGCTCTTGGTTCCCCACCCCCAAGCAAGGCTTGACTAGGTCTGTTTGTCTGACCTCTGGTGCCTTAGTTTGTGGTGCCCATCATAGGCCACAAACTTGCAGGAGTTGGGCTGGAAACCACACTCCCCAGATACAGCTGCATGTGCAGCACTCATGCAAAGATGCCCATGGCACCATTTCTGTAAGTTGGGAGCCTCATACCAGTGCAGCAAAGGCAGGATCCCACCTCTTCTGAGCTGCACTGCAGCTGAGGAGGTGAGGGCAGCTACAGCACTGGTCAGCCAAGGATGCTCTGGAATCATGGGAACTGTAGGATTATGGGTTTTTTTGAACAGTCACCTTGTTCTTGATTTTCCTCCTGACCCTCTTCAGTGCTTTCTCCTCTGCTTTGGTGAGGGGGAGCTTGGTAGGAATGGGGTAGCCCTCAGCAATCAAGGTGCGTTTCTCCTCTTCAGTCAAGAGCAGTGGGCCAGAGGTCCCTTGTAACTTCTGAAACACACAGAGAGCAGCTCTCAGCATCAGCAAGGACTCCTGTCCCAGTGGTGCTCCTTGAAGCCTTGCAGAGCAGCTAGGGGCTCAGTGCAAACAAGAGCAGGGCAGTGCTCTTTCCTGTTCTCAGCTGATCCTGCAGGCATAGCTCTGCAGCTGCTTTCCCCTTTTACTTGGGAGGACAGCTGCTTCTCTGTGGTGAGGCTGGCTACACATTTGCACTGCAGGACACTGCTGAAGAACTTTTGGGCAATGGTTAAAAAACAGTCTGGTTATTGGAATTCTCAATATTCCCTTCTCTTCCATTAATGTCCTCAAAGTCCTCCAGTGCAAAGGCCATTTCCCAAAGTACGAGGTGAAAGACAGCACTTCCTAAACCAAGGCAGGTATTGTGCAAGACTCATTGCACATCTCTTTACTCCTGAGCACAATTTTTTTCCCACACCCCTGTGGCTAGGACATTGCATTGCCTTGCCAGAGCACGGAGTCAAATTGGAGGCCTGTGGCCAGTGCTGTTCCCCAGGGATCAGTACTAGATACAGTTTTGTTCAGTATCTTCATCAACGACCTGGAGAAGGGGATAGAGTGTACCCTCAGCAAGTTTGCAGATGATACGAAACTGGGAGGGGTGGCTGACACACCAAAGGGCTCGGCTGCCATCCACTGAGGTCTAGACAGGCTAGAGAGCTGGGCAAAGGTGAACCTAATGAAGTTCAGTAAGGACAAGTGTAGTGTCCTGCACACGGGGAGGAATAACACCAGACACCAGTACAGATTTGGGGCTGGAACAGTACAGATCCTGTTGGAAATGGCCTTGTGGCCAAGAGAACCAATGGTATCCTGGGGTGCATTAAAAAAGTGTGTCCTGTAGGTCTAGGGAGGTTCTCCTCCCCCTCTACTCTGCCCTGGTGAGACCACACCTGGAATACTGTGTCCAGTTTTGGGTTCCCCAATTCAAGAGAAACAGGGATCTACTGGAGAGAGTCCAACAGAGACTTACAAGGATGACTTCAACATCTCTCCTATGAAGAAAGGCTGAGAGGACTGGGGCTGTTTAGTCTTGAGAAGAGAAGGCAGAGAGGGGATCTTATTAATGTCATAGAATCACAGAATTACAGAATATTAGGGGCTGGAAGGGACCTCTGTTCCCCAATTCAAGAGAAACAGGGATCTACTGGAGAGAGTCCAACAGAGACTTACAAGGATGACTTCAACATCTCTCCTATGAAGAAAGGCTGAGAGGACTGGGGCTGTTTAGTCTTGAGAAGAGAAGGCAGAGAGGGGATCTTATTAATGTCATAGAATCACAGAATTACAGAATATTAGGGGCTGGAAGGGACCTCTGAAGGTCCCCCCCCCGCCTTCTTGATGCCCAGCCCTCATGTATTTATAGACATTAGTTAGATCTCCCCCAGCCTTCTCCTCTCCGGACTGAAAAGCCCCAGGTCTCTCAGCCTTTCCTCCTAAGGCAGGTGTTCCAGTCCCTTCATCATCCTTGTAGCCCTTCATTGGACTCTCTCAAGTAGATCCTTGTCCCTCTTGAACTGGGGAGCCCAGAACTGGACACAATGCTCCAAGTGGGGTCTCACCAGGGCTGAGTAGAGGAGAGGAGAACCTCCCTCGATCTGCTGGACACACTCCTCCTAATGCACCCCAAGATACCATCAGCCTTCTTGGCCACAAGGGCACATTGTTGTCCCATGGAGAACTTGTTGCCTACCAGGACTTCAAGGTCCTTGTCCATGGAGCTGCTCTCTACCAGATCACCTCCTAACCTGTACTGGTGCATTTTGTTGTTCCTTCCCAGGTGCAGGACTCTGCTTTTGTTGAACCTCATTAGGTTCCTCTTTGCCCAGCTCTCCAGCCTGTCCAAATCTTGCTGAATGGCTGCACAGCCTTCAGGTGAATCAGCCAATCCTCCCAGCTTTGTGTCATCAGCATGCTGAGAAGACATTCCGTCCCATCATCAAGGTCATTGATAAAGATGTGGAACAGGACTGGACCCAGCACTGATCCCTGAGAGACTCCACTAGTTACAAGTCTGCAGCTGAACTCCACCATTGATCACCACTCTTTGGGTTCTATTGTGTAGCCAGTTCTTAGACGATCTCACTATCCATTCTTTTAGCCCACATATTCTGAGCTTGCTCACAAGGATGTTATGGGAGACTGTCAAAAGCCTTCCTACATCCTCTGGTCTCCCTGCATCTATCCATTCAGTCACAACATCATAGAAAGCTATCAGATTAGTCAAGCATGAAGTCCCCTTGGTAAATCCATGCTGACTACTGATAACCTTCTTCTCTTCCATGTGCTATAAATATCTGAGGGATGGGTGTCAAGAGGAAGGGGCCAGTCTCTTTTTGATGGTGCCCAGTAATAAGACAAGAAGCAATGGGTATAAGCTAGAACACTGGAAGTTCCACCTCAACATGAGGAGGAACTTCTTTACTGTGAGGATTATGGAGCACTAGAACAGGCTCCCCAGAGAGGTAGGTTGTGGAGTCTCCTCTGGAGACTTTCAAAACTCTCCTGAATGCGTTTCTGTGTGATCTGCCCTAGGTGATCCTGTTTGGCTGGGATGTTGGGCTAGATGATCTCTAGAGGTCTCTTCCAACCCCTAAAATTCTATGCTTCTGTGATTCCATGATTTCAGCTTGGAGACCTTAAAAAGGGCAGAATCCCCCACACAAGCCTCAGAAAGCCTCCAGCCCACCCTAAGCACCCAGAAACCCTGTGTCCCAGTGGAGTCTGGATGCCTCCTTACG
Organism: Chaetura pelagica; assembly: GCF_000747805.2. NCBI lineage: Eukaryota > Metazoa > Chordata > Aves > Apodiformes > Apodidae > Chaetura > Chaetura pelagica. The sequence goes on from NW_009953571.1 coordinate 3,739,831, forward strand.
TGTGGTGCTGTGAGGAGAGGTGAGGAGGAGATGGCAGTAGAAGAGCGAGCAGCAGGTCGAGCTGGGCTGGAGGGAGGCAGGGACCGGGGGCTCTGGGATCCATCGCTGTCACTGCCGTGGCTGCTGGGTGGAGTTGGAGGCATCTGCACCAGGTCATCTACTGAGAAATAAGGAGATAATGTCAATGGATTTCATGTCAGACTGTTGGTACAGGCACAGGACCCTGAGTGCCAACAGAAAAAGACACTGCTATGACACAGGACTGAAAGGAGAGGGTGACGAGTCTCACAAGACAGGGTGAGTTTGAGAACAAGGCTGGACTGAACACTGCCCAAGACAGAGCTGAGACTGACCTCAAATGTGCTAAACTAGGAACTACAGCAGTCAGAGAGCTGGTAGTGGCTTTGCCAAGACACTGAAGTTATTTACAAAGCAATAAGGGACTCCAGTGTCAACCAAAATGGAGCACAAAGCCTGTGATGTTTTGCTCCATAGTTTGTTCACAAGCACAGGAAGCTCTGTAGGAGAAGAGCTCTTCCAAAAGTACCGCAGGGATAACACTCTTGCCAGCACACTTGATGCAAAGGGCTCAGGTCACTCGGTTGCCAAGCACTTGAAAACTGTCCCCACTTTGTACTGGAGAGCCCTGGGGGCCTTAATGGAGGTGGGAATATGCCTAAGAAAAAGTCTCTCTGCAGCAGTGGGAGTTCCTGTAGTGCTTTCATTTGAGCATCGGCAGATTTTCAGATGGTTGGGTTTCTTTCAAATTAAACTGGATCCTGAATTTCCTGACTTTTAGATGGTTGTTTTTGGATAACACTGCAGTCCCTCTGAGGATTTTAAAGGCACTCTTTGCATATTTCCAACTCTGAGGTAGCCTGTTTTGCCTGGGAGTCCCTGTCTGAATAATTTTCTATGTGCCTGCTGGTCCACACACTGATCTGAGTTGGAACAATGCAACATTCACTCCTCTCTTGGTCTGTGCCCCAGTATTACCTTGCATGCATGGCTCTGCTCTCAGGTGTTGTCTTTCCTCCTTATATTGTAATGATCTAGATTGGAGTAATATAGGGATATAAGTTGACCAGCATCTACTTACCTGCAGGTACATTTAGAAACTGGTTCACCTCCTTGGGTTCAGCTTTGATCACAGGTGCTGGAGTAATTTCTATGGGAGTCTACGGAAGAGAAGCAGAAAGAGCTCTGGGCACTGCCATTTTCCCCACCCAGAGGGCTCCCACAGTTCTGTTCATAGCCACTGCTTCCCTGCTCTCTGTACTGCCCTGTCTTACAGCTCTGCCCCAAAGCAGCCTCTCACCACACATAACAGACACCAGGAGTACAAACATAAGCCCCCTGAAGTCTGTTGTTACTGGGCACACAGAGTGCAAACACATGTTTGCAGAGGAAGAAGTAGTGGCAGATGGATGTGCTGCCAAGCTGTGCACTGAGTACCTCCGAAAGGGAGAGGACTTTTATCCTTAGCAATTCTTCCCTTGCTAGACCCAGACAGTGCAATTCAAATCAATCTATGTATTACCATGGGAAGTTCCTCTCTGATCTGCCTTCATTAGAAATGGGAGTATAGAGGTTGTACAGAAACAGAACAAACCCCCTGTCCTGTTCACATGATCTTCACCAGGGCTGCCTGGCAGCTGTTTCCAGTTGGAGGAGACTGAGAGTTAAATAAAGAGTAGATTTATTCCCATCTGGGCTATGCTGCCCCTCAGCTCCCTGGCTTACCAGTCCCCAGCCCACCATAGGCTGGGGGAGTTTTTACACTAAACAGACACATTGCAAACTCCTCCAGACTGTAAACACAGCTGAGAGAGCACCATGGTGTGGCTGCTGAGCACACACAGAAGAACTTCAAGGCCACAGCAAGTTCAAGCTGTGTAAATAATGGAGGAAGTTTGTGCACAGTTTTTGCTGGAAGCACCCATTTTTTGGGATTTTTTAAATGGGAAGATGCTCAGCACGAGTGAAAAAAGGAAGTGAACCCCTGAAATGCTCTACTGTTATCTACTGAGCTGCTCCAAGATAGCCAGGGTCTGTGTGAGACTGGTCAGACCTTCCCATCCAACATGGCTGGACTAAAGGGCAGGTGAACTGAGCCCCCGACTTACATCCATGTGCTGATGGCATAAGTGAGCCTCCTTCAGACAGACAGGCTTCTTAAGAACTTAGATATTACCAAAAGAGATGGCTCCATGTTT
>NW_009953571.1:3742546-3746372 GCF_000747805.2 Chaetura pelagica
TTCCTGCTGCTTCATAGGAAAAAGCAAGCAGGACCTGGAGCAGGACCTCCATTTCCAGTGAGCAGCTGAGTGAAGTAAGAGGCCACATGATAAGCCCAAGGCCATGACAAAGACAGTGGCAGAGCAGGGGTCTATACTCAGGAATAGAGGGGTCACTGTCATCACATTAATTGACACTGTTCTCCAAAAAATGAAAATAAGCCAAGAGTGGCTTTTGTGCCAAGGAAACATGCGTGTATTTAACCAAGTTTGTAAAGCCTCCTGTGCTGGAGAACACCTTCCTTCCATAATTTTCTCTGGAAGGATGAGCTGTCTTGTAGCTTGCCTGCAGGAATCCAGAACACAGTTCTAGCCAGCATCAGGTGTGCTTCTCCTCTGACTGCCATTTCAAGAGCAGAATGACAAATAATGTAGTATGTGGGCTTTGTATCACCTTTTCCTGTCTGTCTAGTGGCTTTATCACCTAGTAGGACGCTGCAGCCACATGGATGAGTCCACATCACCAGGGGTGCTGCTGTGTAAGAGCCTGGGTTCCCGATGGATCTTAGATGGGCTCACCTCCTCGGGGACTGGCAGTCTCTGCAGAGGGTTGAGGTTCAGCACTGGTATGGAGCTGGCAGCTAGCTGGGACTCAGGCAGGTCTAGAGCCAGGTTCTGTTCCTGTTTCACCATGATGGAGCAGAGCTTGGGCCCCAGCGACCACACTCCATTCTCCAGCTCTGAAACATGCACAATGTGAGAGTCAAACTCCAGCAAGAACAGGACAAGAAAAAAAAAGAAGCCATGCAGAGAGCTTCCCCCCGTCTGGGGAGGCTGCCTTTCCAAGTTTAGTACTGTCACCACACAAGCATGTGCAGGCCCACAACACACAGAACAAAAGGGAATGAACCCCCAGCGTGTGGGGAGCAGACAGGACAGAGCTAGAGGGATCATGTCTCTTCTGCTCTCACTGCAGCCCAAGTGCTGGAAGACAGCTGCAGGGCTTCTTTCCTCAGTGATGTCTCAGTCTCATCCTCTGGAGCTTATTTATATTTAGGGCTCAGCACAAGGAAGATGCTGGGCTGTTGCTCTTTAGGCAGCATCACAGAGCTGCCAGGTGTGTTACCCAAAATAGCACCATCTCTGTGCTAGAGAGCTGGCAAGAGGGCAAGCACAATGACACCAAAAGGCTGATGGGGGACTGGATGTGCTGCTTTGGCCTCCTGACAATGTTGTGCCAAGTACCAGAGCTTTGTTGCATGACAGAAGAGGAGGAAGGTCCAGTTCTGTGGAAGGAAGCCTAATGTGGCACCTGCTTGAGAGGCTGCTCCCACAGCTGTTCCCCCCAGTCTGTCCTCTCAGGCTCCTTCCTTCGCCCCCTGCTGCTCAGGGGGGTTGCTGTCTGCAGCCATGCCCTGCTGCCATTGTTGGCAGGGTCTGAAGCAGCAGTCAGGGAAAGGAAGTGTCAAGACAACTGAATGGAGCTGTGTGGGCACATTTCCCTCACCCCCTGCGTGCTCTGTCCTGTGCATGTCTGTGGCTTGTCACTGGAAGCAGAGATCCCAGAAGCTGGGATTCAGGCAGTGGTGGATAAGCTGAAGTTCAGATGGGGAAATAAACCTGCCAGGCAGCATAAATGCTTGGGCTCTGCTCTGAAGTTTTGGTCCCCTCATTGCTCTTCAAACACTTCAGCCTGCCAAAAAGCTACTCCTAGCTGGCCTGGAGCCTGCATCTTCCTCCCTTCCCCTTTTTATCTGACAGTGAGGAATGCATTTGTCTTGACACAGGACAGACTATTGCTAAGTGTGTCAACAAATAGTGCCCCAGTTGGCTCAACGTGAAGCCACAGTCAGGCTCAATCCCTGACGCCTCTGCACTGCTCTATGCATACAGCACTCACAGACACAGGGGGGCTGCCTGGCTGCCTTCTGCCCAAAGCAGGTCTGCAGTGCAGGTCTCAGTCTAGAAGATGTCCTGGCAAGAGGAGAGGGGGAGAAAGGTCCTTCTAAGCTTCAGAAAAGCCTGCACAATAAAGAATATAAGCAAGCAGCTGTTCGTGTGGGAGCTGACATCTGAACTAAACTTAAAGGTAACTTAACTGAGGCTCTGTTGCCCTCAGGAGATGACAGGGCAGAATCCTGCCTCTGGCTTTTGCGTAGACACAGTAGTGTTGAAGACTGGGCAAGAATTGTATCTGTTAACATGGTGTTCCCTTGCCAGTGGAGTACATTGCCTTCCTGTCTTTGGTCTAGGACCTCTTATTTTGCTGCCTAGACAAGTCTCTCTAGCAGAGGCTCATTCCTTCCAGCTCCCTGTGTGACTGGACATTTTCAAGCACAAATACGAGTACCCATGGCTGTTCTGTCTGCATATGACCTATGTGTTGCTCTCGGAGCTGCTGGACCACTTCCTAGAGCTTCCCACGATGCAGCAGAGCCAACATCGTCAGGCAGCATCTCAAGCAGGGGTGCACTGCACAGCCATGAAAACGTAGAGGCTACTGCACAGACACGGACTGAGTTGCATTTTCTCTGTCCTGCTAAGGACACCAAGCCCACAGCTGGCAGTGAAGTCCCAGTTACCCCTGATATGCAGACAAGCCCATTCTGATAGAAGGAGGCAAAGTGTTACACAGCCAGAAGTGTTTTCAGTCAGAAAACTTGGACTGAATTATTCTGCCTAATCACAGCCTGTCACAGAAATGAGGGCCTATGAGGGGGCTTCCAGTCTATCCCAACAGCTCTAGGCAAGTCCAACTAAAATCTGCATCAGTCCTGACAGATGGTTGTCTGACTTGATCTCACCCCTCTGAAAAGTGATGAAGAGTACACAGCTTCCTCACTGAATCTCTTCTACAATTTCACTATGCCCACTATGGGAAGGTTTTGCCTACTGGCTAATCTGAAGTTCCCTTCCTGTAACTTTAAGGTTCATCTCCCTCATCCTCCCTCTCTGTTGCAAAACTCTGGCTCTCTCTTTTTCTCAGAGCAGTGGGGCATCTCTGTCTCGGAGGACTGCTGCTGAAGCAAGTTATTAGACAAGGGAAAGCAGACCACCAAGGGCTCTCCCCATCCAGACTTGACTCAGTGAAAGAGCATCCCCAGTGCTATCAGCCCAGACAGTTCAAGGAGCAGGAACCCAAATAAGTACACTCTGTCCTCCCACTTCCTGTCTACATTCTGAGCCTCCTCTCTTTCCCACCATTGGAGATATATCTGGGGAGTGATTGGGTTACAGAATCAGAAACACATAAGCCATTAAAGGGTCAATGAGAGACTGAGAAGAAGGCATTTTCTGTTGACACATCTATGTTCTGCTGCCTGAGAGGATGTTTCAGAGGTATGGCCAGCCTGTAACAACTGCAGATTTCCCTATATGTTGCTGTGTGAGGTATGTCAGGAAGCTCATCCCTTGCTCCATACATAATGGGAAGAAGTCTGGCTGAGAGGTAGCCATAGCTGCTCTGGGTTGAGGAGGAGAGGCACAGAGCAGTGAGGAAGCAGGACCTGTACAGAGTATGGGCACTAGCCTGAAGCTGGTCCAGCACATGCTGTTGTGCACAGCTTGAGCTCCCCCTGCTCCTGGCATCAAATCACACCCTGCAGAACTGACGGCTGGTACTGAGAAGTAAAGCAGCCAGTCTGAATGTGCAAACCATCTGGAAAGCAGTCTCCACTGATAAGCAGGGTCACAATGCACCCAGCAGCTTGCCCTAGCTGACTCATGTTAGTGGGAACCATGTGGGAAAGGGCAGGATTTGGAAGTGTTTTGGAGATCTGCAGAAAAGATGGGAAAAAGCTGATAAATAGCAATCCTCAGCCAATTCCAAGCCTAGACAGAACCCAGG
>NW_009953571.1:3746557-3755057 GCF_000747805.2 Chaetura pelagica
ATTCCTGAGGAGCTCTGCAGACCAAGCAGAGCTTGCCTAATGTTAAGGAAAAGCCATTCCTGGGTAATTAACTTGAAGTGAATGTCTAAAAGGACTGGAGAGCTATGCCAAAAGGACTGCATAGTGTTATAAACACTGGACATGACTCAGGACTACACTAGCATAGTGACTCACATCCAATTACAAGCCAAGATAGCCCTGGAAAGATGGGTTGAATTGCCCCACTGCTGGACTGGGTGCACAGATACCCGTGTACCTCCCACATTAATACTAGGCCTTACTGCTGGTATAGAGCTGACCTGCACTCCCAGAGACCAAGTGTGATGTCCATCTCAAGCTCTCCCGGGTTACAGGCTGTACAGCCTCTGCCCAAGGATCAGTGTTGCACTCCATTCAGGAGACACTGCAGCTGAAGCAGGGACACATCCAGACAAAGAGGAGTGCAGCAGAAGTGGTGACAAATGTCTCAGAGAGAAGTCACTGAGGTAGCTTCATGCAGGCAGACTTCATTTCACGGCTCAAACAAAAAATTTCTACAAACTCACACTTTTTGCGTCTCTCATTCCCAAGCCTCATCCCTTCCTGTTCATTTGCAGGGGCAAAATAAAGATGTATCTATGTGCTCATGCTGGTTTGCTTTTGTTAATCACTCACTTGGCTGGTTGGGCTGAGTGCCCTTCAAGGCTGTATTGGGGTTAAAGTTAAGGAAAAAGAAAAGTAAATGGAAAACCTCTTTGATACTCAGGCAGAGCCTCTCTCCCAGCACCAATCTGAGTGGCTTCCAAGGAATGTGGCACTGATGGCTGCACCCTTTGTAGGGACCAAAGAGGCAGCAGAGGCCAGCTCCCATGCTCCTGCCTTGGCATCTGTACCAGAGAGCTGGGATCACTCCTCGCCATGAGAGGGAAGCCTCTCTACCAGGGCTGACTCTTGTTCTAAGGAATGGCTTTCTTCTGTGTATACTGAGCCTGTGCTACTGCTTTTGCAGGCATCCCGGTGTCCATCAGCTGTTGGGACACCCACACAGTCCCACAAATTACAGGAGTCTCTGGAAGGATGGCTCTAAAAATATCCAGCCATCATAAATTATCCTGAAATGAATTGTTTTAAAAATAGGTTTTGAAATGACTGTTCCTCTCTGTCTCCTGCTAAAAGATCTGCTAGTAAAGAAACCATTTAACTTTCCACACGCACCAGCACTGTTTGCAGCCAAAGACTCATGCTTCCCATATTCAGGCCAAAACACTGTTGCCAAAACAGACCTGGATCTAGGGCATCCACACCCAGGTTTGCAGGGTCCTAAAAAGACATTGCCTGTTGCTTGCCAGAAGCTGGCAGCACATTGAACCACAACCAGTTATCATCCTCATAAATAAGTTAGCCTGGTTAAGGAGCAATGGGATTGTCAGAGCACAAACTGAAGGAAAAAATATGGGCTGTATTTGACAACGGCAGATCAGATTCTTCCCAAGATTAGCCATGCACAAGCCAAAGGAATAGCCAGTTTGTCCTTATATATGGAAGCCAGCCAGGGCCTTTTCTAACAGATGTGCTCAAAGCTGTGCAGAGTGCTCACCATTAGCATTATCTTCAGTCTTGACAGGCACAAGGGGGCTCTGAGGAGCAGAGTCTCCACTGAGGGAGTAACTGTGCTCTGCCTGGATGCCTGGAGTGGGTGGATCCAGGTCCATGTCCAGCAGTGGGTTCTTCTCAGCCAGTACTGGGTCATCAAAGAAACTGCTGAAGAGGTCATTGGAGAAATCCTCCATGTTGTCAGAGAAGTGATCCAGGTTCTCTGAAAAATGCTGAGAAAAGACAGAGGGAGAGAGAGTATTAGTGTCAACTCCAAGAGGGATCTGAGAGCCTTCCTGTAGTCTGAGAGCTAAATCTCAGCAACAGCCCTTTTTGGATGGAAAACACGATTCCTGTCCCTTGCCTGCATCAGTTTGATAAAAACACCTTGCATTAAGATAGAAAGGGCTGTGGTGATGTACATCTTCTCTGCTCATTTGTCTGTGCCACAGACACTCATGAAACTCTTCTATATTCTCACATCTGCCCCTTCCTCTATGGGTACCTATCTTTGGCTCCCTAGCATCATCTCACTGTGACAATAAGCTGAATAGAGTTCAAGGCAAGAAATCCCTGTGATGGCAAAATGCAAGTGTGACAGAAAATCATGGTCCTCAGCATCTGTTCTTAGTGACAGACACTTTCTCATGTTCTCTGCCAGCAGAAATAGGCACTCTGATGCCCCAGAGAACATCAACCCAGCTGCTGATTTCTATCAGAGAAAAAAAGATCAATTGGATCAACATAACAGGAAGGCCCCCTGTTGTATTTCATTTCCTCTGGGATTTCACAGCCCCTCTGTGGACCATATGAGGCTGTTCTCCAGCCAGATAATGCCTGTGAAATTCTGCTTCCCGATGAAGTTTAAACACTACAGATGGGCTATTAACAACAAACAAACATTCCACTAATCATTCCAGTAACAGTCAGTAAATCTGGCCAGTGCTGCTGCAGAGCTGGGCTCCTGATGCTACAGGGAACCTGTTTCCTTTGAGGCATACCCTCCTATTCAGAAGTCAAATCACTAACTTTTCCATTTGCTAGAACAAAGCATTGGTTGGGCAGGGAGAAAAATTATGGTTGCCAAACACCAGCTGAAAAATTATCCCATTTGTTGGCAGATCGAGGCTACTGGCTCAGGGAGAGGGAAGAAGGATACATTCAAGTGACTATATTACACAGACAGAACTGTGTAGCCTAAATGAACTGGAGAGAGCTCAGCAAAGCCAGACTGGGTCATTCCCCCCCAGCCTGGAAAAGTGTCTGGGTGGGCAGAAAGGCATTTAAAGCAGCATACTGAAATACCAAGAGGAACAGGGTATGGATGAGAGAGAGTGGGAGAGAGCACACAGGTCCTAGAGCACAGACATGAATGCCAATGAATTCCAGTGTGAGATCTGAGCTCAGGAAAGAGCCTGGCTCCTAGAGCAGCATGGAGTGCATGCAGTGCTTTTTTCCCCCAGCACTAGGACCAAGGGAGGAGTTGGCCAGAGCACCCCGGATGCTGGAGCCTACAGGTTCCTGTTCCTACTGGAAGGTATATTTGTTTTATCTGACCACAATATCACTCTGTCAACATTATGCTTGCTGCCAGAGGGTTGGGGTGAGACTGGGGAGTGAAGTAGGATCTGGCTGAATAGACCCACACTTCCCACCAAGCTGGGGAGGGAGACAGTGAGCTGCAGCAATCTCCAACACACCAGTGCCCTTCAACCTCCAACACCAACCCTCAGCCATGCAATTGAAAAACAGAGCATGCTGGAAGTCAGGGGGGAGGACAAGGGGACTCCCTGCTGCCTACTTTCTACCTGACACTAGGTTTCTCTCCCTTCACTTCCTTCCTACTTATCCTGTCCTCCCACTGCCTGGAGTGACAGTCTGACACACCACCATCCAAGGCTCCCCTGGGAGGGCAGATACTGCATGTGGAGGTGTGGGAAACCGTTCTTCTTCTTCCCTTCCCCAATCCCCTTTCCTGGCATAGGCTTGCGACAGCAGGTAAGGCAAAGAAGGTATACTAATGCTAAATTCCAGTGTTGAGGCCCTCCCTGGGATGTCTGGGCTGAAGTTTTCTCCACTTGTTCCCATACCAGAAGCTGAGTTGGCGGGGTAGCTTTGTGAAATCTACCCAGCCATATCCATGTGCCTAGAAGCATTTCTGCGCTTGAATCAAGTGACACAAAACACCTCCCATCTGTGCTGAGTATAACTGCTCTTCAGAGGGAGCTGAGTCAGCAGATGGAACTAGGTTAGATATTTACCTAAAAAGCACTTGGAAAACCAGGTTTTGACCTATCCTAAAGCACAGAGGAGTAAAGAGTTTGGAGTCCTGAGCATTAACCCCAGAGAGTGCTTGCTCATCTAACAGATGTTCTTTGTCTTGCCTTCTCTAAACACAAGCAAACACAGGATATGTACACAATAGCCTTATGGTAAGGGTGAGAATCTAACCACAGAAAAGTGAAGGAATTCAGAGTTCTGGCTGCCAACACACCACGACAGCACAGCAGAGCCAGGATCCAACAAGAGGCACTCAAATCATATCTACTATTGTAACAATCAAAGCTAGAACCACTTTGTAACCCTGGAAGGGAAGTGGGGCTGCAAGGGCAGCTGCAGGGAGAGCTGCCTGTGACTCTGCCACGTGCTTCAAATTTCTTTCACAACTGTGCATTAACAAAGCCAGAGATGGGAGTGAAGAGAGTTGAGAAGATGCATTTATGCAGTAGTTTATCACACTATCTTTTAGAGGCATCCCACCCATGCGTACAAGGATGTCTCTGTTAACCTTCCCATTCTAGGACAAACCTACCTGAAGAGAAGAGGCTGAGATGTGCCTCTTGTTTTATTCTGAAACCAAAAAATTTCCTCACCAGCCACTAAGGGGTGAGGGATGAACAATGACTGCAAGGTACTGAGCATCAGTCACCAACACTGGCAGGAGTAATTGCAGATTTCTTGTTCTTATTTTAGACACCACACAGCAGGATTGCAGGAGGACGTTGCTGCTCAGAAGTTAGGATGAAGTCAACACTGTTCACCCAAAGATGCTGGTCCCCAGTTCAGGTCCTCAAGAGCCCATTCTCTCTCAACAGACAGAGGCCTATTGCACAGTATGGGAAAAACACGTGTGATAAGTAGAGAATGAAACTCACACCCTCTGTGGGAATCCAGAAATGTTGGTGCATGGACCCATATATGAGCTCCTGGCTCTTATCCTCCAGCACAACTAAGTGCTGGCAAAGCCTCCTCATCAAAGCAGCCCCTTTCAGCTTTCATCAACCATATTTATACCAATCCAACATCACCAGACATAGATGAAGGAGAGAAGGCAGCTAGCCTATATAATTAACTACAGTCTATACAATAACTATAATAATTATGGTCATTATCAAAGAGGGCACCAAGGATCAGATACCCTCAGAGAGCACCCAGGAAAGCACCCAGAGCTGCCACAGAGCTGGGGATTGCTATTTTACTCAAAGGTGGTGGCTAGAGGCAGAGGAAAGCAGAAGAAGGAAGAGTAAAGCAAACAAATATAATGAAATGGCTTTGTGGCTGGCTATATCCACAATAGAGACTACAGGAAGCTAAGCAACCATGTCTCTTTGGTTGGCTTTGTTCTCTCCTGACGCCAACAGGTATTGCTAATTTCAGGGTAGATTTCGGGTTAGTATAGACAGCCATACACACAACCACATGGTGACAGGAAAAATTGTCCTCCAGATCCAGCTGTGATGGGCACAGTGAGGTGCAGCCCAGAGCTTAGTTTGGATAGTGGTCATCAAAATCACTGCCATTTAGTTTAGACTGAGCCTGCTAAACCAGAATATGGAAACTCTGTCCCACCCAGCCTTGTGGCAGGAGCTGCACCTATCAGGCAAAACTCCGAGAAGGCCTCAGCCATACTCTTCCTTAACACGTGTGAGAGAGCAGGCTTTGGGGAACTGCAGGATACAGTGTCTCATTGCTGTGTGGGTCACAGCAGAGCACAGCAGGGTCAGTGCTCAAAGTTTCTGAGCAATAAATAGAGGCAGGTTTATCTCCTGACCAAGAGGACCATAGCTTTATCCTGGTTAGAAAGAAGGTCACATACCTAAGGAGGTGCTGGGCAGTCACCACCCCTCCCTTCCCACCCAGATTGGGGCCAGAGCACTGCTGAAGGCCTGCATTTGCAGCATCTAAATGAAACAACTGTGCTGGGTTTTGGAGAGACTTTTGCCAATGCTGTGGCAATGGAGATCTCAGAACACCAGGAGGCACGTGTTGGTGGAAGGTCCAAGAAAGAGTCCACAGGACTTAGATGTGAATGAAGGTGGGATGTATAGAGATACACAAAGAGAGAAGGCTCATCCTCTCACAGCCTGTTCAAGGCCTACACTCTCCTTGATAGCACCTTCCAGCCAGGCTGAGATCAGCCAGCTCCTGCTTCTCAAGCAAGTGGCCAAGAACTGATAATTGTGACAATGAAGGACTCTGCAACTCTGCTGAGATGCTCCTTCAAGATATTTCAAGTAGCTTCCATGCAGATGGGTCCAGCTTGAGCATGGGGGATCCGTCAAATGGGACACATGGTCCTTACCATCCTGGCCCAGAGGGAGTGGGTGTGTAGTGTACTGGGGGAAAACAGCTTCTAGATGAGATACAAAGCTCACAGCACAGTCTCATTTTGTTTTACTTGCTCCTGCTATCTCCCCCTCCCTTTCACACCCTCCTTCCTTCTCCTTCTAACTATGCGCCAAAGCCAAGAAATAGCACGAGATGTGTTTCCAAAGCTGTATTACCAATGAGCGGTCAGGGAGGGGGCAGCCAAGGGACAGAAACGCAATGGTAAGGATGTGCTGGATTTTCTGATCCAAGCCCGATTTCTGGCTGCCTGTCCCCCCACTGCAGTTCTGGAAGGGTGGGAAGGCAGTGCCCAAAGGGCCAAGCCAGTATGCACAGGTACAGGGGAGCCAATGACCACCCTATCTCCAGGCCCAACAGAGAGCCTTAAGCTGCTCTGGTGCCACAGGAGAATCTGCTCAGGCTGAGGCCACCTCAGCTGTGTGGAGAGAGTGCGAAACTGTCAGCTGCCGGCTCCTGCTCCCTCCCACTCCTGGTGACCAACATAGGCACTGACTCTTCCAAACATATTTCCACCACATGTTTTCACCCTGACCTCATGCTCAGGGTTGTCTAAATAGCATACTGTATGTGCGTGCGTGCATTTCTCGTTCAAACACCCTTTCCTGTTGTACAACCGTTATCTTGGGAGCTAATGTAAGGCATCCAGACATCCAAATGCAAGTTCTCTACTTCCTCCCACACAGAGCTGGTGTTATACCTCTGGAGGCTCCCCGCAAAAAGAGAAGCATTAAGCTTTCTCCTCCATGTGGTTGCACACAGGATGCCTGGAGATGCCACTCTTGTGGCCTAATGGCACCATGCACGGCGGAGGAGGGGACAGTTTCCTCTCCCTGGAGCAACTTTTCCTCCGTTGTCACCCTGGCTGCATCTGTCCCTCCCTTTCCGTCTTATGCTTCCAACGTTTGACTGTGACTTTCTCCTTCCCACCTCCAGCTGAGTTGTTTGGAGGCAATCTCCCTTCAGGATCAGCCTGGTTCTCACAGCCTCCCTGCTCCCACCGCAATGGTCTTGCTCCAAAGAGAAAGCTGCAAGGGGCTAATCCAGCTGGGCGGCAGCCCAGGCCCAGGAGACGAAAGGCCTTTGCAGGTTGGAGGTTCTGCTCACGCTGGCAGGCAGTGCAGATGGGGAGGGGATTCTTCTGAATTTTCTCTTTTCTTTTTGAAAATATTTTTCCTCTTTGCTTGCCAAGATAAATCTCCTGTCCCAGCTGTGACATCTGCATTTCCCTTCTCTGCTTTCAGTAAGGAATGAAGCCCCCTGCACTCCAGCTTCACAGCCGAGGTTTCCTTTACATTCCAGGAAAGAAGAGTCCATACACTCCAGACAGTCCTTCTGCTCTCTTTAAAATGCAGTGAATTTCAGACCTTATGAAAATGAAGGTCTTGACAGCATTAACAAGATCCAGACAGGATGGACAGATGCTGCGCACACTTGTCCTCACAGTCTCGTCAGTGCATCTGCATCCCAAGGGGCACAAGTGATCACCCAACCACCTCTTGGCCTGCTCTCAATCCCCTCTGGTGCCCCTCTGTCCTGATCTGTATTAACTCTTCATCTCTCCCTTCACATACCACAGCTCCCTGCTGCTCCATGCCTGGTCTGCCCAGGCTCCTACTCTGCCTGGACAACTTGCCACTGACCTGCTGCCCTCTTGCTATTCCTGCTTTGCTGCACGGCATAGCTAAAGGACTTCAGGCCAAACCACCTGCAGACCCCACTGTTATTCCCCTCCAGCAAGAGGACAATATCCCAACTGGCAGCACCCTTCTGTCTTTCTGAGACTGACAGCGATGCCCAAGTCACCTGTGATTATTTTCAGCAGCACAGCCCTGGGCTGTATGGTGAACCAAACACCACCCTGACACCCAGACTCCAAGCACCAGGGGGTTTGACTGACCCTGGCCTGCAACCGGGGGCAGTACTGCTGCTTGCAGACTAACGCAGAATGACAGAAGGGTCACCGAAAGCGAGGCAGGGGACCTGCTTCCCCACAGGTGAGCTGTGCCATCAGCTTCCTCCCTGCAGGGCCTGCAGCCTCTCAGACCCGAGGTCTCCACGGCAGCAGCAGCAGTGTCCTCCTTGCGAAGACCCAGCAAGGCTCAGGCACGGCTCGCTGTGGAAACCTCCTATCACCACGCACCCGTGCCAAGGACATGGATTTACAATTTCCAGCACCAGGCGCCACAAGACCTAGGAGGGACGACAGCGGCTCAAGACAACAGAGGACGGCGACTGAGGGAGCGGCGCCAAGGCAAGGCACTAACTACCCTGAAGCACACCCGGGTGCCTGCAGCCGCCC
>NW_009953571.1:3755335-3772342 GCF_000747805.2 Chaetura pelagica
GAGGGGCAGAGCCCGCGGGGGTCGGGGCGGGCGGCCTCCTACCGACTACACCCCGAGGAGGCCTCGCCTCTACCCCTTCATGGCTCTGTCTCATCCAGGGATAAACGTGTGCCTTAGAGGACGTGGTCCCAGCCTTTCCAGGAGACTCCCCTTCGGGGACATCCTGCTCCCACGGTTTGCAGTAACCTCCGTGGCAGGCATAAAGGTTTTGTGGTTCCCCCCCTCCCCCTTCCCTACCAACCCAGCAGGGGGGAAGGAAAATATCAGCTGAGTGATGTTAAAAGCGTCCATACGATACAGACCACATCAACATTCTGTGGCTGTGATTGTAGCTGCGTAACACTCAGATTGTGAGCCTGCTGTTAGCTGGGGTGGAATCTCGGGAGGTATTCAGGCGCAGGGGGAGTCAAGTCTTTAGCTTAAATCGTTTTGCCCTTGAAAGAAAAGAGAGAGAGAGAAAGGTATGTGGAATGCTGAAGTCGGCCAGCCTGTGACTGGGTTTCCCAGCATCCCTGAAGGAGGCACTGAAGGCACCTGCTGCTGCAGTAGCAGAAGAGTCATGGACACTGGTGTGCCCACACCTGGGTTTAGTGTGTTCAGCGTAAATGGGATGAGCAGCCAGTGTGGGCAGTGATGACATGGGCGAGGCTGGAAGTGTCCTAGGAGGGGAAAGACTGTGGAGCAGGGCAGAGACCAGGATGAGGTGAATCAAAATACAAATGGCATCCAAGTGTAGCCACCTGGGTGCCCTCAGACCACCTGCAGATGCCAGAGTGCAGAGAAGGTATATGTATGCTAGGGAGGAGGGGAACACATCAGCCTCCCCTGGGGCCAGCCAAGCTCTACTGGGCCAGAGTGGAAAGCAGCTGCAGAACACAGTTTGCCTGCTGCATGAGCCTCACTGAATCCGCAGACAGAAGCACCTCTCCTGCCCACAGCAGCACCCTGGAAGATAAAGAGGAATTATTGCCTGTGCTTTACAGTGAGCTTTTTCTGTGTGTATGCTACATATGCAATGAACATCCCAAATTTCCTTTGACTTACAACTCCCTTGCAGCCTACAAGAAATACTAGAGCAGCACTTAAACAGCATGCAGAAGTGGACACAACCCTCTCAGGGTGAATCATTCAGATCAGCTGCTCTTAACCTACATTTGGCAGAAGATTTGGGGGCTATTTCTAGGAGTCCGTGAAAGGTAAATAAAAAGTTTGTCCTTCAAGGCCTTTCTTGAACTTGGAGAACTGAAGACACCTGCTTGCTACAAAACAAAGCCGCCTTTATTTCTGAGCCATTGTGGCAGCTGGACTGTGTTCTAACAGGGATGTGTGGGAGGTGTTCTCAGTGGGAATGCAGGTACCCCTGCATATGCTGGCAGGGGTCTCTTCCTCTGCTTTGCTCCTTCCCAAGACAAGGTCAGTCCAGGCTCCAGAAAGAGACTTCACACAAGCAGGAGTTCTGAGAGAAAGAACCTGTATCGTCATTACTGCCCCCAGGTCTCTGCCCTCTTGCCTGCATTGGTGCTTCACCTCTTTGCCTTAGCATCCTCAGCTGAGCTTGCAGCAGACTCCCAGTGGTCCCCACTAACTCCACACCATGATGGGGGGCCATCTTTTCAGCTGCTCTAGCATTAGGGTGAACTGTATCTCCTTATGTGTGAGCGTACAATCTATCATCTTTGGGAAGGCCCTGTCTGCTGTGTTACCCTGATCCACTTCTGCCTCTGCAGAGCCCAGACACATCCATCCCTTCTCAGTCCCCACAAGGGCACAGCAGACAGAACACAGCTGGGTGTGTTCCATAGCGATGCCTGTTGGTGTGCAGCACTGCTGCATAACCTAGGCATGCAGCTCCAGCCCATCCTCTGCAAATCTAGAGGTGAATCTACCCTGGAAAAGCCTCCATGGATTTAATTGTGTGTTGCATGTCTGCATGGACAGTTTACGGAAAAATTCTGCTTGATGGAGAGGGACGAGAGGTGTGATGAAAAGCAGCAGGCAGGGCAAGCAAAAGAAAATACTGGTTTACTCTGCATGACTTTGTGAACTATACTGCCATGCTGCAGTGAAGCTGGATCACAATACCTCCAAAATAAATGAAATTCAGTATGAACATTCAGTACAATTAAAAACAAATTAGAGAGGTGCAACTGCTCGAGCCAGTCCCTAGTCTGTGGGATGTGGAATTTTATTCAATAACCAAAATGAACTGGAATACATGACACTCCACTATTTCTTCCATCTTTCTTGGAAGCTTCTGGCCCTGCCCAATATGGGTTTGGAGCCACTGGAGTTGGCAGATCTCTGCTCTTACACAGCTTGTCACCCCCATGCCATTAAGGGCCTTTTTTCTGCATCTAACAAGAAAGGCAATCTAAACAATGAGAAAGGTGCCATGGGAGATAGAGGGAATCTGCTCTGGAAGATACCCAGAGAAGAAGGAAAGGTCTGTATTATCTTCACAATCAGCTTCATTTGTCTTATTGAAACTGTTTCTTTTTAGTGCTCAGAGAGCAAAATGAAAGATAATTCACATTTTGTCCCCTGGCAGGTCCCTGGAGACCCATAAAGAAAAGCAGGCCTTGGAAGAGGAAGATAGCTGCACTCTGTTCCAGTCCAAAAGCTGAGGCATGCAGCTAATACCAAACATTACTGGTGGCTTTGATTCCTTAAGCCTTTGTAAAGGGCAATTACAGAGCAACTAAGTCTGGACCAGCTAATTTGTGACTCAAGGATGTGAGGGATTTTCACCCAAAACCTTGAGAGAGCAAGAGCTGGGACTCTCTTCAGTGGCCAGGCTGGGCAAGAGCTGGGTTTTGCAACCAGCAGACTGAATGGGGTCCCACACTAGGACTGTTTTCAAAGCAATTCAGCTTGGAATGCAGATTTCTGACCTTCTGCCAATATCCCAGTGGAAAATCTGTGCCCTGAGCTGCAGATAGGAAATTAAACTTCAGCTCCAATGCCGAGGGTATCATTTTCACCTCAGCAGTGGAGCTGCAGAAATCAGAGTCTCTGGAGAATGGGGAATTCCTAGCCCACAAAGAGCAGTAACACCTCTCAGACTGCTCATCACTACTGGGGCAGCCTGGGCATCCTGGGGACAACAAAGGTGCCATATTGGTGAACAAGGGGTCGAAGGCCTGTGTTTCCAAAGACAAGGATGGAGATCTGACTGCTCAGAGATACTGCAGTCATCTCAACCATGGGATGAAAATCAAGGCTGAAGGAGAAAGGCAGCTTGTGAAAAGCCTTTCCCAACAGCTGGGTCTCCAGCTATCTCCTCTCCAAGCCAAACTTCTCCATGACAGGGCTCAGCAGCTCAGTATCCTGTGAAAAGAAGTAGAAACATGAAAATGCCTGAAATTATGTGCCCAAGTAAAGTCAGAAGCTTCTGGGAGGAAAAAATCCCATGTTCCTTTGAAGACAGGAAACCTATCGTGCCCTGAAAGCTCCTGTGTCTGAGATTAAGCAGGCATCTACACCCTAGCATTAGTGGGGTTTCCAGAAACCAGTGGATTTGGGAATCCAGTCTCTGGACATCACTGGAGTAGCACAAGGAGAGACAATGGATGGCTTAATGGGTTTTGGGATCTGGAGGAACCAGTCTGGTAATCAAATACGGTTCCTTATATAGCTTAGTGCAGGAACTGTATTCATGCCTTCTGCTTCAGACTCATCTGTAACTGAGCTTCACAGAAAGAAATATCTCATTTCAGTGTAAAGGCTTTAGATAAATCCACCCCTTTCTAAAAGCACCAGAACTGTTGCAGAAGCTAACTATAGTCACCAAACATATGAGTCATTGCAGAGGGACTCTCTAGCTTAAGCCTCCAAAGTGTTTTCTCAGGCTTTTTGCTCTTAGATGAAAAAGTCCTTACTACCAGAGGTCTTCCTGAGAACAGAACCAAGTCACCTTTTAATCTGTGGAGTGTGGTATGGCATGGCCACCCTACTGGGTTATTTTGGTAGACAGCAGAAACAACACTAGTTTAATTGCAGGCAAGGAGAACTTGAGGACTCACTTAACGATGGCAGATTGTAGTCATGTAATTCTGCATTAGCAGCAGATTCAAAGATTAAATTACCTTTCTGTGTAATTAATTGCTTGATTTTTAACATAATCAAATCACAGGTGGAAGTGAGTGATTCCTGTGGCAAAAGCAGTTACAGCCCTGCCATGGTGGCCAGTGCTGCAAAGTGATAATAAAGGCCGTGTGAGCTCTAGAAAATCAAGATAAAATCTACAGTGGTTTGGCTTCTGGGCATCCTTTCAGACATGGCCTTATTATGCAGGTTTATAATCCAGGACCAGAAGCAGCAGTAACCTCTTAATTCCCATTACAGTTTTACGTGCAACAAAAGGGAAGCAGCATCAGTGAGATCTTCCTCTTCTGTCCCTTAATCCCGACACCAAGTGAATTTTCCTAACTATGGAGTTCTCCATATATATTAAATCCTTAACAAGCACCCAGCGTGTGTCCCAGCACAGCCACACCCAGCCCCTTGTTCCTGCCTGGATGCTTGCAGCACCAGACCTTCTCATGCCACCCTCTTCCTTCTCGCCTCTGCGTCCTGGTTCCCCCCTGCTTTGCTCCTTATCACAGTTTGGACAGTTGCTCTATCACTCGGGGAATCGGGAAAAGGAAAGGAGACTCCTGGATTGAAATGAAAACACAAATGACAACACAAATGAACTAATTTTGACCCTAATGCCAATCTAAGACACAAAGTTATGTTCAGCTCCAGGCGACAGTGACAAGCTGTGCACTCCCAGCAGTGCAGCCCAGCGCTGCCCGCACAACAGCTCCAGCGAGAACACGGCGGCCACTGCAAGCTGAGGAGGAGGCCTCAGGCACAGGATGGCCAGCAAGACAGATGGCCTTCCCTCTCAGGAAGGCAGCCGTGGTAGAAGCCCCCAAACATCTCCACAAAGTTCCCAATTTATAGTGAGGGTGACATTTATGGTATGGAATACGTAGGTTGGCTGGCTTGGATCAGCTGCCCTGGGCTTCACCCCTCCCAGCCCACTGCACCTGCGTGGGTCAAAACTACCCTCCACCTTGGTCAGTACAGAAACCTACCTACCAGAGCATCTCATCTCTTTTGTTCTCACAGAATTGGACTCCGCAGCCTTTCAAAACTACAGATTCTCTAAACAGAAAATGTATTTTAGAATTCTGTCCCAGCAAAACCAGGACACTCCTCCATTGCCTTCCTCCCGTGTCCTCTCTCTGAAAGGGTGCACACATCTGGCTTGCCTTTATTGTGTGATAAATCTCACCCTGCATCTTGGGTTCATTTTCTGAAAGTTTTGAATGGTGTCTTGGAAATGCTGTTGGACAATAGGAGCTCTCTGAACCCAGGCCAGCTGGACAGGACTCCTTGCATTGCAGCTGACATGCAGGCCTTGGCGGTCTTTCTCAACTCTTTCCTCTCTTCTCTTTACAGCATTTGAATAGTCCTCAAACTTTATTTTTGGAGTGGGCAGTGCATTTCTGAATCTTTTCATCATTATATTATTATTAATTATGGTCATGACTGTTTCTCCTTCTGCTGGGACTCCTGGGTGGATCTCTCTTCTCTCACTTAATGTCTTGGGTAAAACTACCTTGGCTGCAACACGCTTAAGCAGTGACTCACAATCCCTGGCCTGCTCCCAGGAGAGATGCAAGAGTTTTGCCAGTTGGTTTATAAAGAGGCCATCGTTTTCCTTAGCTACTCTTTCACTCAGCAGAGCTGAATCGGGTGGAAAAGCTCAGCTCTGTAGTTCCAGTGAGTCCATCCCTGGTGGACAGGCCATCCCTGCAGTGTTATGAAAGCACTCCTTGCTGCCTCCAGGTGTACCCAGGACAGCTTCTGAACCAGGTGGTAGGATTCTCCACTGAAGAAAATTTTGCTCCCTGGGGGTCACTGCACTCAGTTTTCCTGTTCCCAAGCCCCTGGAGATAAAAACACTAAGCGAGGCGTGTGGGCAGGATGAGGCACGACGAGGAAGGGAGTACTGTGTGCTTATGTAAAACCGTTGCCTAATGGCTCACCAAACAGCTACCCACATCTCTTGAATCAGAGCAGAGAATGGTGTACTCTGAAGCAGGCCCCCCATATTACTGTGTTTGAGGTTTGCTTGCAGCAGTGGTACACTGAGTCCCATCTTCATGCCTCGAGGCATCTCTACCCTTTCCAGCCATTGTGGGAGGGTGGGAGTTGCTCTGCTTCTGAAGGCAGGAGGAGACCTATGGCTCTACTGTTTGCCCTCCAAACATTGAATTTATGTAGTGAAGAAGACCACTTTGCTCCTGTGTAGCTCCTGTAATTTAGAGACAGTGTGCTTTTATGGAGGTGGACATGCAAAACTTCTTCATTTAATGTGCTGGGAAGCCCACCTGCTTCACAGCCAAGAGCCCTGGTGCTCCCCAGTGCTGGCGTTAGCAAGGGAGAGGGACTGAGATCATCAGTTGCTTTTTACTCACATCTTCCAAAGGAAGGAACAGGTTTTGGGCCAATTCAAATTCTCCTTCCTCCCATTCTGCTGCAAGACCCAGCAGGGCAGGGAAGTCCAGGAGCAGCGGCGAAGGGCAGTCCTGCCAGCCCTGGTGTTGAAGGCTGAGCCCACTCCCGAGCTCAGCTGCAGCGGCCCCAGCACCAGGCAGAGGTGTCACCCTCTCTCCAGCCGTGCAGACCACAGCTGGTTGCCGTGCAGGGCTGTCCCTCCCTGGCACGCAGGCTGGCACCGTGCTGCGCCAGGCGGGGTGGCACTGCTCCTTCAGCTGGAGGAATGCAAACCGACCGAGCTGCTCTTGAGAATCGGCCAGGAAAAGTCCACAAATAGCAACAGGAAATCAAAATGCCCGCTCCAGACATGCACCAGATACAAAGCCATCCAGCTCAAGGAGAAAAATCAAATGATGGACAGTGGAGATTACATCATGCTGTGGATAAACCTGTGAGCCTGTCCAGCTGGGGCCATGCCAACAGGTCCAGATGGCTCAGGAATGCTAACTGCATAGCTACCTCTCTCTTGTCTTTGCTTTTTCTTCTCTCTTTCTTCCCCTATTCTCCATCCCTCCTGGTCTCCTTCCCTCTTTTTCCCAGAACAAACAAATCCTCTGGCAACTCTGTATAATCCAATTTCATTGAATATCAGAAAGGCATCAGAAACCAGTGGAAAGTGCACTGGTCTGGACACGGGTCTCTGGCACACCGAGATACTGAAGCTGCTGGGTGACTTCACCATGCTGTGTAGCTGCTAGGGTTGACATAGTACTACGTGCCTTCATCTCACCTGGGATTCCAGCTCCTGGCTACAAAGGAGGAGGTTGCCTAGGCTGCTCCCCTGGAGCCAGAAGCATGCAGGAAAATTAAGAAACTGGCATGACTCCTGCTCTGCTGCAGCTCACCCCAGCTGCTTACAGCTGCACTGGCTGCTCACGGTGGCTGCAGTTACAAGGAGAGGGAGAAACAGTTTTGCTCTAGCAGCCTCTAGCTACCACTCTGGTACTAATTAGTGTCAAAGAAAGGAGTGCAGCACCCTCTCTTCTGTCCCCAGCATTGATCAGAGCAGTGTCTGGTACTCAGTTCTCTCCTATTGTGATGAAAACAGGGCTTGAAGACATATAGGAAAGGAATGGAAGGTGTGTGCTTTGCCAGGGCTGCAGGCCATTTGCTCATTATTTAATGCTAATCCAGCCACTGGATTTCTGCCAACTAGATTTGACAAATCCTGAAGAGCAGAAGCATCACAGAACCGGAAAGCAACCTTTGCATCGCTCTTCCTAGTGGAGGAAGGCAATCCTAACTTTATACCAGGTCAAGCAGACTTACTGTGGGGAAAAGGCACCTCCAAAGAGGAAGGAAAACTGAAAAACCATGTACTGAGCAGCAGGAAGGACTGATGTGAGTCTTGAATGCCCTGCTAGGGGACTGAGAAAGCCATGGCACACTGGTACTTTTGGCTTGTTACCTTGTTCTCAGATACAAACCAGACGAGACATATTTTGGGAGCCTGGGAACTCAGAACAGCCCTGACCATGCAGTGGTTTCAGGCAGAAATGTTACGGGGTGCTCTCAGCAAGTTGTGCCAAACCCAGAGAGAAGTAAGGTTTAGCAACTGAGCCAGAATCTGGTTGTGCAGTGGAGGATGAGGTATGAGTACAGGCCATTCAGTGGATTTATAAAGCACAAATTGTTTGGTTTTCAGTAAGGCCCAAAGAGGTCAGGCCAGCAACAGCATGGGCCAAGTACTTTAGTTTAAATCCTGAAGCTGACCAACACAGTCATTCAGACTGACACAGAAAGATTACTCTGGATTAGCTTGAAATATCTGAGGTCAGAATCGGACACGTGCAGTCCCCCGGGGTAAGGAGCAGCAGAGGGGTGAAGGATGGCTGGGACATCAGTGGAGGGTGGACCTGCCAAACTGAGAATGCTGCAAATATCATGTATGGCTGCAAAGTAATTCAAAGAGCCTTTAACTGGGGAAGCAAAGCGATAGTTCCTGTGGACCTTTCCTGGCAGATATCTACTAGCAAAACCCTACCCCAGTCTAACTTTACATCAGTCTGCTTCACCCAGCAATGGCACTGCCCCATGTCAATGAGAATAAGGATGTGCACTGTTTTATAGCAAGCAAAAGCTGCATTGCTGTAAGTGACACCCTGAGGATCACATGCTAAGTAACTGGCAGAGCTGGGACTAAAATTTGGTTCTCCTATTCCCGACAAACTCACTGCACTACTGTCCAGAAGGAGAGAAAAAAAACACAACAAAAACAAACCAAACATAATTCAATTGGCAACTCTGTATTTGTGGCTCAACAGCACCTCATCAACTCTCAGAGTCTGCCACATTTGCTTGGAAAGAAGAGCCAGATTTCCAGCACTCCCTGGGCAAAGAGCTCTCAGATTGAGAGACTGAAAAGGCTTTGAAAGAAACCTTCCATCAACAGTCTTTACAAATGTCAGAGCTGGTTTCCTCCTCCCTGAGCTGCCTGGATTGCAGTCCCTCCTCCAGGGCAGCAGTGAGCTCATCCAAAAGCACCTGCCCAGCTCCTTCCTTCAACTGTCATGAATTTGTGGGATTCATTTAACATCAAGCTCCTCTGACATGCAACAATTAACTATCAAGGCTCTGGACCTGGGTCCTCTTTTTCATTCTGGTCTCCCTCTGCCTCAGCTACCCCCTCTGGAGGGAAAAGCTCCCCTATCAGGAGAGGGAGGGCTGTGAATTCTGCAGAGACAGGACCAGGTTCCCAAGGTAGAACCCCTGTGCCTCGGCCAGCAGAGATTAGTTATTATTGAGCTGCAGTGGTCCTACCTGCACATGCCATGGCATCAGGAGGAGAAGCCAGTGCCCCTGTGACATGGCTGTGGGGACCTCAGCATGGGGGAAGTTCTTTGGGCATCGCTGAAGGAAGCTCACCTGCAGGAGGGATGCTGACAATCCAGTGTGAGTGTCCAAAGCCAATGTATCCAGCTCCCTCCTGTGTAATGTGCTTGGTGTCAGGCCCAAGCTGTATTTCTGCTCCAGCCTCAGCTGCCAGATTCCTCCCAAGGGGAGCCCTGACATTCCTGTTGGAAGGGAACTCCTGACACAGATCTCTGAGCTGAACGTGTTATGTTGCATCTATTCTAGGAAAAACGTTTACTGTGTTTTGAGCAGGCTTTGCTAATTGGGTCAGCCAGACTGACCTAAATGAACATTTTTCCTAATCAAGACAAAGTCACAGTGTAAAAAAGCCAAAATCAACTTTGCTGAGCTAGTCAAGGGTGAGTTTCCTCTGGAACAGGCTGGACAGTGATCATAATGAATGATCTCGCGTGAAGCATCACCTTTGAGCCCTAAAGATGGTACTGATTACCCCAGCTCTGGTTTAAATTACATACTCCTTTCAGAGAGAATAACCACGCACATTGCTTCCATCCTGGACGAGGAATGTCTGCAATCTTAGAAAGTGAGAAGATAAAATAGGAAGAGAAAGAAAGGAGTGGAACAGTGTGTGGATATCTGCAGATCCAGCCTTCATGAGACATTGTTCTGGCTGAACAACATGTCAAGATCAGTGTCAAGCATCTATCACTTGGACACTGATCAGACCAGAGCAGCTCCACATGATTTCAAAGGCAGGCAGACCTGGGGAGATTTAATAAAATAGCAGCAAGAGGAGAGATGTAAAGAAGAAGATGAGAAGGTGGGTAAAGAACCCAGAAAGACGTGGGTGAGAGGAGAAGTCTGGCTCAGGAGAATACAGGAAAGGAAAGCCTTCAATGATGTGACCCTACAGGAAAGCAGAAGCAAAATAAATAAGCTTTCTTGAGCAGGTGGGAAAAAGCTAGCTAGATGTAAACAGCGCGTGGCAGACTTGTGGGGAGCAACTGGGTTGAAAGACACTGCCTGCCTTTCAGCACTCTACCTGCAGTGCCCTGCTGCTCTGGCCATGCTCTCGGCTCTTCACAACCTTTCAGCTATTCCTGCTCTGAGGGACAATGTGAAACATGCAGGCACCAACCCAAGAGAACACCTAACAACTCACCACACAAGTTGAGCTCCAAATACCGGAAAGAGTAAGAAAAGGGCTCCATGCAAGCACCCATCCTATCCTACTGCCAGCATGAAAACAGGATCAATGATTTCAGCCTGAGGACACCAAGTTAGATTAAAGTTGCATGCACAGAAGTCACCTGTTGCAGCAGGACAACCATGGTGCCAGCAGGGGGTCAGCTGAGAAACATGGCTTATGTTCCACCCTTGTTCTCATTTCTCAACTCCCATGTGGAGACATGATGGCTCAGCAGTTCAGATGTGTAAAAGACAATAAACCCAGTCCTCAGCAGAAAGCTGGGATTGGTGGAATGTGGTAATCTCCCAAGACTGAGATTGACTTGGAAGTGAGGACTAACACACTTGGTTCCTGACACTCCTGAAGAACAGTAAAGCTGACCACAAAGTTGCCTATGAAGCAGAAGTTACTGCACCTGACCTTGCAGCACAAACCTGGAATTTTCCTGGGAAATCTCCCAGCCCATTCAGGCCAAGAGACATATGTCAGTGACTCTTGGTCATTTCTTATTTGAGCTGTAAAAAGGAGTAAGCGCAGGAGTAGACATCTTTCAGAGGCAACAGAGGAGCACGCTGCAGAGGTGTCAGTCTGGTCTTATTTTGAATAGTGGGGTGGCAACTGTGACTATGAAATCCCTAATTCTAAATTTCCCCTTAAGGGGCTGCTTCAGAAAACTCTTTTTCCCAAATTTCCCTCTCTACCAGAGACAGCTCCTTTTCAGGCTTCAGAAGACTGAGGGGAATCTAATTAACGTCTATAAATACATGAGGGCTGGGCGTCAAGAAGGCAGGGACATCTTTTCAGTTGTGCTCTTTGATAAGATGAGGGGCAATGGATTCAAACTTGAGCACAGGAAGTTTCATCTCAACACGAGGAAGAACTTCTTTACTGTGGGTGCTACAGAGCACTGGAACAGGCTCCCCAGAGAGGTTGTGGAGTCTCCTCTGGAGACTTTCAAGACCTGTCTGGATGTCTTTCTGAGTGATCTGCCCTAGTTTTGGTCCTGCTCTGCACAAGGGTGTTGGACTCAGTGATCTTTGGAGGTCCCTTCCAACCTCTAACATTCTGAGATTCAGAAGCCACCAAACACCATGCTTAGGCATTCATAGTGGTACCAGAAGGAGGTCCAATGGGCCAATCTCAGAGGCTCTCTACAGTCTCATCTGTACAAACGAGACCTCAGGTTTCCTCCTCTCTGAAAGTGGTGGTGACAAATTACTGCCTTATGCCATAGGGAATGGGGATCACCTGGCAGACATGGCCAAAGCTGTACACCACTCCAGCACCTCCCAGCTGGTGCTGCTGACACCCTCCCTCAGTGGGAGTGGACTGTATGCACAGATGTGCTTCCCCCTCCTGCCAAGCCCTCCCTTTGTTTACTCTGCAAGCACTTCACCAAAGTCCTTCCTGCTTCTCCCCACCAAGATAATGGCTCTGCCTCCACTGTTTAACCCTGTTTTGGACACATGCCTTTCCACACTCCTGCTCTGAGCTGCAGCCTCACTCCTAGCCCTGGCCTACCAGTGCAATTAAAGGGTTCTCCCACTTCAGCTGAGATGAGAGTTTAGGCCAGTGAAGCCCCAGCACAAGCAACCAGTTGTCCAACAGATGAACATTTTTATTTAAGAAGAGTATTCCAAGTGTTTATCAGTTTCTTGTCAGCTACGTGGGACACATGAACAATCTCCAGTCTCTACAGAGAAAGTACTGACATAGAGTCTTCCAAACAAAATTCACGTTTCTCCTTCTCTTCATCACCAAAATAGAAATATGTTTCCTGAGTAGGACCCTGCAGTGATGATTCTGTAGGCTGTAGACCCAGGGACTTCTGCCTTCTGCTCTGGTTTCATCCTGCTGCTAGTACTTATAGAATCATAGAACCACCCATTCAGGTTGGAAAAGACCCTTGGGATCACTGAGTCCAACCATCATCCCTATTCTACAAAGTTCTCCCCTAACCCATATCCACCAACAGCACATCCAAACGACCCTCAACACATCCAGGGATGGTGACTCAACCACCTCCCTGGGCAGCCTACTCCAGTGTCTAACCACTCTCTGTGAAAAAAAACTTCCTAATGTCCAGTCTAAGCCTACTCTGTTGCAGGGTGAAGACATTCCCTCTTGTTCTATCAAACTCCTGCAGGTGTAAGTCCTGCTATGAGAGAGGAAGGAGTAGCCCAGACATGAAGTGGAGAAACCACCAGATGGATCCAAAGAGACTAATAAAATAGGAAAATCTGGGAACTATTAATTTAGGATTCATTTCCACCAGGCCAGGTCTGATGGCCCCACCAGGCCTCTCCAAATCTGTGCTCCAGATCCCACAGGAATCTCTGACTAGCAAGTTCCAAGCAAAACTTAAATAAAAAAAGCCTTGCCTTACCCAGTACTTGGCTGACTAATCAGGGATGTGTCACTGACCAAATTTTATGCAGAATGGCAACAGAGGGCCAAAATGCTTGCTGCATGTGTCCCCATGAGGCACTACCATCAGTCCCAGAGACCCAGCCTCCCATTACAGCAGAGCTCCCCTATCTAGAAACTGAATGGGATGAGAAGTGGATGACCAAATCTGCCTGAGCTCATCCTCCTCGCTGTGTGCAGAGATGGTGAAAAGGAGCTTGCGCAGTACAAAACTCACTCAAAACAAAGGTCAGCCCAAGACCTAAGCACCACTATTTATGTTCCTGCAGTAGGCATAAGAGGAACGGGAGTGTGTGCAGGCTCCTTGCAAGAGCAACAGTCACCCATGGTGAACAGCATCTCTTTATCTGAAGACAAAGGGTGCAAGTTGCACCAACACTGCCCTCAGCCTGCTCACTGCATCCAGTCCTGCAACCCCCCTCCTTTCCACAGGCCCAAACAGTATTAAAGGAAAGAGCTCACAGGAGACACAAAACTCAGTTTGCACTCAAGGAGCAACCCACTGAAATCAAGCAGTTCTCCCATTCTGCTGTCCCCCAGCAGGGCTCCAGATGATGCCACTTGTCACATTGCCCAGGCATGTAGGATCACACACTGAAAGAGCACGTTACTGTGCATTCCTCAAAGTAGCTAGTCTGGCACTACTGAGACTGCCTGAAATGCCATTTCATTGTAGTGAATCTGACTCAAAAGATAAGAAAACACTTTTGAAGAGTTTCATAACACTGATAAAAGCTGAGAGTGAAAGTCAGCGGGAGTGCAGCTGTAACAGACCCTAAGCAAATACATAGGCGCTCACAGGAATGACTAGAAATCATGGACTGGGCAGCAGATGGATGAAATTGATAAGCTAGCACTGCATGAAGGATTAGCTTCATTTCTGGTAGGTCCTTCTGGCAGAAAAAGGTTAGCAAAGTTGCCTAAGTTCAAGAGCAGTAGGTGGCTTCCTGAGCAAAAGGAGACTAATAATGTTGTTAGTAGTCACTTAGGTAAGTCTGGTTAGCAGAAGCTAAATGAAGTAAAAAGAAGGATTTTGTGTTGCTTGGAGATTTCCGCTCCAAGTACCAAGCAGACACGACTCTCCTTAAGATTTTCCAAAGAAACCCAAACTCCATCATACAATCACATACTCATGTAGGTTGGTTGGGAGCTCAGAAGGTCTCTAATCCAACTTCCTGCTCAGAGCAGGGCCAACACTAAATATAGGTTGCACAGGACTTCGTCCAGATAGGTCCTAGAAACCTCTGAGGAAGGAGTGAGCTTCCATTGTCTCCGGGCAGCCTCATCCACTCCTGGTTTTCCTCACAGTGAGAAATTGTTTCCTAATACCCAGTCTAAACCTCCCCTGTTCCAATTTATGACCAGTCATCCTCCTGCCATGCACTTATGGAAAAAGCCTGGCTCCATCTTCTCAGTAACTCCCGCACCAGCGCAGGCTGCTGCTGCGTCCTCCTGGAGCCACCTTCTCCAGCTGAGCAAGCCTAACTCCCTCAGCCTCTCTCCTCAGATGAAAAGTTCTCGAGCTATCTTGATGACCCTCCATGTACTCAGATTTTTTCAAGGTCTTTCTGCTACCAGGCAGTCCAAAACTGGACACTGTATTTCAGACACAGTTTTATAATTGTCAAGAAGAGGGGGATAATCCCTTCCCTCTGTCTATCTGCCACCACTCTCCGGTTGCTACCCACTAGCTGCCTTTGCCAGCAGGGCAGAGCACTGCCCCATCACCCCTGGTGGGTCAGTCCCTCTATCCTAGGGCCAGGAATTGGTATTTTTCCTTGCTGAACTTCATGAGGTTTCTGTCAACCCATTACTCCAACCTAGATCCCTCTGAATGGCAGCCCTGATAGTTATTAAAATTATTTTTTTTGTTTGTTTGTTTGTTTTCTGTTTTAGAACAGGACCTTTCTGAGGATGCATCTACAGACATACCTTCATTACTTCTTTGTCACAACTTTAGATGAACAATACAGAGAGTAATTTTTAAAGATGCAGAGGACTCATGAGCAGAGCTGAGGCTCAGGAAAAAAGAGTAGTTTAGAGAGATGTAATTCTTGCCCCAAGGGAGCAGAGCCTCTGCAGTAAGGTTCATCCATCTTTTCTTTCTGCTTCCTTTTTGAACTGAAGAAATCATCCTCAGAAAAAGTTTCATACTGGCATTTTATGGTCAAAATTCCTGGCCTGCTCTAAGAAAAATGCTTGCTGAACAATATCTGGAAAAGTTTGCCTGTCTTTGAAGCAAAGGCACTGGCAACTTGGTGAGCTATTGTGCACGGTGATGCTCTGCACAGTTCTATGTGAAAAGAACTTCTCAACACATCTCAAGATCCCAGGAGATTTGCTGGATTTAGTAAGAAAATATAACTGTATTCCTTCCCCCCATGTTGTTATGCAGAGTGAGAACAAAGAGTGTGATGCATTATGTTCTGGCTCTGATATCACCAACAGATTTGGTAGGCAAGAAGTAGCTATGTATCATCTGCAGGTTGAGAAGGTATCAGCTTGACTCTCACACTCCAGCAGAAATTTGTGGTGCTGGCAGTTGGGAAAAAAATCCACAAAAACAACAATAATAAATCCTTTCTCCTTACAAGCTGAGCACAACGATGCTCGAGTCACTGCAACCTAGCTTAATGTGAAGGCAAGGGCAGACTACTTTGAGAAGCAGCTCTCCCAGGAGAAAGGCCACTTAAATGAGGCAGGACAGAGGCAGCCTGCACATGGCCACCACACACTTTAGACACACTGTCCTGGCAGGTGGCACCAGATGGCACTCTTACACAAAAGCTTCCTTTTCACAGGGTCTGCCTGCAGGCAGAAGTTGTATTTAAGCTATTAACAGGTACCACCTATATTGGTGTTCCCTGTCTCATGACTGCAGCCCACGTTGCACCTCGGTAAAAGAGGTGGTGCCAATACATACTGTGTTCACTTTGGTAAGGGAATAAAGGTCCTGGCATAAAGCACTTCGTATCAGCAGAGCTTCATCCACACTGGATGTATATGGAGTTAAGGAGACTCTTAACAACAGGTCTCTCAGATCCGAGCTGACCGGGCCTCACAGATGAGTGAGCCCTCAGCCCTGGGGTGAGGAGCCGCTGGAAGCCTGAGCACAGCAGGACTCTGCTGCCTCCCATAGAGCCTGACCAGAGTCAGTCCTGGAGGCTCGGTGGTATCTTGGAAATAAGGAGCTGGCGAGGTTTCTGAGAGATGGGGCTGCCTGCACAATCACTTTCCCAGACCTGCTGTGTCTCTGCACACCAAGTGTGCTGCACTTAACGTTTATGCAAGTGCTGCATCTCTGCTGTCTCCTCGACAAAGCAGGCAACATAAAAGGCTTTAGGTATGTTCTGTGTAGCAAAGCAGCCCCTCTCTCCCTATCCCCTGCTCCTGTGACATAGTGCTGGCATCTCCCCTTCTCCCGTTGCAAGAGCAGACCTCAGAGACACTGCCAGTGCTACAGCGGGAACGCGGGAGGTGCCACTATTGTGACAGGGGAATAACAAGCCATGGCTAAATCCCTGCTCGGGCCACGGCTGCAGCTGCACAGAAGCCGGCGGAGCCTCGAGTGCCGGCAGCGCTCGGCTGCCCGAAACACCTCGGGGGTGAGGCCCGTCCCCCTCCTGCCTCAGGGCTGTGCCCTCCCTGCCAGAAGCGCTGCAGGGTTCGCGGCACCAACTCCCACGGAGAGATAGCGCAGGACAGCAAAGAGGCTGTGCGTGCTGCTCTGGGAGTGCTGCGGGACCAGGGACTCGCGTGGCTCCTGGGAGAGGCCGGGCAAGTTCCTGGAGGTGAGCAGTGCCCCTTTGCTCTCTCGGAACTGGCAGCACCTATTCCTCCCAAGTCACTCCCCCCCTTCACCCCTCTCTCCAAAGCAAATCCGCCCACCCTTAAGGCCAGCCGGGTGACGCTCCATCTCCCAAACGCCACTCCGAGGAGAAGTTACAAGCAAAGGACAGCGGAGGTGCTGAGCCCAAAGGTCTCCCGACGGCCCCCGGCCGTGCCTCGCTCCCCGCCTGGCACCA
>NW_009953571.1:3772983-3784798 GCF_000747805.2 Chaetura pelagica
ACGCCCCCCGCGCGGCCGGCCCCGCCGGCAGAAGGGCCGTGGCAGCGCCCGGGTGCCCCGCTGCGTCCCGCCGGGAGCAGGGCTGGGAACCGGGGGGCTTCCGAGGGGAAGGGTCTTCTGGCGGGGAGCGCTGTCGGCAGGGAAATCTCCTCGGCCCTGCTCTCCCCACCCTGCTTGCAGGTAGGCCTGGCTGCAGCAGCCCACGGGGCTGCTCTGTAATTAAAGAGTTGGGCACCATTAAAGAGCTTCGGGAAGATTATATGGCTTCAGATAAGTGGGATTATGGATCCCTGTCCTCTCTGATCCTCACTCCAACCAGCACCCTGGAAAACCACTTATAATAATCCCATTGAAGAAGCCCTGATGTTTTATTGCTCTGTGCCTGCTTTCATGGCTCTGCAGGGAACAGACTGGAGTCCCAGTGCCCAGCAGTGCCTTGGTCACAGACATATGGAGGGGAAAAAGAAAAAAGGGGGGAAAAAAAGACAGTGGAGCACCTTTTCTGGGAGAAACCCAGCTGAAAGGTGCCACCAGTGAGGGTCTTGGTGGGGAAGTGCAGATTTGGGGCTGGCTGGAGCCTGTGCTTGAAGCAGGCTCTGGGTTTGCATCCATGTGTCCCATCGCAGGCTCCTGTTCCACGCTCCCCACAGATCTCAGGAGTAACAGCTCAACCCAAGGTGCTCCTTGGCTACTCAACCCAGGGTGCTCCTTGGCTACTCAACCCAAGGTGCTCCTTGGCTACTCAACCCAGGGTGCTCCTTGGCTACTCACTGCACAAGCAGCCCCGTGCTACCTCCAGCACACAAAAGCCTTTATACTTGCACACACAATGGGCTCTTTCAGTTACATTTACTTTTTCCTTACATTTCAGTCAAGTGTAAACAAGCTTTGGGTAAAAGGGTCAGAGACATAAATTCAGCCTGGAAGGAGTTGTGCTGAGAAAATAATGCTGTTCCTCCCTCCTCGATGGTAAAGGAACCTCTTTGTCAATGTGGGTGCCAGTGTGTTTGAAGAAACCTTTGCCACTGTAAAGTGGGGAGAAGTAGGTCCAGGCACTTCAGCGAGAAGCAAACATCTGTATCCAGGCAAGGGGACAGATACACTTCCTTTAACATCCTAGTCAGCAGGGTTCTCAGCTGTGTGGGACAGAAGGACTGAGCCCTGCGATGTTAATGGGGTGACAGTTCAGGGTCATGGAGCACTGGCTGAGCCACGACAGGGGCAGCTTCACCTCCTGCTGCAAACCAAACACGGATATTGCTTCCCTAACTGCAAAGAGTCGCCGGTGGAACCGAGAGTTTCTGGTTCAGTGCCTCGCCCAAGTTAACACAAGGAAGCTTCTTCTCAGGACACATGCTGTATTTATCCTCAGCGCCCGGCTGGGGAAGCTGAGATGGTGTCAGCTCCAGCGCCTGTTTGCTCAGCATGGGTGGCAGTGTCATCAGAAAAGGTCAAGCAAAGTAAACCTCACTTGTTTGTCTGCACCCTGAAGGGAAAATGCTTTCGCACATTCAGATTTGGGATCATGAAGTCCATTTGGGAGATTAAAATATCTCAGGAAAAAAAAAAATAATGATATTGCCTGCTCTGAAACCCTGCTTCTATTTTAATACTTCCACTATTAAACATAACTGCCCGAGATGCAGCTCTCCTCTCTATCACTGCTGCACCTCTGCAGACAAGGAAGGATTATAAGACACCTCTCCTCAGTATCGTACTGCAAAGCTGCTCTATCCTGTCTTAGAGAGCTCTGATAAGAACCCCTATCCCTAGCACTTGTGCAGAGCTTTGAAATTTATGTTCTCCCCACAGCAGACATGGGTACAGTCCTCTAAAGCAATGCAAATTGACATCTGTGTTCAAAGAGCATCACTGCAGACCCTCTGGAGCCAAAAAGGAGAGGTATCTCTGCAGATGGGCAGATTTGTGCTCCAGAAGAGGCCCAGGGACAGGGAAAGTGTTGTTGGGGTGAGAGGAGGTGATGACAATTCAGAAAGACTGGGACGTTCTGCTGCAGCTGGCAGAAGGTGCTTGCAGCGAGACGGGCAGGGACCAGTTGGGTGGCTCTGCTGCAGAAGAGGCCTGGCCACTTCAGCCCTTGCAACACTGGAGCAGTGTTAGCAGCCTCACAGGGCTGTGGCAAAGGCAAATGGGATATACATGTAGGAGTCCTCCCACAAAACCTTTACAATGTGAAGTTCCCCTTCTGCTCTGCAGAGGACCAGTGCAGAATATGGTCTTAGCCAAAATACCATGCCCATCTGGGGTGCCACCCCTCAAGCAAGAAGGGGACTAACTGGGCTGGGTCCAGAGGACAGCAGTAGGAATGACTGGAGAAAAAGGGGACCCTAAAAAGGGGCTGAGGGAACCGGGCTGTTTTGGTCTAAAAGGATTACACTCATGCCAACAGTCTTCAGGCATTCAAAGAGCTGCAGGAAATAGGAAGGCAAGAACTGCTTGCCATGGCCACACTGGAGGGGACAAGCAGTGACAGACTCACTCCTGAGTATAGAAGTTCAGAGAAGGTCATAGAAAATCTAAATAAGAATGACAAAGTGCCTGGAAAGTGACAATGACAACCTCACTGGAGCATCTTTAAAACCAAGTTTTGCAGCCACCTCTTGGGACATAGATACATCTCTCCTCTGACCAGGAGACAAGCTTGGAAGAGGGACTGAATCACATGATCACTCAAGTTCTGTTTCAGCCCTATTTTCTCTGATTTTATATTTAGATTTATTTGCAATCTAATCACAGCAGGAGACCAAAACAGTAACCAAGTATGTTTAGATTGAATAAGTCTCAAGCTGACAGCAGACAAGCCTTCTTGTCCTCACAACACTGGGTACTGCAAATGCACATGCATGACCCAGCTCATTTTATCAGTGCTGAGAAATGAATCACCAACCCAGTTCTCATAAGAAAGGGATCCCACTGTGCTCTGCTCTCCCTTGCCTGGTCTTGCTGCCACTGCCTGCCTTGATACCTGTGGAGAGAAAACTGCAAGTCCCTCATCAGGCCACCTTGCATTCACTTTGCCTTCACCCTGCAGCATTTGTGAGCACAGAATCACAGAATCATCCTGGTTGAAGGGACCTTGAAGATCATGAAGTCCAATCATAAATTACCCTTTCAGTGCTTAAATCATGTCGCTAAGCACTATATCTACATTTCTTTAAATACTTCCAGGGATGGTGACTCCACCACCTCCCTGGGCAGCCTGTTTCACTGTCCAACCACTCTTTTGGTAAAGAAATCCTCTCTAATATCCAGTCTAAACTTTGCCTGGTGCAGCTTCAGGCCATTTCCTCTTGCCCTGTCATTACTCACTTGAGAGAAGAGGCCAACTCCCACCTCCCTACAACCTCCTTTCAGGTAGTTATAGAGAGCAATGAGGTCTCCCCTCAGCCTCTTCTTCTTCAAACTAGACAATCCCAGTTTGCTCAGTGTCTCCTCATAGGACTTACTCTCCAGACCTTTCATCAGCTTGGTAGCTCTTCTCTGGACATGCTCCAGTGCTAGACAAGGGAAGCAGCCCCTGGGCTTGAACACACACACAGCAATCCAGCCCATTTTGCAGCCTGCAAAGCAGAAGATTTTGATTCACTCCCCTGCTCCAGACTGAGCCAGGAGTTTTCACAAACCCATTGAGGATGAGTGTTTCTTGAGGAATGTGGGGTGAATTGCCTTGTCAGGGATACTTGGTTTGTTGCATGCAGGCTCTGTTGTTACAGGAGTGGTCATCTGCCTGGGATTTGCCCTCATTTGCAGCCTGAAGAGCCAATGTGGGAATGATTCACCCTGCTAGAGTTGCTTGCTTTGGGGGGTCAGGCTGGCTCTTTCAGGACTGCCACCACAGCAGAGCTTTTACTTCAAGTCTCATGAAAAAAAACATTTGTCCTATTTATTTTTTCAGCTTTCATATGGATGGAATCACTGGTTTCTTCCACAAGCCATCTTCCTAGCCATGAAGGCTTTCTGGAACTGTGCAGGCTCCATACTTTGGCCCTTCAGTAGATCTTTATAGCAGTTCTGCCTTTATTTGTCTCCAGCTTTTCTATGGATTCTATTACCTCTTGGTGCATTGCTCAGGGGTGGCTTTGCTCACTGTTTTGTGCAACACAGACAGGAGTGATTACTGCATTGTAGGTCCCCTCTGCTCCTGAGGTCCCACTGAGAACAAGGTGAGGATGGAAACAGGACTTTCAGCCTAGTTCAAAGAAGAGGCACTGCGGTCCCCAGACAGTCCCTTAGGACTTAGGCCACGAGCAATGGCACAAGTAGTTCCATATATAGCAGTCAAGCTGTGTCTTCTTCATTTAGGTTTTGAAGGAACAATTCAAAGCCCATAAAGAAGTCAAGATAGGAGGGGAGGAGTCCAGCAGAAAGTAACTTCTGAGGAAGGACTTGCAGATGCTGGAGCCTTTCTCTGCCCTCTGCTTCACAGCCCCACTTCATCTGGGAGATCCATCTCACTTTTGATTTCCTTCCAGCAGCTCTCACACACACTCTTCTCCCTCCAGCCAGCTTCAGCTGCTCTTCATTTCCTTCTGGGTGATGCTCTTCATTTCCTTTCAGCCAGGTACCCAGCACACCTGCTCCCATCACCAGCTAGCAGCAGTGGGACAGGAAGGGGAGCCAGCAAGGAAAGCACACCTATCTCAGCTTTCTGCTAAGACCAGAGAAAGGAGGGGAGGCCTGTGAAATCTTCATAAATCCACTGCTATAGCTGAAAGAGGGAATGAGTTGTGTTGTGCATGTTGCTTTGCGTGCAGCTACCCAGAACTGGTGCTGCATTAAATTAAACATCTGTCTGCAAGCAGACATGTTTCATTGGTAACCACCAAGTTCAGACACAAGCCATGCTGGTGCACTCAAGCAAGGTGTAGAGACACACATCTGTGTGTGTTGAGGGACTGTAAGTCACAACTTGTGCTTTTTTTTCCCATCTTGCTTGGGAAGTAGAGGGGAAAGTGAAGAGCATATTAATTGTGTGTTTGCATATGGCAAGGGTCCATGGATGCTGCAGTTTCAGTGAGCACCTTAATGCTATGTGGGAAATGAAAAGGAAGCCACAGAACTCAATGCTGCAATGATTATTCTTTCTGGGGTGAACTTAGGGCCCTGGGATAGATTTAGTTGGCCTTGCAAACAGGGAGTGGGTCACAGGCAGGAAAGCAGGGAATGCAAGATCAAGGGAAAGGAAAGCCTTGAATACAAGACTCTAGCAATGTCTCCCTATGGAACCCCCTCATCCTGGGAATGCAGCTGAGCTGCCTGTGGCAGGATTAGGTACATCAGAAACTAAAG
Source organism: Chaetura pelagica (assembly GCF_000747805.2). Taxonomy (NCBI): domain Eukaryota; kingdom Metazoa; phylum Chordata; class Aves; order Apodiformes; family Apodidae; genus Chaetura; species Chaetura pelagica. The sequence goes on from NW_009953571.1 coordinate 3,778,294, forward strand.
TCCCAAAAGGGTACATGGGTACTAAAACAAAAGATGAGACTTGAAAAGTAACTGTTAAAGGGGGGAAAAGCACCTTTTACTTCCTTCACTTCTTCATGGTGAAGGGATGTTTCTTTGTCTTGTCATAAACAATCTGTCCTCCCTGCTCTATAACTTGGGAAAAGCAGAGACACTGCCCTTTTCTTTTCTTTTCTTTTCTTTTCTTTTCTTTTCTTTTCTTTTCTTTTCTTTTCTTTTCTTTTCTTTTCTTTTCTTTTCTTTTCTTTTCTTTTCTTTTCTTTTCTTTTTTCTTTCTTGCAGAATCTCCTTGGAGAATCTGACAACTTTGAGGGTGACTAATTGAATCAAGGATAATTTTAGTATGAGTGCATCTCCTTTCAGCAGTTTGTTAGCATTTGAATACATTGTAAGTAACTCCTCTTCGGGAAACTCAGGTGAATGGGAAGCTACAGAACAGCAGAGGAGGGTGGCTGCCTCAGCTTCCCATGCACTGATTTTTATTTACTTCATCAGGCTTCTAGCCTGTGTGGTTACAAGGCCAGTATGTGGAAGGGACCTTGGCAACCTTCATGAGGCTACAGACAACCTGAAGAGTCATTCTGAGGGGGCTCTGCTGCCTCATTTCTCTTACCCACTTCCTACCTTTCAAACCTTTTCCCAGCAAGGATGCTGCACACACTGTTTGATTGAATTTTGCCACAAAAAGATCCCTTGTATCAAAGAGTGGGGAGCAGATGGCTTTGGTGCAGGAGGGAGCAGAAGAGCTGCTGAAACAGGACTAGCTAAGTCGAGGCAAGAAGGCTGCAACAGCTCTCCTTTGACACAGTGCATGTGCCATATGGAATCAACTCCAAAACCCCAGTTACCTGCATAATGACTAGGGAGAAGTCCCTGTTGAATTGTGCCCCTCAGCCCCTCCAACATGGTGGAGAAGTCAGACACTTACATCTGGGCTATGCCCAACAGGATCAGCCCCAGATGGAGTCAGCAGATCTGATGCACTCAGGCTGGTCAGGGAATGGAGGGACAACATTCCTTGCCCTGCCAAGGGTTAAAAGCAAGGTCCAGATCCACGAGCAGTCCTGCTGAGGAGAAAAGCACAACCCAGCAATTCAGGCATGTCTCACCCCCTTTCAAATGACATTGTTTTAGTGCTGTCAGCCTCGCCCCTCACTGGTAATTACAGACTTTCACTGCAAGGGAAAGACACATAGTAGAGGAAACCTTCATTACAGACTTATCTCCTAGTGCAAAAGCAACCTCAGTGTAATGTCTGGGGCACATTGCCAGAATCAGCCACCAAAGCAAAGTGCTTGCGTTTAGGACAAAAATAAAAGGGGGAGAAGTGTTAAGTGATTTGAGAAGATCAGAAGCCCAGCAGGCTGGCTGCTGTACAGTGCTGGGTGTGGGGAGCACTTTGGAGGAACTGGAAAGCCACCCTGGCTTTAATTGGTGCGGTTTGCATCCTACATTCTTCCTTCCTCTTTTTTGACATGCTCGTGTCCCCTGGTGCCTGTGTGTGTCCCTTTGTCACCCTTGGCAAACACCAGTGGGCTGGGAAGGGATGTTTTCCCTAGGGTTCCTAATTTGATGTTCCTCAAAGGGGTAGATAAAGGTGCAGGTGTCCTTGGCTAACCCCCTCCCCTTTGCAAACCTGATTACAATATGCTTTATAGAACAGGCTTCTTGTATCCAAAGCTGGTGTCTTTTTCTGCCCTTGTCTAAAGCAAGGGAGCCCAGGAGGGTTTTTCTTCCCAGTAAGACACTCCCCTGTTACAGCCCAGGACTGCTTCCCATTGCTGGGGCCACCTCTCAGGGTTGACACTGACACAGGTGGCTGACGCCTTCTCTGGCAAACACGTCTCTCTCCTGCTGCTTTCTTCCTCATCCCAACTTTCTGCGAGCAATGCGGATCCCAGATAAGTGGTTAGCTCAGTGTTTGTGGGAGAGCTCATTCCAGTGACATCTGCGTGTTCCTGCAGAGCCCATTTTTGCTGCTGATGGTAACACCTTGTTCTTGCAGCATCTGGGGTCTGACACTGGATTAGAAAGATCATTTAACCTAGAGGCCTCGTCCCCAGGCAGTTATGGCAGGGATGGGAGAAGACCACAAGGAGAAAAGCATTTAATCAGATCACTAGGTTGCTATTAAGATGTGTCTGGGGAACTGGCTGAATTTTAGTTGTCCTTTCCTACTCAGTGAGTGAGCACAGGAAAAGATTTACCTTCTGGCCTTTCCATGTGGGCATGTTGACATTTCCAGGCGGCACTTGCCTCTGAAGGGGAGGTTTGACGTCAGGTGGGCTGATTATGAAGCCTGTGGTGCCTCTGACTCATTTGGCTACGGCCTGCGCAAGGGGATTTGTAACAATCTCCTCTTCCTATCACTCATTATGGTTGACTGTAAATAAATAAAGCTAAGCTCAATTCACAGCTTCAGGGAAGATGCAGCTCAGGCTTAGATATGCATTGCCATGGGAACAGATGCTGCCAGGCGCGCACAGAAATGTCCCTCTGGCAGCAAACTCCCCTGCCCCAGTGCTGCGTGGGGCTGGAGCTGGCAGCGGGAAGGCAGGGTGGAGCTGGCACTGCTCCTGTCGTCTGGGCGTGCAGCTGCATTTGGGAGGAGCCCAGCACTGGCCTTGCTATTCTCCCAGCCTCAGGAAAGCCCACCTGAGCCAGCCAGCCACCCTCTCACTGAGCAGGAACCGCTTTGGGGGAAGCCCCACTCAGTGGGTTTTGCAGAGCTCCCTGCTTGACTGGCATTTCCAGACTGAAAAGCCCCAGTGTGGCTTTTTCAACCTGCAAAAAGATAGAGAGTGACTTTCTGGGTCAACAAGTCTCATACACCTGCAGCCAAGCCTGTAATGCCACCCTCTTCATGCACTGATCAAGCTCCAAAATAAAGAGATAAAAGTTATCAGCTGCCTTTCAGAAGCCTCACTGAGTAGACCCCTCACACGTGCTAGATTGATGCCCAGCAAGAACACAGAGATGCAAGGAGATGTCATTTCTCCAGCTGACTGGGCATAGACAGGTGAGGCAAGGCAAGGCAGGGCAGTAGAGTCCCTTTCTCCTCTGTCCCAGTACCTGTCACTGTGGCATGCTGAGCATGGCCTTTGGGGCTGCCATGTCCTTTACAGCTCTTGATTCCTCAAGACTTGAGTATGGCAGCAGCCCAAAATGTGAAGCAGGAAACATGCCCAAAGGCAGCAACACTAAGGAAAAGGCCCTTTGAAGTGCTCAAGAACTCGGTGCCCCCGGCACTGTGCCTGCTCATCTTTAACGTCCACTGGTGTTCGAGAGAAATGAGAGGTCCTGGTTTCTGTGGCAAATGGGACTAACAGCATGGACAGATCTTTCTTTCTCCAGGTATCTCAGAACATTTAGTAGCTTTCTGAAAGCCTGAGCACCTGGAGTCCTGGGAATGTGGGAGCTTCTCACCTCCCCTGCTCTTTTCTAAAGTAACTCCTGATAGTTGCAGAGGACCAGCTGAAAATGCACCCCCGTGGCTACAACACAGGCGGCAGACCTAAGAAACCATCATTCACTGATTTCAAACCTATGATTTTTAGACCACCCCCATTGACTAAGCTCTGAATTATGGTTTTCATTTTGGATTGTGGGGAAGTACAAGGCAGGCAGGGAGGTCCTTGGGTGCTCTCCTTCTGACCTGAGCTGCACCAAGAGGTAGCATACATGCCATTGGACTCTCAGGAAGGGTCAGAAAACAACTTCAGCCAAGAATGCAGTCTTCTCACATAGATGGCTAGGACTACTGTCTAGGTTAATCCTCATTTTGTATGTTTAGCTGAGGTACCAAGTCATTTTTCTATTACAGCTGATTTGAAATGAACCTTAACCTCCTGCAGTCATTGTATCCTGTCACATTGGGAAACTTAATAGCGTGGTAAGAGCTTGAACATGTGAAAAGGTTTTATTGAGCCACATTGTCATGACAAATCACTGAAATCTGAGAAATCTAGTTTACAAAACAAATTCCTTTCTTTTATGCATCTTTCCCAACTCAAATTCAAGTCAGAAACTCTCTGGGTTCTGCAGTAACTCTAATCTAGCAAAACTGTGGGTGTAAGAGAGTTGAAAAACAATTGCATGAGGTCTCCAGGGCTAGTCCACAATGACTCCAAACCCTAAATTGCTCATCCCTTGAGCGTGGTTTAAGACTGCAGTGGATCCTGGCGGAGCTGTGTAACCAGCACTTAAATAAAGGGGAGGCATCCGAATAAGTGGCATCTGTTCTGGGAAGGGCTGACCCTGAGACAGCCACAGCAAGAAGGTACTGAAACCCACTGTCTCCTCCTAGAAACAGAATTGAAGGTCACAAAGTAAAGACCCCTGCAACCAGTGCTGGCCTCTGATTAAAAATAAATCCCTTTCATGCACAGACAGTGGTTTGAGAAGCAGAATACTGAACTGTAGTGAAAGCATGGAGATTTGATGGCTGGGCATCTTGGAATGGTGACACAAGTGGCATCAATTCAGGTACAGCTCTATACTCCCAGGCATTGACATCAATGTACAGGTGTGCTCCCTCCTCTTACACGTAACTTCTTTCACAGTAAAACTCATTTTTATGGTGTTTTTATCTGGGAGCAAATATGCAAGCAACTCAAGAATGACAGAGATTAAAGGCTGCTTGGTGTCTTACCCATGCCACCTCTGGAGCCAGGAAAATCATGGACCTCTGTGGACAGTTGGTGCTTTGCCCCAGTACAAGAACTAGCATCATTATTTCCAAGTGATGGGGGAATCCACTGTCTCTCACCAGAATGATAAGCAAAACCAGCACTGTGGTCTGGCCCTTCTACCCCCTGTATTGTACTCTCAGAGTTCACAGACAGCAGAAATATTCAGACACTTAAAAGGCTCTTTACTTAATTTCAAATGCAGTGGAGGAAACACTGGTAAAATACATTATATGTTTGGCCCACATAACTCATTGCTGTCAGTTGTAACTGAGAAGGAGTGGGGAAGAAAGGATCCAACATTTATGGGGGTGAAAACATCCTCCATTATACTATGCAAGGAAAGGGCACGGCTTGCAGCCCCATGAACCCTTTGAAGACAGGGTTTCATAAAACACCTGAGGCAGAGGATTGAAAACAGAGATCCATTAAAATACCTCAGCACCCTAAACAGCAGACCAAACCAGAAATGTTCCTCATGAGCAGGTTAATATATAAGTATACTTCACATCATATCTATATTTCCACAGAAGATCATGAAATTTCTAGGAGGCTGTGACCCCAAACAGCAGCTTTTATTATCCCATCAGACAGAAAATCTTGCAGTATCCTACACAAATAATAGTCCTGTTGCCAGTGAGTAGTTCTGCCTGGTCTTTTGGTGTCTGATCAATTTAAGTCACTCTCCTTTCACTGCAGGCTGCCATCCTCTCCTCCTTGACCAGATACACAGTGGATTATTTTTGTCTCAGATCGCATAGTCCCAAAGTTACAATTACACACTGACCTCAAAGACTTGCTTTTAAAATTACCCTTCTTCAGCAAACCCTCGGTCTAGTGGGTTGGGTGGTTTTTTATATTTTTTATTTTTATGTTTAATGGTTAAATAGTGGGTGTGGTTGGGGAGAGAGGAAAAGAAGAAAGAGAAAGAAGCAGACAGAGCAAGCAGTAGCAGGGAGGGCTGCTGAAGGTCACAAGTGTCCTTCTCAGGACAGGAAAATCCATGTGCTATGGAGAGGATACACTTGGCTTCCTCTCCTCACCAGTGTCTTCTTCTGGAGGGTTCTTGCTGACAAATGTAATTCCACAGACAGTGACAGTCCTTTTTCCTCAGGGGGACTTACTCTTGCAGCACTACCTCAAACCAGAGACCCAACAATCCAGTGCCCTTCAAACATGATGTGAAAATCGAGACTTTCCTATAAACACTCACTGGTGATAAGCAACCAGAAGAGACAGAAAAGCAACTCAAAAGTGTTCTGAAGGACCTAAAGGTGAACAGGCCTAGGACAACAATAGGCAGACACAACTGTAGAGATATATTCACAGTGGAAACCATGTAGGATGTCACATGTCCATACTGCTGCTCAGCTGCCAGTTCCATCATATCCCTGCAAAACTTCACAGAATGCACATAAATCTCTATAGAAGAGAAGTGATAAGCATCTTCTTCGAGGATAGGCAGGAGGAGGAAATAGAACACTAGTCTGTCTCAGCAAGGGAAAAAAGAGGGAAGCAACTCACACTGACAGGAGAAACTTCAAATCTGCAGCAGCATCTCACACCCAGGGTGTTCACACAACTTTGTCAGTTTGCTACACATGAGGGCTTTCCCTCCATGCTCTAAATTGCCTTAAAGCCCAGCTGAAATGGTTTTTAAGGCTGACTGGAGCTACATTGAATTGGCTCCAAGTGATACGAGGGGAGCTCTGGCTGGGCTGCTTGTGAAAGCTGGCCTTTTAACAGCCTCTGTCAGCTGGCCAGTGGCTGGGCTTCTAACCACCCCGTCCCTTTCACGG
>NW_009953571.1:3785002-3790842 GCF_000747805.2 Chaetura pelagica
TGTGTGGTGTTGGAAAACGGTGTCTTTTACCCACCCTCTGTCAGCTGGCCAGTGGCTGCTCTTCAAGCCACCCTGTCCTTGTCATGGTCTCCTTCATCTTCAGGCATGCACATCCCTTCCACTGTTCTGCCCACCTTATCTTCCCAGAGCCTCTTTTGCATACTGGTTACTTCTCAGTCCTGACAGGGTGAGCTTTCATTTTGTCAAACCTCACCAGCAAAAAGCCAAGAGGAGACCTGCAAATGGTGCTCCAAGCTGCAGGTATTTGAAGAGAAGACATCTGTGACTCAGTGTGTGCTTGAACCCCTGGTCTGTGCTGTATGTGGCTCTGAGTGGGGGTTCAATTGTATAAGAGAGATCCGAACACCATCAGACTGGACATTATCTCAGCATTTTTGCTGAAGTCAGTGTCTCAGATGTTTGGGAGAGGATGGTCCACTTCCCTTCATTCCTCCTGCAGCTCCCCTGGGACACAGTGCTTTTTCCTCCTCTATGCAGTTCTGTTGGGTGTTGCCTCATGCTGTTGCAGGGCTGGCCTCACCCACATCTGCAGTGGCTGTATTTTGCAGTGGGTGAACTGATTTTTGGTTTGGGGAAGGTCTTTTTGGTCCATTTGGTGAAATGCTTTTGAAGCCTGTGAAACTGCAATGGATTTGATACCCACTGGAAGAGATGACAGGTGGGTTAGCACAGCCCAAGCTGGGGCAGAAACTGCTATCAGAGCTCCAGTTAAGTGATACCTATAAATGGTAGCAAGGAGTCTGATGAGGATAAGCAGGCATGTGAGGACTCACCACTTCTCTCCTTCAGATTTAAAAAGCCAAATCCACCTACCAACAGTTGCTGAGTAGTGTTTGTTTCACTGGTATCAGTCAGCAAGACATCAGTCACATGTATCTCTGAAATAAAAATGTTCAAATTCCAAACTCTGCTCTTTTAATGAGCTCTAGTAAATTTGCTCCCTTTTTGCAGTCCTGGGGTCAATGAATTAGCGACTGCCCTGGGAGAAGCTTAATTAAGCTCCAATAACACAGCAGAGGTTTCACCCCCTTGCCCTCCCTCTGTACACATCCTCCCTTACACATCTGGATAAAAGCTTCACTGCAAAGCCTGGAGAGAGCAATTGCTTCAAGCAGAGAGTCCCCGAGAGCACGTCTGAGCTCCCAAAAACCATTGCAAACTCTTGCATCATGCAGAGGCAGGAGAAGCCGGAGCAGCTAGGAAGTGAGAAGATCCACTCTGGCAGCTGCTGCCACAGGGATAAGGTGTCACTGGGAACAACAAAAGGTGTTTTTACTGAGGAAGTGTGGTGCCAAGAGTTATTAATCTTCTAGCAGAGGCAGGAATCCTAGGGCTGTGCTGCTGGGGCTTCTCTTGCAGCAGGAGCGAGCCAGCCATTCAGGACTAGTCTGACAAATCTGGCTCCAGCTGCTTGGCTTTATTAACGACAGAAGCCCTCGAGGGGTGGGATCCAGAGGCATCACAGAGATTTTTTTTTTCCCCTTCCCTAAGCACAAAAGACAGAAGTGGAATGTAGCTGAGGAATGCTTCGCCCTTGGAAGGGATGTAATAAATCTCCCTGGATGTGATATTTGGTTTATTTTGTGGTAGTCATTCAAAAGGAAAATGCAGATTGTGGGGCTTAGTGCTCAGCCTATGCTGGCAAAGGATCCCTGACAAAGAATGTCCATTGGCAGGGAATTTCCTGACTTTGCAAGTGAGCAAACGCCTCTTTTTCGGTTACTCTAAAAGCTGCCTTGCTGTTATATAAAAGGTCTGCTATTAGGCAGACTGTGATCAGACCTTCTCCAGATCCACGAGAAGAAGGACAAGCAACAACTGGCCTGATTTGCAGGAGGAAGGATTTGGGCTGCACCCAAGAAAGTGCTTTTCTTCCCAGGAAGGTCTCCTGGGCCGCAGGGGGCGGCTGGGGAGGCTGCAGCATCCTGATTAGCTAGAACCATTTCACACACACATCAGGCACTGCTCCTGGGTGACTCCACCTTGGAGAGGAGGGGGATGGCTTCAGAGACTTCCCAAAGTCCCTGCCAGCCCTCTGGTGATTATTACTGTATGATTATTATTTAACAGTGGGAGTGCCACCTTTGGCATCGGCACTTGAGGGTTCCTCCTGCGCTGAAGGTCACTAGTTCTAGGGATAGGCTCACAGGCAGAGGTCAGGAAAGAAGAAACCAGAAGGGAACTGATATGCAGATGGATTGATTAACTGCAGAAGGGCAGCAAAATAAAATCCCAAAGGTGGTGGTGGACCTACCACCGAGCAAGATGAGGCCAGGCTCAATGAGGGAGGTGGGCAGGGAGGAGGAAAGGGACTACTTCTGGGGTATCGTGTCTATCTGTGAACTCCATAGGAAGGTCATGATGGAGGCCAGTCAGATGGCATTAAACCAGGATTAAACAGGACCTTGTGGAAGAGGAGCAGCCTAGATGGAACCATCCACAGCTGCCTGCAGTTCTACCCTTAAGGGAATCACCACAGTGATAGGTAATGGGAAGGAGTAGAGCTGCAGAACCTCTGGGCAGAGGGGGAAGCATGGCTCCCACATACCCTGCGTGACCCCTGCTTTGAGCCCCAGAAACTGCTCAGGCTGTGCCCTGCTAAAAGCAGCTAGCTGATGGAGGCCAGAGCTCAGAGGGATCAGCCACAGAATCCATGGCCTCATTGCTCTGTTCAATCTCCAGAAATGCAATTTTGCCCACACCACCAGGTTACTGGGGATTCTCCGTCCTTGTTTAGTTCCGAAACGTGTGTATGTGTGTAAAGATACCATTAATGAGGAGGACTTTGCTAAGATTTTAATTTCCCAGAATTTTCTGTCAGTGGAGGGGCCAAGGCCCCCACAATCGATTTTGAAAGAGTCTAAAGGTCATTGCCTGCCATTGTCACCTGCTGGAAATTACATGCTTTCAGTGTTTCCTCTCTTGTCAGGGAACAGAACTATCTTCTGTTCTGCTCCCTGTGGTTTTACACAGAGGAGGTGCCCATGTGAAGCGAGTGACCTTATCAAGAAGTTAGCAGTCTTGGGTTATTAGCAGAGCTGGAATAAGCACTTTGCTGCTGTTATCATTGCTATTGATTTCACATTTATAAAGAGCAGCAAATTTACACAGTGCCTAATAAATACAGAGTTTCCTGGACTGCAACTAGTGACAGGAAAATTGGGAGGCCTTTTTTTTTAAAAAAAACAACAACCAACAACAAACAAACCTATTTTTTGTTTTCCCCCTAAACAATTTTGTGATATTTCTGTTATTTTTTTCCACTACAGCAACAGGAGGAAGATCAGAGGCTTTGCTGCCACACTCCTGTAGAGTCACACACACCTAGACATGGTGAGATCAAATGGATCTCCCAGGCAGAACAGCAATTTTACACCACTTACCCCACTGGTGTCATCCAAAGTTTTGGACAGACAAGTCCAAAATGTACTACGTGCCAGTGAACCAACACAAGGCCTTGGTTTCTACTCCTGATGTGCCACTTAAAATTTCACCTCAGTTTTCCAAAGATGCAGCATTTTCCTCCTGCAGGGGTAGGGCTGTGACACCAATTAGGGTAGAACACGGGGTATAACTGCACTGAGGAACCTGTGAGCAGGCAAGTGAATTCCCTTAAGGGCCGAGCACCATTATCAACACAAATGTTTTGACTGTGGACTGATGATTTGTTTATCAGCTTAAAAGCGAAAACCTTTTAGCTTAAGTCGTTGTGAACATCTACAGAATGTTTTTTCTGAAGAACCTCGAGGCCAGGACTTGCGTCCCCTGTCTCTCCCACCACTGTGACACTGTGGCAGAGAGACCCAAAAGAGAATAGCAACCAATCACAGGGACAGGGAGGTGCAAATTGAGAGTGGAAGGCATGCAGCCTTGAAGAAAGGGAAAGGAGCACATGCTGAATCCAAATAATTAAAGGTTCCTGGATCCAGTTCATCCAGGAATGGATCAAAGCACTGGGTGGGTGGGAATATCCTCCAGAAGTCTGGGTCCTCTGCAACAAGTTCTGTCTTCAGCTTCTCACAAGGAGTTAAAAGTTCTGCCACTCTTCACTCCCTGCTTGTGCTCTGAGAGATCTGATCTGGCTGTGAGTTGAGGTGTACTGCTCCTGCAGTTTACCTTGGCAGGCTGTGAACGTCCTACTGCTGGCTACAGGGTGTGGGCGAGTGTGCCCAGGCCCTCTCTGCACAGCTCCTCCGTATCCTCTGGAGGCTGGCATGGATGAATGGCTCAGCCTTGGAAAATATGATCATCTTCCAGAGAATGCTGGTTCTGAGCTGTACCCAAAGGAGGCCAGGCTGCACTCGGGGAAGGCTGAGATCCTTAATGAATGCCTGGGTGAAACTCCCTGGGCTCTGCACGTGGAGGGCAGCAGAGACCTCAGCTTTTAAGAAGTTCACCTGAGGATATTCCCTTACAGCTTAGCCCTGACACTGTGCTTTCAGCCCAGGACCTCTTTATGTGCCATAGTATCCCCCTGGTTTATATTTTTGGAGTCCTGGGCACATGTGGATGTAGCATATTTATTTGTCTGCCTCTTCCACCAGACTATCCCAAAATACCTGACATGGCATTAACAACTTGAGACTCTAAGGTGCCTCCACAGTATTCTCCCACTGAGTATTTCGTCTAGTGAGGAGGACCTTAAAGCAGGTTTGAAGCCCCTTGGCCTTACCTGAAGGCACACCCTAAGTGCAGCATTGCAAGGCCATCTATCCAGGTATCTTCCTGGACCCCTCACAGTGGAGGCCAAAGGCATTCTGTCCAGTTGGCATCATGATCACACAGGGAATTAGATATTGCTCGAAATAGGATTTTTTTTTCTTCTGCATGCTAGTGCAGATCTGAGCAAACTAACTGTGCAGAGTAAGCCAGGGTGGTTCTGCTGGGCACAATGTTACTGCAGAGTCCTTGCCAGTCCTCTCCACAGAACATTTTGACTTCACTTTAACCCACCATTGCTCCATCTGTATATCCCAATGCATCTGCCAGGCACATACAATGTGATTCAGTTTGATCTCGGAGCTTTTCTACATGGGCCAGCAGATATCAGAGTCTGAATATACAAGTTATTTTCAGCTTGTCTGTGACATCCAATTCCACCCACCAGGCTTGCAGAGATACATAAATCATGGAGGTGTCTAAAATAACAGGCCCTGAGGAAACATCTGTCACCTCCAGAAGCTTGTGACGGAGGAGGACGAAGCATTCAGCTCAGCAACTCACTGCATTTTCTTTTAGCTCCAGAAACACAGGAGAGCAGCAAGTCTTTCTGACACAGCCCAGATGCCCTGGCAGTTAAGGCCTCCACGCTGTGTCCGACCCGTAAAGGCAACGCAGGCAATACAGAGGTGCTCAGCAGTTTGGGTGACATTTGTGCCACCTCACCTTTACCTTCCGAAGGAGCGGGTTGCTAAGTTTCCTTCCTCTTTTTGGATTCTTTCCCAAAAATCAGATGGCTGGTTGGTTGGCCCTTTGGATCCAGTCTCTCCATCGAAGGCACACAGAACTTGCTGTGCTGGAGCCTGGAGGTGGCTGCTCTAGCCCCGACACCTGATGTGGGCTGGAATGTAGGAATATCCCACAGCTACGAACCTTCCTACACAAAACACTGGGAGCAGCGCCAAGGAACCCTGTTTTTACTTTCTCCCTTCTCCCTTTTGAAGCGACCCAGATCTCTCTCCCAGACCTCAGCCCCACTCGTTACCTGCTGCCCCTCGCAGCAAACAGCAGCGGGAGGAGGAAAAGGAAGGCAGGTTACACTGCACGGAGCGCTCGGAAGGCGAACTGTGCAGCAGGGAGATCTCGGGAAGAGGAAAGCA
>NW_009953571.1:3793391-3799587 GCF_000747805.2 Chaetura pelagica
GATGCGCTCTGCGGGGGAGGGATGGATGGACCCGTCCTGGCAGCCGGACCCGTCTGTGCAGCTCATACACAAGCCCTGGCCTCATCTGAATGCCAAGGCGGGTCCCAGGTGTCCATCTGGAGGGAGACCTTCCAGGAAGAGACGGCTGAGGATGCGGGGTCGCTGTCCAGGCTGGCTGTGCGTGGTGGTTCCCACTGCAGGAAGCAGCCTCCTCACTCGGAGGTGGTGGCAGAGCTGGTGCTCAGCTGCGCTTGGCTGCCACCCGGGACGTGAGCAGCCCCACGTTCCGTGCCCGCGACAAGGTGGCCGTGCAGCGGGAAGCCAGGACGTCGGTGGTGCCGTGTCATCTGTGCCCCGCAGGAGCCTGGGCTCGCTGGGAACAGCAGCGCGCTGAGCGAGAGATGGATTCTTCCCGCTTTTGCAGCCTCTTCTGAGTTGCACCAAGCACCTGCCTTCTGCAAAACCACCTAGGATTAAGAGAAAAGCAAATCCAAACAAGGCTGAGGAGCAGATGTTGAGTGTGGAGGTAACCCGGGTTATCTCCCCACCCTCGTATGAAATAGGATTTACAGGGGGGTCGTAGTGCTTGGCTAAAGGGAAAACTCTATATTCAAGAAGTGATCAAACATGTAACAGGCAGTGGATAGTTAAAAGGACATGAAACTTTCAGAGTTCTTGGTAACACGAATACATACACACTTGGCAATGTGATGTAAATGGTGGCAGATCACCTTGATCGGATGGATAGGAGCAAGAGGTGCATGAGGACACCCTTGCAGATTCTTCACACGTGCCAGAGCTGATCACCAGCGCCACTGCTGTGTCAGTATCTTTAATATTTTATCTTTGATGTTGGCTCAGCACACTCTAGGACCTGCAGTTTCTGCATAGAAGTTGCTCCTTAAGCTGCCTTGGGCTGCCAGGCTCTCTCCAGGTCACAGAGAGGAAGGAACATCCATGGAATAGCCACAGAAATAGGAGTAGAAATCAGTGGAAAATCTATAAAGGGATGCTAATTTATGGAAGATCTAGAAGAAGGGCTTCAAAATATGCCAGAAAAGCTGCATAGGCTCAGTTTGTGTATTGCATTTGGTAGGAAACTGTACAGAAAATTGTCTGTGGACTGAAAGCACAGAAATACAAAGGATTGTAAAGAAATGCCAGGGCTGATCTGTCTGCTCCATGGAGGGCATGGGCAGAGCTTTCTCAGACACAAATCACTGCTGAGGCTGCAGCAAAGTGCTGCAAGCAGAGTATCAAATACAGAAGGCTCCAGTCTGAAGTCCAGGTCATGGACACATGAGCTGCCAATGCGAAAGAAAGAACAAGAAAGCTGCTCAGGAGCAGCTTGTCCTGGAACAATTCACCAAACATCCTCTCCCTTTTAACAGATATCCCACAGGCACTTTCTCTCTCATACAAATGTGTGTGCTTATTTAAAAGGGGAAATATCTAGATGGTAAGCCAGTTCTTCAACTGGTGGCAACTAAGTTCAAACAAATTACATACTGAATAAAGACATAGATTCCACTGAGCTTCTAGTGACTGAGGCTTTTGAAATGGTTAAGAAGTAGTCAGAACCAAAGTCTGGGGATATTTAACCCTGGAAGGTTTGGGGTTTTTTCTGTCTGCCCCAGTACCTGATTACTATTTCTGATATTGTTACCTGCTTTAATGAGCAAATTCCCTCAAACAGCAGTCAGCCCTGATACATCCCTCCTCTCTTCCCATCTCCTTGGCCACATATTGCTACTGTGCTAAGTGCTAAATGGCTCTTGGAAAGTGCCAAGAGGGTGTTGTGAAAGGGCTAAGCCGGGTGTCACAAACAACTGCCTGTACACAGAAGTAGCCCCATTGGTAGGCTGGTGCAGGAGGCCCAGCAGCAGCAGTCTGCTTGAAGACCCTTATTCTGACAAGGCTGCAGAACTGAACTTCACGGTTGCCGTCTTAAGATAACGTAAATGACACGTTTCCACCATGTGGAAATGAAGTGGGTCTTTTACCCTAACTGAAATGAAACCACTGGATGCTTTGTCAGCAATATTTGACAGGATCAGTAAGTTCCTGCTAACCGGGTCGAGTTCATCCGCTCTGCCTGCTCCACAAGAAACCAGCTCAGCTGGCAATCTCGGCACTTGGTAGTTCTCAGAAGTGAAGAGCAGTTCCTGGGAAATGATGGGAACAAGGCCCCAGGCCCACCAGCTCTGGCATGAACTTGGCTTCTGAAGCCCCAGCCAAAGTCAGAGGAGAAACCCAAAGCATCTGTCCTGCAAAGAGGCGCCCAGGTGCTAATGCCAATTGAAATGTTCCCCAACTAATCACCGCTGTCCAGCCATGGGCAGAAAATAAAACAGACCCATGTTTTTTATCTTTGCCAACGAGTGGCAGCATGTTTGGTCCACCAAAGAGCATATTATCCAGTGTATAAACTTCAACCTGCAAGTACAGGAGAAGCTTCACCATAACAGAAGCCACTGGCTTGCAAAAACATTTCCAGAAAGCAGAATGGACAGGGTCTTTCATGTGAAGCAATTTCCTGGGTGAAACAAGCTCCATCTGTGGTCATAGCTTGTTTATCTGTTTAACTGTTGGAATATCATAGAGTCACAGAAACACAGAATCGTTTGGGTTTAAGGACATCAAGTTCACCTGTTAACCCAGCACTGCCAAGTCCACCACTAAAGCATGTCCCTAAGCACCACAACTACACATCTTTTCAATACCTCCAGGGATGGTGACTCCACCACTTCTCTGGGTGGCCTGTTCCAGTGCCTGACAACCCTTTCAGAAAAGAAATTTTTCCTAATATCCAATCTAAATCTCTCCTGGTGCAACTTGAGGCCATTTCCTCTTGTGCTATCACTTGCCCTATAGATCTTGCTCTGCGTGCACATGAACTGGGATCAACAAGACACCTCACTGCCCCAATACTCACTGCCACTTGGGGCATCTCTGCTACGCTGGGCTGTAGCATTTGGTTTTGATCCACTGAGTGCTGGCATGGACTGGCTTCAAGCCCAAGGAAGCAGCCACTCTGTGAGTAATGGGTAAAGGTACTTGTTTTAACTTTAAACCAACAGGTCTGCAGAAAAACTTGTCTTTAGTTAGTGATTATTTTGCTTATTTTATGGGGTGCTTCAGATGCTCTCAATTTCTGTGTAAAATAGATAATAGTATAATGAACATGGAGGGCTGACTTGCTAATTGTTTTAATTTTGCAATTAAATTTTTGCAGGTTAGATGCTAACTAATACATTTTAAATCAGTGCAATGAATTGGGTTGGTTTTTTTTTTAAACTAACAACACATTTTGAAAGCACATGTTTCCCTTAAGAAAAATAGCATCTGCAACTGTTCTACTGAGCTATTTGGGTTCTGAAATGTGTTTATTGCAAAAAATGCCACCAAGTCTGTGGTATTTGCCATGTGAGCTATTTATAAGGCATGTTATTTATAAGGAAAGTCATTCATAAGGATGGTAAGTTTAAGTTATTTATAAGGAAAAGCCAGGCTCGTTATCTCATTTTATAGCTGGAGATAATGTGGCAGAGGGACAGGTGAAACAGCTTCCTCAGTGTCATGCAGCAAGCCCAGTTAGTCCCAGCTCCTGCTGCCTGCCCATCCAGCCCCCCTGCCCACTGAGCCACACACTCCTCCATGGTCCTATGGGTTCTTCTCCCCCCTGCTCCACAGCAAACAGGGTAGTTGAGTTTTGTTGCAACCTTCCAGCCATGGGTCTACTGCAGAGGATACAGCTTCCTAAGTAATGATGAATCTCCACAGAGCTTCCCAACTTTTACTAGAACCCTAGGTTTCTTGATTGATTTTCAAGAGCAATATACATCTGCTAAACCCATTTAATCCATAATAAAGGAGACATTAGTCACTGAAATTGGACAGTGGACGTTAGCAAACCCATATTTGCCACTCACATTGGCTATGCTTTCCTTCTGGTTGAGAAACAGGGTGAAAAACTCAGTGGGTTCCAGGATTGCTCTGTGGCTTTGGTTATTTGTTTCCTCAATGAAATTCAAAGCTCCAGAATTCAAACAAACTGCAGCCAGTTCTGGGCAAAAATGAAAATGCAGAGGAAAATATTGTCAACTTTTTCCCCAGCTAAATCACAACAGAGACTAGCAGCTACTGAAAAGCAAAATGTCCACATGGATGTAGGCAAGACACAGCTGACAAGCAGGGACTGCCTGCACTTCCAGGGGCTTAGGTACTTTACATTGCTCCCTAGAAAGCCTCCTGGCATCTACTCACCAAGGTGTTCAGAAATGGCTCAAAAGGAAAGGGTGGAGACTAATTCATGGCCTTTTCCCACCAGGTGCCATAGGGTTTCTCTGCAACTTGGTAGGTAGAAGAAAGTTGCTCTTCTTTCTCTGTCAAACTGAGGGTTGGCATATTGGGTTTTTACAGCAAAATATGCCATCTTGTCTTCATTTTTGAAGTGGCACAGTTCAGCTGTGCCCACCCTATGTAGATGCCTTCATCTTGTTTCCATCTGCATCCTATGCTCAGCGGCTGCCCACTGACAGCCTGGGCATACCTACAGCATCCCTGCAGGAAGCTGGTCACAGTGTGTTGCAGGACACTGCACAGCCACCTTGGTAGCTCCACAACTTCATTCCCTTATGCCTGAGTGGCAGGGGTTTTCATACCTTCTTTGGGCCTCTGCTTTGAAGCAGAAATGTCTCCTTGTCCTGCTCCCAGCAGTCGGTGAGAACATTTCATCTTTACAAGCCAACAGTCACCACATCATTCTCCAGTCTTGCCCTTCTTAAACAAACCTTCTTGCTCTCCCTTTGCAGGATGTGCTTTCAGAGCCTCATCTCAGATTTGCTGCTCGGCTGTGAAACCTTCAGTTTGTGTCTGCCTTTCTCCATGCCAGGAAGAGCAAACCAGTCACCTGCTGTGTCATGCACCCAACACCCTGCATGAGCTGTGCCTTTTTTTGGGAACAGCATCATCATGTTGACTCCTGTGCAGTTCAGGGCTCACACCCCGAGCTGCCTTTTCTGCAGCACTGCTGCCTGGCCACTTATTCCCCATTTTCTCTTTGTGCCTTTGATTTCCTCCTCTTAAGTGTAGCACTTTGCACTTTTCTTTACTGAGTCGTTGATTTTCTCCAATTTAGCAAGATCATTTTGAATTCTCAGTCCATCCGCTGAACTGTTTGCATCCTCTCCCAGCTAGATGATGTCTGCAGATTTTATGAGTACTCTTTATTCTCTCGTCACAGGTTGTTAATGAAAATACTGCATAAAATGGATTCCACACAGATGTTGGAAAGACCCTGTTTAAAAATTCCTGTAAGTCTGACAAAGAAGAACTGATAACTGAGTTTTAAAGCTATTTTTTTTTTCACCACCCATGTGTCTACTTTATGAAGATTTAATCTAAACTGTGTTTTCTTTGTTTGCTGAGGAGAATGCCATGCAGAATATTGCTAAGACCTTTTGAGAATCAAGTTGTACGACAACTGTTACTTCCTCCCTACCTGCAAAGAAGGGTGTGTAAAGCCCACACTGACCATAACTGAGAAAAGGATTTTTATACAGGCTTGAACTGCTTTATCAGTTCCCAATCTTCAGTTCAATTGCTGCAATTACGTGTGTAGCCGTAGCCCGAGTAATTGTCTCCAGGATCTCAGTGATTAAAGCTCATTCAAAATTCTAGCAAGCTTCAATAAAACATTTTCCTCCTTTGCTAGGACAATATGTAGTCAGAGATCAGAGACTTTTTTACAATCCCAAATTCAGCGAGGGAGAAGTTGCCCCTAATACACACACAGCAGTGAAAAAGTCCTTTGCGAAAACGTGAAGATGTTGGTAGGTTCTTGAAGAGATTTCCTACTTTGTAAAATCCACATTCAAGGAAGCATCATGATGTGTGCTAATAGTTGTGTATCCCATCAGTCTAATTATTTTAATTTATGTACTGTTCTGCACTACTATGAAATTCCTGATGCAATCAGTATCACTGCAAGAAAGTAAAGCTGTTCCTACAGATGAGTTACAAATCCCCATTAGCCATCAGATGTTACATTAGACAAGCATTTGCTGTATTCTCAATATATTATGCACTTTTTAGTGCTGTTTTTTGGTCACCTCTGTACTTAATAGCCTCCATCAGCCTAGTATCTGAGCAACTTGATCCTGCATAACCTTGTGTTAAATAGTGGCCCACCCCT
>NW_009953571.1:3799613-3815464 GCF_000747805.2 Chaetura pelagica
CAGGAATGAATGGTTATGATTCTGTAACATTGGAAGTGACTAATCCAGTGTTGTAAATGGGATAAAGGAAAATGGAATGTATTTTGAGAACAAACAGTAATCATTGACACAGTAATTTGCATCCCTAGATGTTATAATAATGACTAAGTATCACTTCCCCTTGTTTGCATAAGGAAGAGTAGGCAGAGAAATCCAGTGATTTGGGTAGGACGCCACCAGCAAGCCACTGGAAAAGAGAAGATCTGAACACAGAGGGCTTTTCTTCCAGGTTCTTTCCCTGTAATCTGCTACATGTTTGAAATACAGCATTGCAAAAGGTGTGATCCCTTCCAGTACTAAAAGCTCTGGCAAGATTTCACTAGCTCATGCCAGAAATAGCCAACAAGAGTTGGTCATGCCTTGTGGTCCTGAGAGACAGGGCGCAGCGCGTTGCCTTCCGAAGACCTGGTTTGGATGGGCAGCTCGGGATTCCTGACAATTTGTGCCAACAGCCTCAATCTGGGCTGTCTTGCTGATGGAGTGAACATATTTTCGATGCCTGAGTAAACTTTCTGCTTTTCAGAAAGGGATTGCAATTGTAAGCACCAAAGTATACCCAGTGACCTTTCTGCTTCACCACCAACTTAGGGGGGTTTAAACGGAGAGTACTTGCTATGAGTGGATCGTGAAGGTGTGTTTGTACAGTGAGCAGCTCTGCACAAACATTTCTAGACAGGCAGTTCCCAGGAAATCAGAACCACTGCATCAGAGGGATGGAGCATTTGCAAGCTGAAAAGCAAATATGTTTAATGTCTTAATTTTTTTAGAAGAAAACCAAGCACTTGGGGTACGACTTGCTTTGTACTCAATAAAGGGAGTGCAAAATAAGATCAGCAGAATCAGTGAAAACGTTCTGAATTGTCTTTGAATTTCATAGTGGCTGCATACCACAGGGCAAATAGCACTCCATACAACCTTTACTTACCTTCTCCTGACAAATATAAAGGATGAGGCAGTCTCACATTGACATATAGCCTGATATAGGCAAGACATACCTAGAAAAAGTAATTGCTCTTTATTATGCTGATTTATCTTCATGCCGTTACGGGTCCAAAGGGAAGAGCAAAATTAGTAGGTCTTACAGACTTCCCTGTCCAGAAATATTATACTTTTTAATGAGGGTCAGTCTAGTTCACGTATATAAACAAAGGTCAGACTTTCCTGAATAGGCAAGGTAAGAGTTAGTGGGAGCATGGACAGAGGCGAAGGACAGAGGAGCAGACTATCAAGCTGCTGGACATCTCATCAGGCCAAAGAGGAGCACCAGAGTTGGTGAGGGCCAGGCTGTCCTGCCAGAGGGCTTATCCTGGCTCATCCATGAGCAAGCATCTTGACGTATTTCAGATTTGGTGGAAAAAACAAAAAGACACCCAACCCGTGATGCCCCCCCTGCCTGACACCCCCCTGACAGCTTTGCAGGTGTGCTCTACCTTCCTCCTTGCCTTTGCATTATAGCAAAAAGGCTGCGGGGGTTGCAAGATCTCTGGTGTGTGAATAATCCTGCCATACTGGGGGTTGATTGGCACCCTTTGGGCATCACTGCAATACAGATGAAGAAATATTTGTTTACATTTGAATAGGAGATCGGAAATTCAGAGATTCTGACTCATTGCCACAGCACCAGATAACTAAGAGCACCCTTATCTTTTCTACTGCATTTTCCAGCTGGATTTTTTTTGGTTACATATATATATAGCCACGTCCAAGTGTTTTAATGACTCTTAGTTCTTTTCTCTGGTTTTGCCTCCCTGGCCTCATTTCCCTTCCTTTATTTTTTTTCCTACACACTTCACTTCCTCTTCAGCTTTCCTTGTGGTTTGTTCTTCTCAAGTTCTCATTGTTAAGTGTCTCTCTCACAGGCTACTCCAAGCTTGTCTTCCCATGAGGAGGGGGCGAGATGGAGACCTTTGGGCTGGAGGGAGGGATTGGCAGCAAGGGAAAGCTTGGAACGAAGGGCATTGCTATCAAGGAAGGAAGAGGATGGGGGGAAAGGAAGGCAGGGAGGGACACCCAATGGGATATGGGCAGAAACAAGGAGAGGAAAGAAAATGTCAAGGAAGGATGGAAGAAAAAAGATGGGAAGCTGGGGAAGAGCATACGCAAGAGCAAGGGGAAGTAGAAGAATGTGCATTTGGGGTCAAGAGAGAAGGGAGATTTCATGGATGAGAGTAATTAAAGGTAGAATTCAATTGCAATGAGGAATTCACTTGGGGCTGAAGGGAAAGAAAGGGGGAAAAGAAGGAATGAAAGAACAAAAAAGAAATTAAAATCCTAGGATGGATGAGGGAGAGTCTGGGAGGGGGAAAAAGGGAGCTAGAAAAGAGAAGACAACAGTAATCCTAAAACACAGCATGGAAAGAGGTGATGATGTTTTGAATCTTGGAAAAGACAGAAGTACTGGAGGAAAGAAGAGCCTCAAAGCATTTCAGAATTATTCCCTAAAACAGCTCTGAACTGAGTATGTATTAAAAATATCACTGAAACAATATGAATACACACTTTCCTAAGCACTGAAATGTTCCCAAGCACACTCAGTCACCTTTCCTGGTCCCAGCCTTTACCACCCTTGCTTCACTATAAAATCCTTAACTTACTGTACACCCCTTCCCTATACAAAGGACATAATGCAAAGCCACACACTTGTTGCTGAAATAACACTAGGGAGGTAAGAAGATCCCTCCATGTGTAAACCCCATTACCCTCCCCATTAGTTAACATAATGTGCCTCAGGCAGCAAGTCAAATCCTCCAAATACTCACTGCAGTGAGAGACAGGGAGTGAGGAACTCACCTTTTCAGGTGGAGTTCACAGCGTGGTTTTCTGTCTTTGTTCTTACTTTCTCCCTGGTTCTGTTGTGTTTTTTTTTTTATCTTTCCCTTTCCCGTTTTTCATCCCAATTTAACTTTCTGCCTACTGTTCTCAAATATTTTACTCAGTCTGGGACTGTATTTTCCTCACCTACCCTATCCTGACGCCCTCTGGGGGTCCTTCTGTTGCCCATGACTCGTCTTCATCTCTCTCCCTCCCTCTCTCCAGGTGCCCACTTCTAGAAGCCATCTCTTACCTACCTCTGCCAAATCATGTGCCCCACATGTATCCCTGAGACTGGGTACTCTCCCTGGTGATCTCATGCGACTTCCCAGGGTACATGCAGTATTCCATTCTTTCCCATGAAAGGGAAATATCTAAAGCATTACAATTTATCTTTGAACATCAGCAGAAAGGATTATCACCTTCCATCACACATCTATTCTCTATTAGCTTTCAAACCTTGACCTCATCGTCTCTGGTCCCCTCTGCTTCACATTCAAATGTCCCTAATCTCCTTTCACCTTCTGATCCAAATACTTGATCTCCATTAGAAAAAAGTGGAGGTTCCTTTTTCTCTTTTTACCCCATTCTTGCTGGCAGGCCTTCCCCCAGCCTGGGTGCTCTGCTCTTTTGAACTGCGACAATGACTGGAAGGTGGGGAGCTAGAAGGGATGACGGTGCCTCACTAGGACACTTTCTGAGCATCAGCCTAACTTGCAATGCAAGCTCCCACCTTGCTCTGCAGCACGGGGACTAATGCACAGCAACCATCCCCTTGGCTTTGACCATGGAGGTGCTTGCCATACCCACGAGTGCTACTTAGCCCTGTGTTTCCCACCCCTCGGCCAAGCCCCACCTCTAGGCCTGGGTGTAGACATGGGAAGCCCACATAAATTTGGACTTGGCTGTTTTCCTGCACTCCTCCCATCAACTGCAAAAGGCTGCCAGAAGCACTGTTTGGACCAGGGGTTTCACAGGAGATGAGCGCTCAATCCTCCCAAATTAAGAAGCCAGCAACACAGTGGACATGGAGCTTAGCACCATGCATGCCTTCCAGCTGAGCTTCCTGGTACCTTCCCAAAGCTAGACACACAGAGATCTCCAAGCTCTGCTCTCCTGACACCAGATACCTCCTGGAAGCACCATGGGTGTGTGCTTTGGCAACCTCTCCTCCACAAACTGAGTTTCCCCACAGTCCTGCACTCTGAAAACTGGTGTGTCTTGAGCTAGCTCCCCATCCAGATGGTTGTATCCCAACCCTCAGTATTGGTGTATTGAGACCAATGGACTGAAGTCTGGAGACCTCCCTGAATATTGACTGCCCCCTCTGTGCCCCTCACAGAACCAATGCACCACAGCAAATCTGAGGTGTCCTGTCAAAGCCAAACTGAGATGTCCCACAGCACCCCAAATGGAGGCTTAAGGAACACTTGTGATTTGTGGCAGTGTGGAGCCTCTTTCCTGAGGCATTGTCCATATCCCTGGGACTGAGGGACCTCAGTGATGCCTCAAAGCAGGCATCATAGTCCCCTTGTAATTGAAGTGATCAGTCCTCACCTTAAAATGCTGAGAAATCTCAGCCTCTAAATTACTCTGTTCTAGGCCCTGCCACATGGCAGCACCCCAAACTGCTCCAGGTGCAGGTGCACCCCCCCAGCACTTCCCTGCCCTAGCCCACACACTGTTGATATATCCCAGACCCCCACAGACAAAGGTGTCACAGGGACCTTCTTCATCCCATGCCCCTTGGAGTGTCCCTTAAATTTATACAACCTGAGATGGTCTCAGCTGAAGCTAACACAAAGGAGCTTCCTGCATGTACTAAGCTGTGGCCACGTGGAAAGAAGCTGCCAGCAGGTATAGAGGACTCCTTTTAACTGTATTCAGCCTCTTCTTCCAGATGAAGACAAGGACCATATCTCCATAATTCTAATGCTCTGATCTCTGTTCTGGCACAGGCATGTCCCCTCTGCAGATGGTAAGCCCAAGGTTAAGGGTGGCAGTAGGAGGAAGACAGGTGATGGTACATTTTCTGTGCATGCAGTTTCAGACAGAGATAAGGACTAAAGTTTGTGAATGCCCATGCTGTATGTTGTGTTTTTGTAGGTGAAAATAGTCGGTCTTTTCCCTAAATTTTGCACAGTGCCCAGAAAACATGATTCTTATCTGAGTCAGGTGTTGGTGCTGCTGGCAAGTGTTCTGCGTCTGGAACAATCCCACCTTGCAGTGGAGAATCCCCTCTGCTTCCCAGCACAAGATCCTGTGCCTGTATAATTTCAAAGCACATCGAGGAGGCAGCTTATCTTGAGCCAGAGGACACAAAATGACACTATTGTTAATCTAGCTAAGCACACCATTTTATCCTCAACATTAAAACAAAGGAGACTCCACACTTTCCAGATGTGTAGCAGAGAAGCAGGAGAGACTGGCATCAGAGGCAAGTTCCCCACAAAGCAGTTCACACCAGCAACCAAAGGAAGAGACACAATGAGCTAGGAAGCCAAAAATCAGCAAAAAAATCTCTGCTGCTTCTGCAGCTGCCTGATGGTGAAAAGGAGCCATCTCGATGCCAGAAGGAGATAATCCGCTGACAGACGGTTCTGCTCGTAAAGATAAATAAACACAAGCTCTTCAATCCCCTCTAAGGACGCTGTGGTAGAAGGGGTGTAACTTCCTATCCCTTAGCTCTTTACAAATAGCAGAGAAACATTTGTTTCTGGGGAATAATGAATTTCTTTCAGGTTTGGGTGAAAGTAGAATTGCTGAGGGCAGCAGTGGGCTGGAAATGTTGTTTTAGCACCTCGACGTATTTGGACATTTTCCTTAAATCTCTCTCTAAATCTGGAGTGGAGACATTTCTTCTCCATGAGGGCAGGCAGAATTTATGGTATGTCATTTTATCCATCAAGGTTAATATTCTTCATGCAGTCTTCTCATCTCTGCCAGAAGGAGTCCCTAAAGAATTTTAAACTTTTCAATGAATTCCCCAGAAATACCCATTGATATAATTACTCCCTGGCCCTGTAAGTTCAGTTTTGCTCATGCTAAAGCCCTAGAAAGCAACAAGCACACCATGCAAGTGAGGAAAGGCATGGTTCATGTGTAACTAGGGAGTTAAAAATATATTTTGTCAAGTCTCCATATTATATTTAGTAGTGCTGTAGTTGCCATGGTCTAAGAATAAAGAAGGGCAAGTCTTGAAGGTAATATTCAGACATCAACCAGTGTCGCTGGAAAACACAAACAAGCTTTCAGGCTTTCTTTAGGTCTGAAATGAAAGCAGCAAATTTCACAGAGGTATTTGTATTTGTATTTGTAAATACAACTTCATTGTTGTTATAACAGCCATTGATTCCTCTCTGAAGTGCTGTCCCATAGGACATTTATTCTTTCCATGATCGAGGTCCCTTCAGGAACAACGGATTCACTGCTCTTCCACGTTCAAGGGCTGCAGGGAAAATGGTTTGGGTCAAGGGGTGATTTTCAGTCCCTGTCAGTAACATCTGAGGTGGAAGTGATCCAGCCCCTTGCAGCTCCCAAGAGCCACCCCTTTTCCCTTGAGCACCTCAACAGGAATAGTAGCACTTTATACACGTTTGCCAAGTGGTTTACAAACAGATGTGCTCAGGCACCTCAAGACTGCAATGTTTTCTGGACCCTTCTTCCCCCTCCTCTTCCTCTCCCTAGTCCTTCTCCCTAATAATGGCCTGAAGCTGTGGAAAGGGAGGTTCAGATTGGACATTAGGAAGAATTTATTTACTGAAAGAGTGGTCAGGCACTGGAACAGCCTGCCCAGGGAGGTGGTTGAGTCACCATCCTTGGAGGTATTTAAGAAACGTGAAGATGTGACACTTCAGGGCATGCTCTAGTGGCTGAGGTTCTGGGTTTTTTTTTTATCTGTGGGTGTTTTCTGCTGGAGTGTGTGTGGTTGTTTGTGATTGTTTGGGGTTGTTTGTTGTTTTTTTTTTTTATTGATGGTTGGACTCGGTGATCTGGGAGGTCCTTTCCAACCATCACAATTCTGTGATTCTGTGATTCTCCTTCACCTCTTCTATGTAGCAGTGGCCCCTAGTGGAAGCTGCTGGGTGGGTTGACCCTGGTCTCCATCTCTCCAGGGAAGAGGCTGGCTGGGATGGGTGTGTGCCAGTGGGTGGCTGCAAACCCACCTCAGGGCCCAGCAGAGCCACACTGGGCACCGGGCACCACCGGGCACCACATCCCCCAGCCAGCTCCTGCCTGGTACCAGCTGCCTGCAGACAGTATTTCATGAGGCAGAGAGTCAGGATGATGTTTTGGCTGGTAGGGCTGTGTAGCACAGCTCCTCCATGGCCTTCAAACAGCCCCCTTAAGTGATTCCCATTTGAACGATCTGTTTTTATTAAAAGATAAACTGCCTCCCATTCCAGTAAATGTGATATGAATTACAATGTAAGGCCTGTTTTCATTCTCAGAAGAAAAAAAACACAACCCACAGTACAAGAAGTCTCACTCTGTTCAATTAAAAACCAAAGTCTATACACCACTGGAACACATAAACAGAGAAGAAGCCTTTTGCATTTATTTTTTTTTTCTTCTCCACCAAAATATTGCTAATTCTATATTCCTAAACTCATAAAAGTGACAGTACTGAAGGAGACCAAAGATGCATCATCTAGCCCAGCCTTTCTCCCGTAATGTCCAAACTCAGGTACTTAAGGAGGCCTGTAAGAAAGAGGGTGCATTTCAGAAATGCAGGGTCTTCCTCTAAGAAGCCTCTGGCAGTGACAAAAGGGCTGAGTCAGATGCATCCTTCAGTAGATTTGTTTCACGCCTCTCAGAACACATTTATACTTTCAGGCTCCACGATTCGTGCAGCAATGAGTTCCAAATGTAATTATGCATCCAGTGAAAAGTACTGCTTTTTGTTTGTTTTAGCCATTGTCTAATCATTGTCCAATCATCCTCACCAGGTAAAAAGCTGGCTTGATGGCTAAGCCCAGAGAGTTGTGGTGAATGGAGTTAAACCAGTTTGTGACCAGCCACAAGTGGTGTTCCCCAGAGCTTAGTTCTGGGGCCAGTTTTGTTTAATATCTTTATCAAGGATCTGGATGAGGGGATGGAGTTCACCCTCAGTAAGTCTACAGATGACACCAGTTGGGAGTGTTGTTCTGCTTCAGGGTAGGAAGGCTCTACAGACGGACCTGGACAGGCTGGACCAATGGGCTGAGGTAAATTGTATTGAGGTTCATTAAGGCCAAGTGCTGGGTCCTGCACTTGGGTCACAACAACCACATGCAACACTGCAAACTTGGGAAGAGTGGCTGGAGAGCTGCCCAGCAGAGAAGGACCTGGGAGTGTTGGTTGACAGCTGGCTGAACATGAGCCAGCAGCGTGCCCAGGTGGCCAAGAAGGCCAACAGCAACCTGGCCTGCATCAGGAATAGTGTGACCAGCAGGACCAGGGAAATGACTGTGTCTCTGCACTCAGCACTACTGAGGCTGCACCTTGAGGACTGTGTTCAGTTTTGGGCCCCTCAATACAAGAAAGACATCGAGGTGCTGGAGAGAGTCCAGAGGAGGGCAACAAAGCTGGTGAAGGGCCTGGAGAACAAGTCTCACAAGAACCATCTGAGGGAATTTTGACATTGTTTAGTCTGGAGAAGAGGAGGCTGAGGGAAGACTTTATCACTCTCAACAACTACCTGAAAGGAGGTTGTAAAAAGTTGGGAGTTGGTCTCTTCTCCCAAGTAACTAGTGACAGGATGAGAGGAAATGGCCTTGAGTTGTGCCAGGGGAGGTTTAGATTGGATATTAGGAAAAATTCATTGATTGAAAAAGAGGTCAAGCATTGGAACAGGCTGTCCAGGGAGGTGGTGGAGCCACCATCCCTGAAGGTGTTAAAAAAATGTGTAGACGTGGCACTTCGGGACACAGTTAAGTGGCCATGGTGCTGTTGGCTTGACAGATGGACTTTATGATCTTAGAGGTCTTTTCCAACCTTAATGATTCCATGAGTGATTTCACTCAGTGTCACTTACTCCTGCATCTTCAGGAACAGTGAACAATTACTCACTGTCCTTCTCATGCCACTCTCCAACTAGCGGGCGCCTTATGTTCCCTCTCAGTTTTCTCTTATTTCAGCTGAAAAGTTCTAGTCTCCATGCTTTGTTTTGGGTTTTTTCTCAAGGTGAAATTATGCCCCATCTCATCTCTTGCCTTTCTAATTCTAGTGTATCTTTTCTGAAACTCCAGCATTCAGCTTGCTCTGAGGAGGTGGGCATGCAACAGCTCATAAATAGGAAAAATGCAAGTTTCTATTGAATTTTACAGACTTTGGATAACTTCCAACTCCTTGTTTTACTGCCTGGCTGAGGGAAAGCACTGCCTTGATGCTTTCAGGAGCCCCACTGATACTACCAGTGAGCCTGAGATGAACAGGAACTTTGCAATGTTTACAAACTATTATAGGCTTTTATTCAAATTCAATATGGTGTTTCCAAGTCCACTGCAAGAGAAACTAATCAAATTATGTCATTTTCCACTTGATTGCCTAATAGAATTTTGAAAGAAACAGCCTTTTCTTTCTGTCCCTCCCAGTGAGAGAAAAATATGTTTATGCTTATGTGTGCTATTCATATAGGGAAGCAATGCCAATGAGATTTGTGAATATATTGACACTATCTAACTGTCTTTTTGCTGCAAAGCTTAATGTTGGTGGATCTTACTGTTATTAATCAATTTGGAACACAAAGAATGCACAAACAGGCTTAATTGCCAAATTCCCTAACTCTTGAGTGATATATTTTGCAACTTGCCTATCACTCAAACAGCAGAAGACTTGAGTGGAAGATCTTAAAATAGATTATAAATAAACTATCTGTGTAGGCCTCTCTCTACATACAGGTGTCTCTGAATTTATGATGCTGTAGCTGTATTGTAAGACGTGACTAAGTAAAAAGGGCATCATCTAGCTGTGCAGATGCCTTCTTCCATGTCCATCAGGTTTATTGACTCTTTTTGATCTTTTCTTTGCCCCTTTCCACTCTGTTCAAAACGCAGCTGCATTCAACTCCAGAGCATCCGAGAAAGCAGCAAGATGAGTGAACACAACCAAAACAAAAACCCAGAAATAGGCAGACCTGCACAGGAAGGTTGGAGAAGAGGGTGTCACACTATCAGGAAGGATTGGTGACTCCAGGGGCTATGAAAGGCACCACAGCTCCTCAGAAGACCAGATGTTGTGTGGCACGGTACTGTGTGAGCACAGCAGTGCTCCCACGAGCCCACGCTAGTTCTGCATCAGTCACCGTGGGGGTATCTGCACCCACGAGACACTTAATCCCAGACAATCTAGAGTTGACTAACACTATTTATTGATAGGCCATGAAAACTCACTCTGAATCCCTGCACTGGCACTGACCTCTTTGTCCACTGAGTCATCTTTAACTCTCTTAGTCTCACATGCAAAGCCAGGCATAGCTCCGCTCCTGCGTTCCTCTTCCCCATCCCTCTTTGATAACAACTGTTTCACAGCTCCTCTTCCCTTCCTTTTCCCTGTGCCTATGCCGGGCTACTTTTTAGCACAGTGAAGTCAGGATAACACCATGATAAATACACAGTAATTTCATACTTCCCAAAACTTACTACTTCTGCACTGCTCTCAAACACTGATATTTGTCTTGCTGTATCGTTCTCTTGAAGATGCTGCTCAGCTGGTGGTCCCAAACTGGCAGCTTAAATACATGCCCAGTTGAATACTAAAAGATAACTGAATTGATTTTTAGGTGCTCCATCAATTTAAACCCCAGGTACTTTATGCATGTAGTGGTATGGAAAGATTTAGGGGCCAAATTCTTGCAAATATTTTTGAAAACTACAATCAGTATTTATATTTGAAGTATTTAACATCCTAAAATTATAATCGTCCCCTAGTTTTCCTAAGGCACCTTTGTTCCCCTCATCTCCCCTGTAGTGACCTTTTAAATTGTATGTTTCTTGGGACAGGCTCTGCTTTTAATGTCTCTCCTGTGAGGAGCCAAAAAGATGATGAACATGTAAAAGAACTAAAAAGACATGACATCCTGTCTACTGGTGTTGTACTGTTCACAGGATTGGGCTTTTTTTTTTTTTTTTTTGTGGACACTGTTTGCTGCAATGTCTGATTTCTGTGCATGTGGGAGGTCTACCTGTTGAGATGTCCAGACGCCTGTGCTACAACCTGGTAGTTGCTGTCATGGCCTATGGCTTGAGCCTTTGGTTTACCACTCTGCACTTCTATTTGCTTATCAGGTTAGTGACACACTGAAATGCTCCATGACAAAAGCTGTCATTTCCTTTCAGTGGGTCCATGAAAACTTAATTATCAGTTTCCTTTCCGCCCACAGCCACAGCTTTCCAGTTCTACTAAACTTTCTCCCCTCCAAGTTCCTCAAAAATAAAAGTGAGAGAATTCTGCTGACGGCACTGGAAAAGGGTATTTTGATGGAGACTAGATATTCCTAATCACTAGTGGTCCAACAATATCCAGCTGAAAAATTCAGTGGATGACCAATGTTTCATCAAATTAGCCCAAATTAGGGGGCATTACATTATTTAACAAAAAGGGCAATAAACCAAAAAGAGCTTCTCTTATCTGATACTGGAGCTGCAGTTGGTCTTAGGATACTTCATACTGCTAGCTTAAAAATCAGAGTGTTCCTTAAACCGTTTGCATCTTGGCACACAATTTCTAGCTCATTGTGATTCTAAACAGTGTACAGGATCTGTAAGCATGCTTAGTCAGCCTGGCCAGCCACCTGAGAGCCATGAGCAATGTCCCCTTTACGACTGCTCACATCTCCTTAAAGAGAAAAGATAAAAAAAGGGCAAGAAAACCCATTCCTCTTGATTCCCAGAGACAGTATCGCTGCTCAGATCTTCCTTCAATCTGGAAGCAGCCAGGCTGCCAGACTCTCTGAAAGCAGATGCACCTCCAGAAGCAGAGAACAATGGCTTGTGAAGGGTAAGAGACACTCTGGCCTTCCCAAATTGCAGATCTGATACAGAATTACTGGTTGAAATAGCTGGCATTTTGCTGGAGGTCAAATTAGATAAGGAGCTGCTGACCTTCCTGACTTTACATACCAAAGTCTTAGCATGACTGAAACACTAAGAGGAGAGCCAGGGAAGGAGGGCTCAGGGAACTGCTGGCAGGTACGAGACTATGGTGGGCCCTCACAGGTCCTCCCTGCTCTCTAGAGCAACAGGGCAGGCTGCCCCCTCTGAGCTACAGTAATCTCTTTTCTGTATGAAGTAACTGGTGTCTCCAGTAAGCAAAACAATAAGCTATCAGGGCAAGGGAAAGCAAGACATAGTCATCCTTTCAAGGCTGACCTCTGAAGACCTCACTCCCCTTGTTAAATCCCACAACAGACCACAGTGCACGATGCTGCACTGACAGGTCTTACCTGGCTTGCTGCTGGGGGCAGCTTGGAGAACAGCAATTTTGCAAAAGGAACAGGGTAGCTGGAAGGCTGAATTACCTTCTCTGGAATACAGGTCTCAGACAATGCACTCCTATGACCATTTTTAGCTCACCCAGGTGAACCACCACCTCCCAGGCAGAGCAAAGAGCAGAGCAAGGTTTGTGTCTGTACCACTCTGGGCTGGACCAACTGACAGCTGCCAAGGGAGTAAGTCCTTTTGGATGGGCCAGGGTAAGCAGGGGTCTGCTTCATTAGCTGCTGTAACCAACGGCTCCTACGTAAGGCAAGTCAGAGGTGGTTGTGTTAAGCAAGGCTGATGTCCTTAATGGTGAGTGTCTCGCATGCGTCGTGTTTTCAGGCTCTGGCCCCGACCGGTGGTCTAAACTGCCTGCTTAATTTACCTTATCATCTGGAAGTGAGTGATGCCCTATCCTTCCCTGACCCTGGGAAAGAGGAAGGTATTTGCTTGTAGAAGGAGCTCTTTGCCTGGATCCTGCTGGAGAGATAACCCCGTGTTCAAACACCGATGAGAAGAACAGGCAGATTCCCGACTGTTTTCTTAGGCTGGGGTATGTCTTGCCTGAAACGCTCTTCTGGCTTTCTCTTTTAAGCATGGCTGCACAGGCTTTCTCCCCTCTTCTTTGCAGCCATCTAGCATCCCTGCCAAAAGCATAGTGAAAACCAGCAATAAGCAAGTAACTAACTCTTGGTTCATTTTTTAAGGCAGTTTTGTTTCTGAAAATTAGGGACAAAGAAAGTGCTGTGCAGCTTCTCTGCCAGCAACTTCGTCTTTGACCTGGAGTTCAGGAGCCTTTGCACTTGCTGCTAATCCCTTTGAATGTGAGTTGCTAGAAGCCCATTTAACTAGCATCTTCTTGGATATTGCTCTAAGTATTCTCAGCAAATAGCACTGTCAGGTGGGCTGGACACAACAAAGCTGGCATGTATTATGTCACTTATGGTTTTGAACACTTATTACAATAATTGTCAGTAATGACAACTGGTAACCCTTGAGATGCCCCTGCGTTAATACTTTACATGGACAGCGCTTCCTTCTCTGGAATTCACCCAAACTGCTAAAATAACATTCAATGAGAAACATCATCATTGAGCAGCTGGTTGCAAATTCTCATGGAAAGCCCGTTGATTTTTGTGAGTTTTCCACTAACTTTGGAGTGGTTTCAGATAGGACTTGTAAGTGCTCCTAGGAAACAAACTCAGTGAAGGGGGGTGGGTGAGCATCCAGGGTCATGTGATCAGGCAAGAAAGTGGAAAACCTGGACAAATCAAACTACAACTTTTGATGTGCAGCATTAACACCACATTTGGAGGCAGAGGTGTGGAGGGCAACTTTGGTGCACTAAGACTCAGAAAGCAAAGGAGGGGATTTTTTTTTCCCCGGGCTTCAAGCAAGTTTTCCTTTCACTGCAAGGAAAGCATGCTAGGTATCTCTGTATGAAGCCACCAAAAAACCCCAGGCCATTTATTCAAGCATTTAGCTGTGCACCTGATGGCAACGTTGCTTCCAATTTCGTACATGTAACCACTTCTAATGCTACTAGAGTGTGAATGCTACACATAAACCTACAGAGGCCCTTTTTGCTGATGTGGAAGTGAAGCCAAGCAGCTCAGAGGCTGGCACCACTCCCCTTCATCATTACAAGTCTGAATAAATGAGTGGACTCTCAGAGCTGTGCTTAAAGGAAGAACTTTCAGCATGTCTGTGATAATCAGGATCTGTAGATTGAACTGCCGAGTTTGGGGCACATAATGGTTTGAGGAACTCTACCCTGCTGTGACCTGAAGATCACCGTGGGTAGCGTGCACTGAATATAACCAGTGTCATGAGGTACCCATCACGATTTGCCTTCTAAGACAAACCATGTAAAATTTCTTTGCACATCTATGGTAACAGCTAATGATTATTTTTTTCTTTGAACTTTGTCCAAAGTTCATCTCTAAAACAAACTTTAGCCAAACTGTGTGTATTGACTCCTCAGCAGAATAAATATGCCGAATCTCTAATAACACTTAATCACTTGTTCTGCCTTCTTTTAACTTGCTTGTTAACCAGAAAAATCAAAAACAGTGAAATAAACAGGCTTTACTCAGTATATATTCTTCTGGTGCCTCTATCAAAAACTCTGAAGGATAAAAGCAGCTCTGGTCTGATTGTTTTCCACGTAAGTTGACTCCTCTTCTTGCCTCAATCCCTGACTGAAGGTAAAATTAAAACCCAGGCTGTTGTTTGGGCTCTGCCTCCATGACTTGAACTGCCAGTACGAAAAGTTTACATGAAGGTGGGAAACAACCTGACTATTTGGGCTGGGATTCTCAGAGGGGTTTAAAAACTGGTTATGAACTCAAGTCTGGAGGGGTGAGAAGGGAGGGGGCTGGATGGTCTGCCAGCCCCAAGAGAAATCTCAGTTAACTAAGCTGCAGATCTGACAGCAATTGACCTGGTCCTTGTCTCACTTAATCTATGGAGCAGCTGTAGAAATAAAGCAGAAAGTATAAAAAGCCAATATACGTGTATTAGGAATTGTGTAATATTTTTATTACACTAATCATAACACTTCTTGTCACAGTTGGACATGTTAGAAAACCTCCTGCAATGGCTGTTAGATCTTTTGCATGTCACCTTACCTGTTAACCCATGAACTGTGCACCTATCAGTAACTATTTGATGAGCACCCTGATGCTTTCTGTGGTGTTATTTTTTTTAGTACTCTACCAGCTCTGCTTTTAAGAATCATACCCAGCTTGCAAAAAGAAGAAAAAACCCACAAAAACCAAGCAAGACAGGAAAACGGGTAAGGAAAAAGAAGGGGGTGGGAGGGTAGGAGAGATTGTCACAAAAAGTAAAAAGCCAAACAATGTGACGTTAAAAAAAAAAACAAACACAAAAAGGCATTTTTGGATGACTCTGTTTGCTTCATGCCTTTTCCTCCTTGTGCCTTCAAGGTTTGTGCCTTCAAGCTCCTATCTACAAACCCACAGGCTAGAAACTTAATTAAAAAATAATAACCCCAAGTTTCTTGCATAACTGTAGGAGTCTGTGAGCTACAGCTTTAAGAAAGTCACCAAATGCTGGAAGGTTCACAATTATATCACAGCGAAATTGGCAACCAAATGGTAGAAAAAGAGGTAGAAAATTTTCACCAAAAATGGCTTGGAAGCCCAACTTTTTGTCAGTTGGGAGGGAACGTTGCTGTAAATCCCTGCTCGCGCTGAGCCACCCAAACCCTCCCGATGACAAACCCGTGCATTACTGCCCAGTTAGGACGAGTCCCCGAGTTACTCATCATGACTCGCTTCGTGGACTTAAGTTTCACAACGCAGTCATGAGTTCATCGCGAAGCATCCGCAGAGATAACGCCAACACTCCTCTTCCCAACCTGTGAGCGTTTCGGAGAAGCCCCGCGATGGGAGAGGCCGTCAGGAGCCCGGCACATCCCCGCATCAAGCCCCGGCTGCCTGCGGGAGCTCACGCACAGCCCGCAGCGCCCAGGACGCGTCCCGCAGCTTTAGCAATGGTGGCTCCGAGTATGCGGGCGAG
>NW_009953571.1:3815482-3815706 GCF_000747805.2 Chaetura pelagica
GCTGGGGAAGAGGTGGCGGGCCACGCCTGTCACGCAAGGCCAATTTACAGCGGATGGGGCTGGTCCCGCTCGGCCCGTCGTGCCCGGGCTGGGAGCGGCGCTGCGGGGGGAAGGCGGGGACGGAGCCCCCTCCCCGCACCGTGATCCCGCAGCTCCCGGGATCCCCTTCGCGTGTCAGCGGGCACCGCAGGAGCGTGGACGTGCGTGACGATGCGCAACTCCTG
>NW_009953571.1:3816116-3818455 GCF_000747805.2 Chaetura pelagica
TTCAGCAGAGGCTTTCGAATGCCCAGAACTAGAAAAATCAGATGGAAAAGACTTAATGCCAGAACATGCAGGGGCCGTTCCCTGCAGTGGGATCCCAGGAGCTTTGTGCAAACTAGTTTTAAACCCTGAAGTCTTTAATACAACTTCCTTCTTTATTTTTATTTTACCTAGACTGGTATTTACTAATAAATCTGCAGCTGGCTGTGTTCAGCACAGCAGGTACCTTCCATTTATAGCTGTATATAACCAACTGCAATATTCAACACCCTGACTCTGCTGTGCTGTAGAACACTCACAATAAAACACACACCGTATTTGCAAGTGTGTCCATGCTACTATTCTGGGACGTGACACACATTAAGAAACAAATTCAGAACACAGAAAAGAATTTACCATTTACACACACAGAAAAAAAAGATGCGTTGGGATTTTCAATAAGTCCCACCATAATACAGTGTCATTTCTTATATCTTGTCTGCTCCCTTCGTCTTGCTGATTGAATATGTCTTTTCTCTCTGTAACCATAAACCTATAGGCTGTATATAGATTTTTTTAAAAAACATAGTATAGAGTCCCAATGTGTATTTATAGAGCTTTACCACAGAAATGTAAGAATTGTCAAAATTATTCCATCCAAGGGCCATCCAGGCCACTGACCTGCCTCCAACAATTTTTACTATTAAAATGGATTAGGCAGACAATACAGTTTACTCCAACCTCATTTTATAACCACACTAGTGATAATAATACTGCTTTATGTGTCAATGTTTATGGAGCACAGTGGACAGGGAAACAGCGTCATCCCCACAGGGAGGGAAACTGAGGCAGGGGAGATGGAGATTATATATTTTAAATTATTTATATATATATATAGATAATCTCATGGAGATTATATGTAACAAGGAGCCATCAAGAGCCCTGGATAGCACCACCAGCTGCTCCATTCCTTGCATCCCATCACACAGCCCTGCCAGGCACCAAAAGATGGGCCACAAGCCCCGGGGATGCTTCCCTGGGAAGAGTTAAGGGTGGAGGTCTCAAGTCTGAGCTCTGCAGGTGTCTGCTTTTAATTCTTTGCTGCTCCTCTCCCAAACAGCACAAAGATTTTCACCCTCCCTCCTTCTCCTTTACAAATGGGTGTTTAGCATAAGAAGAGAGGCAAGAGAGAGCCAGGGCAGCAGCGAGATCTCCTACAGCCTTTTCTCAGCAACCTGAGCAGGCGGGAAAAGGCAGCTGGCAGGAGCCCAGTGAGAGAGCCGGGACCATGGGACGACGCTTTTCACATCTGGTTA
This sequence comes from Chaetura pelagica, assembly GCF_000747805.2. NCBI lineage: Eukaryota > Metazoa > Chordata > Aves > Apodiformes > Apodidae > Chaetura > Chaetura pelagica. The sequence goes on from NW_009953571.1 coordinate 3,817,409, forward strand.
AGTACTGCTAAACCCTCCGACGAGCTGCCTAATTATTACAGCACTTCTGCCGAAAAATTAATGTGCTTGGCCGGCTGCACTGGGGCAAAAAGGGTAAGAAAGCAGCTGTCAGGATGCAGGCAGTGATGGGAGCACCAAGAAAAGAGGTTTGTGGCACAAGAGCACAAGAGAAGGGAAGCTCTGCTCCAGGGATCCTGCTGAGAAAACAGCCTCCTCCCTGCTTTTTTTGCTGCGTGGCCCCCAGGAGGGGACAGTGCCAACAGGGTTGTTACTCTAGCAAGGGCAGCCCTTGCAAACAGAGGTGCCCTACCTACCAAAATCAACAGAATGACTTGCCAGCATCCCCAAAAATTACATTATTATCCTGAGGACCCAATAGCAGGGCCAGAAACAGAACCCAGGGCACTGGGCTTCCCTCTGCCCAGACGCTGCTCCCTTCCCCTTCTTTTTTCTCCTCCTTCTTTTCATTCGTCTTTGTGGCCCGAGCAGCGCCGGGAAAATTCCGTTTCTTCTGCAACTTGTTATTCTGGAGCCGGGCCTGCCCCCCTCGCCCTGGGGCTGCCCTTCCCGCACAGGTACGGAGCTCGGGGCCGGGGAGCTGCCGGGGTTTCCCACTCCTGCTCCGGCACCGGGGACGGCTACTTCTTCATTTTTAATTTTTTTTTTTTTTTTTTCCTCTCCCTCCTGTGTCTGTGTAGGTGGAGTGGGGCTCTATGTGGGACTTTGCCGTTTGGTGTAGTCCTGTTGTGCGTGCTCCTTTCTTCACTTGCCTTTCTGCGGTGTTTTTTGTTTTGTTTTTTTCTTGTTTTGGGTTTTTTTGTGGTGGTGTGTGATTTGTTGTTTTTTTTTTTCTTTATTATTCCGAGCTTTTCCCCCCAGACACCTCTGCAGTTCGGTGGGAGCCGGCGGGATTGTATGCTGAGGTTTTTTTAGGTGAATTCATAGTGGATTAATGCATGGAGCTCTTCATTCAACTTCTTCTCAAGTGTCAAAAAATGAGGCTATGAACAGATGTGTTTCAATATGGAGAGATTTCCAAGTTCTTAA
>NW_009953571.1:3818475-3826898 GCF_000747805.2 Chaetura pelagica
GAGTGCCATTGGAGAGTGGCTTTTGTTTTCGATTGGTGAACAAATGTCATCACATTTCAGTCACGTGCTATAATATTCTTTGTTCAGCTCTCAAAGTATGATATCTGCTACACCTGTTCCTACTTTTTAATTGTAAGTAACGGTGATTGCCTGCAAATCTTAAATTTGTGGATAGGAGCACTTCCCCTCTTTTTTTCCCCCTCTTATTCTCTGGATGTTTGTTTGGGCCCAAGCGCTGAGCTTGACAATGAACTTTTGTTCACTGTGGAGACTGTACGTAAAAAGGTCCCACTGGGAGTAATAACTTGCATGTCTCGATAAAGTTGTGTACTGTTTTGTAGCGTAGGTCTGAGTGTGGAAAAATCAGGTGGGGACGTGTGCTCAGTGATGGCAGGGCTCTATAAGAGGCAGGCTCCTTTGGGCCATTGAAGTTTTTCTTAACTAGATATGCTGTTGCTTGTTACCAGGTTAAAGAACAGATACTTCTGTACACCCACATAGATACATCTCTTTTGCTTAGCTGTAGATTTTCAGGCACCAGAAATAAAAGGGATTTTGGCTGTTTTCTTTTTTCCCTTTTTTTTTTTTTTTTTTCTTCATTGTGCTCACTTCTAACAATGAAGACACCTGCTTAGTTTCAGTTTTGTAAGTCAGCTTCCTCTGGCTTTCCTGTGCTTGCCCTGAGCTAGCTGATGAGGCTGGATATGCTACAGAGCAGGGAATCTTTAACTTTTCATCAAAGAGGCTTATTTGGGACTTAATTTGTGAATAAAATAGAATGCTTTTCAAAGCCTTAGAAAAAAAAGCAACCCAACCCTAGAAATCTGAAATTCATAACTTCTACCTAGTCAACATGCAATGCTAAAGCTTTTATATTAAGCTTGTTAGTGATTGTGTATAATGCAACTTTATCACTTAAATAGTGACATTAAATTACTAGTAGGAACAGGGTCTTAAACAAACAAAAAAAAAGTGCATAACTACCCATATCAGTTGGAGAAGTTAATTATCACACTGTAATCGAAAGATTACAGGCTTTGGCAATTTTATTTCTTATCTGGCATGTTTCATGATAGCTGAATGAAACTTGTTTCTTTGGGGGCACTTTATTTTTTTCTGGAAAGGAATTCTGTAGCTTAGTAAATTGCACTTTAAAACTATATTTTAAAACTCAGGTGAAGTCCTTGCATGCTTTTAAGCCTTTCAACCTTACCGTGGTAGAGAAATTAGATTATTTTCTGATAGGTACATCAGCTAGCAGTTTGAGCTGATAACAGAGGCAGTATGAAGCAACCTCTTTGCCCCTTGATTTCATGTTGTGTTGTAGCATGTATAAAGTATCATTTCAAGGTCTTGAGAGACCGGTTGTCCAGCAGAAGGTAGGTGCTGGCTCACTGAGTACTCACCACCAGCTGGATGTCAACTGTGTCATAGCCCCAGTTTTTAGGCATACTGACTTGAGTAGCAAGAAACTTGGAGCAGGTCCACTTAGAAGTTTTAGTGATTTTTTTTTTTCCACTTAGCTAACAAAGCTACTGTGGTGTATAATTTGAAATGTTGCATTAAGGAATATTTTGTTATTACTAATGATTTTATCAGTAGTTATTGTAAGATTTCTACCTGAAAGCTTTTAATGTTTGCATTTCTCTCTGTGCATCCTGAACTGGATTTGTGAGGCAGAAGGAGGCATTTGAAACTGTTTTTCTTCCCTTAATGAATTAAAATCCAAAACTTTGCTTCAAGGAACTTAAAGTAAAAGTAGGAAACTGAAACTTAGGTCAGAGGAAAATGTTTTCCAGCTTCAACAATTAAGATCTCTGCTTTCAGTTTAGGTTTTGTAAAGATCTCTCTTCACCCTAGGCCATTCAGCTTTAGCTGTTTCAAGTACTGGGCCTAAATAATTCTTACTCCAGCTTCTTTTTTTTAGAGAAGAGGTTTTGTGTCTGTTAAAAAAAACATGTAGAAATTATAATTCAAGAAAAATAAATCCTTGGACTGGATCTGTACAAAGGAGACAATTTTAATGCATTTTTTGTTGTTGTTGCTTTGCTTTTTTTTGTCGTGTTGTTTTGGTTTTGTTTTTGGAAAAAAAATAAGTGTTTTAATGATGCCTTAGGAAGTTGTGAAATCCTGTGTGTAGTTGGAAGGTTTTAACAGTGAGCCTGGCTATCACTTGGGTTGTTCCTGCAGTTTGTTTGCTGTGGTTATAAATGCGTATGAACACATCCTAGCTGTTCAGTTACTTTATACTTATTCTCACAGTCCTGAAGAACTTTATTCGGTCAAATGAATTGATATTACTGGACTTTATTTACAACAGAGGTTTCTCTTTCATCTTACCACCAGTTTGTAAGAACCTTGATGGACAATGTTATTTTGTGTGTTACGGGCATTTTGTGCGTGTACCAGAAACTGAAGATGAACATCATGTGAGAAACACGTGTTGGTGACTTAACCTTTTTACTATTGTATCGGGTTTGTTGTTTGTTGGTTTTGCCTGCTTAAAATCTTCCAGAAATCAACTTCATAGTGTGATAGGGCTTTGATTTTTGAAGGGCCATTGCATGGTGATGTGCAGACCATCCTTCAGGAAGGACTCCTTATGTGGAAGGGGCAGTTCTAGAAACCTATTATTAATTTTCTAATAGTATTTCTTCACTGTCCCCTTCAGCCTTTTTGCTCACAACTGTGCAGTCACATGTGTAGCTGTATACTGGAAGTGTAAGACTCCACAAAAGACCTGGCTTCTGTACGTTCGTGAATTGCCCTTGTTCAATTACTCTGTGCCAGAAAGCAGCTCACATCCTGTGTCTGATGTATTTTAACAGCACAAAGGTTATTTAGGAACAATTCATATATACTGGAAAGGTGAGGCAGCACACAGAAGGTTTTTGATACGTCTGCCGAATGCAAGGGGCAAGATACTTACTTCTGAACCCTGTAAATAGAGGGTGAACTGAAGGATAGTTTTTATAGGTATCTTACATTAATATTTCATGTGCAGTATAGCACAAAGTCAGTGTCTGGCTTGTGCTGGTCGTAGATACATGCATTATGCAGGCAAAAAAGAAGTTTATTTACATCTGGGGGGGAGCTTTGTATCTTCTTTTTTTCCTTTTTTTTTTCCTTATTGCAAATACAGTCTCAAAAAACAACAGCAACAAGAATAAAAAACAAACAAACAACAAACCCCTGTGTTGTTTTTTAACAAGTTTTAAATAATTTATGGCACCTGCACCTTACTAAGTTCCTAAGGATCTAAGTTCTAAGGATTAAAATTGTCAAAGTATGGTTTTAAGTTCGTTTGACTCTGCTTTCGTTATATTGAAAGCAAAGTGGCAAGTATAGGTAAAGAATGGTTATGAAATGTACAGAAGTAATACTTTTAAAAATGTATACTTGTAAAGTCTGATTGTCACACAATTTAAATCACCTCTCCTTTATATAGTTTTTAAAGCTGTGGAAAGTCCTGACAGGTCCTTTTTTTTCATATGTTAGGTCTGCCCTAACAAAGCCCAAACTTTGCCACAGAATCTTTTGTTTTAATACTTCGATCATCACAGGCTTTTGAGGAAAGGATGCGTTACTTGATACAGTCTTCTCTGCAGCATTTATTTTCTGTTTTACTGTTCATTTTTTTAATCTCCCTGTTGGAATTATCAAGCTCTTTGCCTAGGTGGTTTGGCCTATTATTAATTCCTTCTTACCTGAGATTTCTTGTTCACTGTCATTGCAAATGCTCGGTATTCAGTAAGAGATAGTATGCTGAAAGCATGCTTTTAAAAACCCACACCAGAAACATACCCCTGCCCCCCATACCGCTACCCCCCTGGCCCTAGCCTAATGTTTGTTGTTACTGGTGGGAATACATTTATAGATAGTACATAAGAAGCGAGGTTCTGCTTAATGTGAGCTCCGTTGCAGGCCATGTTTACGCAGCTTTATGCTTTTTTAATGTCAGATCTCCTAAAATGTATGTTTTCCAGATTCTGCCCTCGCCTGCTGCGCTTGTAGGACAAAAGGGAATGTTACCAAATTCACTTGCTACAGAAATCATGTTGCATGCCTCTTAAGCGAAGGAATCTACCATTGTGTGTGTAATTAGGTTTTGAAAATTTAGCTTGCGTGTTTCTTGAGTTCAGAGTGTGGATAAACAAATGGTTAAAACAAACAGGGACAGATTTGAGCCTGTGACTCTAAGATGGCCTGTGCTTGGACTCTTGTCTTCAGGCCTCAGAGAGGAGAACTCTGTCAGAGCAGCCGAGCTTACAGTTGGTTCAGTTTTGTTGTTTCTGCCTGCGAAATACAAGCTGTCAGTACTTGAAAGGGAAAAGGAACATTGATTCCTTCCCTTGTTCCCTTCCAACCCTGCAGATCCAAGCGTCATTAACTATGTGAATCCCGAAGGCAGCATAGTTGCAAACAGTTAATAGGACAGATCAAGTGGTATCCTATTCAAGCTTTACATTATTTTTCCAAAAGTTCTGAGTAATTGCAATAATTATTTTCTGATAAACTGGCTGATAGTAACTATGGCAACAGCTGTCTTTGGCCTATGGACAGTATTGCTGTATTGACAAAACCTTTAGATGCTCCCGAGGCCTTTTGCCTCTATGGGGTAGTGCATCAGGATGTCTTTCAGGTGACTGCAGCCTCACCGTGTGTGTTTCTGTTGCAATGAGACACTGTCTTTCTCTTGGGTCAGAGCCTCGGTCCTTTTTCTTTTGCATGTTTTTGCGGGTGCTGCCTTCTAGCTTGGAAATGCTGCAAAGACTGGCTTGTTTGCAAAGATTAGTGGAACATATAAGTACTTAGGTGGAATTATATATGCATATAATTGCTTTTCAGTAATAATACAGAGCACAGGGAAAAGGGAAGGAAAAGAAAGGAGGATTTAGTAATTTTGATCCCTGGTTGTTTCCTTCCTCAATTAAAACCTTCTTGTAACAGACTGGTAGGGGGAGCTGCCCTTCCCTTTACTGAAGTACAGCATATTCTTTTCTGAGGCCTATGCTGTGATACAGCTATTTAATTTTCAGCTAAGCTCTGCTTCTTTTTGAAAGAGAGGCAAGTTTCTGCTTCGGTATGTCACACAAATGGAGGAAGAGGGTAATTTGTTTCCAGATTACTACATTCTAGACAGGGGAAATATGCCCCTTACTAAATATACTTTTACTATTGATATTTAGAAGAGCACTTTTAAATGTTAATAAAAGTAGCAGTGTTGGGGGAAAATATTCTTACTGCACATGGCATAAAGATGTTAAAAAGCCATGGCCCATTCTGAATACTTGAAAGCTGATACTCTGCGAATTCTCGGTTAGCTGATGTGTATGTTTACTAAATCTTTGTCCTCTTAACTTTGACATATGAGAACTGGGTATTGATCGAGCTTACCTGATGACTACTAGCAGCGGTCTCCCTGTATGGCTTGTGCACATTGTTTGCTGGCCCGTGGAAGTGTGCAGTGTGGCCTACATCTGGTCTCATCTCGAGTACGAATGCAGCTTATGGAAACTACAGGCCCCAGTATGCAGTGCTGTGTTTTTAGCTGAGTGGCCTGTGGGGTTGCCGTGTACTAATGCATCCTGGGACCTGTAGTTTTCACGAGCAGAAGTTGGAGATTCAGGGTGGCAAGTGAAAGATGCTATGACATTCTAGAAACAGTTGTTGATACCTTGTGCAGTTCTTAGTTGGTCAGCTTAAATGTGTACAGCTTTCCTGTGCAGCAGGACATATTGTTATTTAAAAGTTGAAGACAGTTTGTCCTTGGGCAGGGTGTTTACAGAAAAGCAGTGGATGAAAGAAATCTTCCAACTGCCTATGAGGTTTAGTCTACAGAATATATTGATATTTGCGCTAATGCCTCGCTTCACCTGTAGTGGCAAGTATCCTGTTTGATAGTCTGGAAATTTTTAATCTTTCGAGGCAACGTGATGGATGGAGACATTTGGCAGGAGGAGGCCTTCATTCTGACAATATGGCTGCCATGTTCCTCTTTTAAACTGCCACCCAACTGTCACAGTGGGTTTCTGTGGGGGGATTGGGGCGGCTTTTTACCTGCCGAGGTATCCCTGCCTGCCCCTTTTCCTGAGTTCGGGGGACGACGTGGCCACCCGAAGCGGCAGGGCAGGGGGGGGGCGGGTGTTGCTGCTGCGGGGCCAGTGACATTATTGCGGGTTGCCGGGGAGACGCGGGGTCCCAACCTCTGGAGTGGCCGTTGCCACCAGGAGCAGGCCCCTCTGCTGGTTTTGTCCCAGTGTTTGGGCTCCCACCTGTAGGCCTGGACCCTCATTGGAAGAACTGGCTTGAAAGAAGGTGAAGTCTTTCCCGAGTAGGGGTAGAGGAATGCATATTCTTCATATCCACAAGAATTGTGTATTTTCTAGCCAGACATTAACTAATAATGCTCAGTGAAATTTGCTAATTTGATTTCAACTGATAGGCCAGTAGTAAGTTTAGTGTTCACCATAGTCTTGTGTGCCATGTTGTGAGTACTGCTATTGCCTTAGTTTTTATGTGAGCAACCACTCATCATGGTCAATTTCTTTCTTCTTCAGTTTGCATGATATAAATTTTAAAAAAAGGTTTACATGTAAGTACCAAACAATAAGTAATAAACCTTTTTGATATTTTTTGAGAATTAAAGCTCCAGTAAAAAGTCATGTGGGTTTTACTTTTGAGTCCCGCAGAAGTTGGAGAGAATATTTGAATGCCTGAAATCAAAACCTATATAGGTAGGAGTAGGATCAAGACTTCCAAACTTACAACCTTGGAAAGTATCTTCTTTGTATGCACCCAATTAGCTTACGTCTAGGTCTGTGTGGCAAAATTCTTCTTTGAGGAAGTGTTCAGAAATTCCACTCAATATAAATTTAGAATTCATATTTCTTCGTAGTTGAGACAAAAAACCCGATAACCCTCAACAAAAAGTTGTTCTCTCCTTCATCTATACAGATTATAAATATGACAGATATTTAGGTGTTAAGAGTTTTTCTGAGGCAGAGAATGTATTTTGTCAGCACTGATGCATTGTGCACAATGTACATTGCTGACACTTCTGTTTAAAATGGATACAAAAACTTAAATCTATACAGAGATTCATCTAAAACCTTGCATATGCTGTAAGTGTAAGAGAGTTTGTAAACAGTTTTCGTTGAATGTTCCCAGCCTCTTCACAGTCCATGTGGAGCAAATTGCCAACAGGACACATGATTGATTAAAATAGTTACTATTAGTATATTGATATGATTAGAAAGTCTGTCATTGTTGCCTTTTATTGACTGATTTGGCCTACTCAACAGGCAGGAGAAAAAAACCAAGATAAATCTATATGCAGTGGAATGATGATGTATCTTGGCCTTCAAGGATATTTTACCCTCTGCAGAGAGCCTGTGACAGTGCCCTTTGTAATGCTGCTGTATCAGGGTATTCTAGATAAGGAATGTAGGAACAGAGATGTACAAAATGGTTTGATGCATAGTTGCAAAGAAAAACTCCTAAGTATTTCTTATCTTGTAAGAGGAAATATGTCCTGATCTGAGAGGAAATCCTGGCCCTGCTCAAGTTGATGGGAAGCTTCCCAGTTGAATCAAGAGTACCAGGATTTAATTATTTCCCCAAAATAGTTAGTTCTAAGTGGATTCTGCAGGGCTACAGCACTTGACAAAGTTTCAAGAATATGGCATGTGTTTAAGATGCTGCTGCTGGCCCTTGGGGGATCTTGCCCCAGATACTTTGTCTCCTAATGCCTTTGCTGTTCCTTTAAAAAGTGGATGATAATGAGGTCCTGCAATGCTTTGTAAGAACTTGGAATCTATTTATTCAGGGCTTTTGCTTAATATGCTAACACAACAAAATTTTACACAAAAGCCAGGAATTAGTCCTTGATGTATCCAAGGAATACTTTTTGTCTCTGTCTCTTTCTTCTGGCCACTGTGACAAAGATGCCCCAGTTGAGATGTTCAGTTTGAAATCTGAATAACCTGATTAAAAAACAAAACAAGCAAGCAAAACCCCAACAAAACTGAACAAACCTTTTCTAACCTTTTAAAAGGACTACGCTGGCCCATATTACTAGTGAAAAGCTTTTTGATAATTTGCATATTACTGGTGCTCCAGGTACCTTACTGTTTCACTGCTGCTTAGCTTGCAGTTGTTCTCTATTAAGAATCTTTATCATGTAAATCTATCGTTACATGTAGTACGGTTTTGCTATATTAAGTACGCTCTTGTCAGTGACCCCAAATGGAAAGGATGTGGCTACCTCGGCTTCCCATATTACCCTTTCAGAGAGTTCATTTTGGTTGGGAATAAGCTGGAAAGGACTAGCAAGTTTTGCACTGTTTCTGACCACCAGTTATCTGTCCTTGAGTCAAGTGCAATTCTCCCAGGGAGGAATCCCATCATACCATGCCCCTTAT
>NW_009953571.1:3827107-3835849 GCF_000747805.2 Chaetura pelagica
CTGCTGAAATAAGTGGATTTGTCACTTTCAGAGTCTTAGTTACCATTTCTCACCTGCATTTTGGCATAGTTGGATCTACTTTTCCTTTGAATTTCATGCTCTGAAGTCAACATGGAAATCTCTGTCCTTCACATAATTCTCATCCCTTTGTGGCGATTTCTTCTTGGCTTAAAACTCGCAATGTCTTCTCCCACCTTACTTCTTGCAGGAATTCCATTTGGATGCCTGGCTGTTGATGCAGAACTGTAATAGATTGTGCAGAGTTTAATTTGATTAAACACTTTTTTTCTGTGATGATGAGCTGCAGTTTTTGTAGGCAGTCAAAACCTGAAGTTGTTGGCCTGTTAAATGCATGCTCCAGGTTAGTTCCTCACTGTAGTAACAGTATTTTCTCAGCTGCAGAGTTGATTAGTTCAGCATAGGTCTATGACTGTGTGAATACCAGTACCTCAAGTTGTTGTTGTTCGCTGACATTGTCATTGCTACAAAATTGTATGAGCAAAAATATTGATCTTAGATTTATGCCCTCCTGATGAAAGATAAACATGCAGTTCTCAAAAGTCGGGACCTTCTTTCTGGTTTTCTTTTCTAACTTATCTACCCTTCTTTGCCCATGATTGGTTTTGTCCAAAAATGTTGATTTATTTTTTCCTTGATACCATATATATTGTTCACATAACAAATTCTTTAATAATCATGTATGTAAACCGTCTTATTCTAAGGCTTTTGAAAACTTAAACTAAGGACAGGGACAAGTATCTAATAAATCCCTGTTTGTTGTGTATAGAAAGCACTGTATGGAAGACATGCATGTACTTCTCTCTCGAGTATATCAGAAACTTAGGCAGCTTCTCGAGGAAGTCTGGCATAATATGGGAAGGGTGGTAAATATTATCTGGATATATTTTCCATAGTTTTTGCTGTTTTCCCACATACTCAGGATGCATTTTAAGCCTTTAGCTTGGCAACCTCCATTATGTTATAATTAGATTTTGTTTGTTCTACTTTGCTTTCCATGCTGCAGTCTTTGGTGGTCCAGTAGGCAACTAAGGGCTTCTTGGTGATCAGAAGTTGTATAAGAAGGAACTTAAAATCGCACAGTAAATTTTCATGAATGCTTCTGGTCCTTGTACGGCTTTCTCCCCCCCCTCTACAGTGCAATAACCAGAATCTAAATTGAGAGGAGCTGGAATTTTTTCTCAAGGGATTTTAAAAAGAAAAGCAAAAAAAAAAAAAAAGACATCCTTGGAACAGCAAGGAGAGGAATAAGTAAAATGATGTAGTGAAAGAAGTACCTAAGAATTTCTGTTTGTGGAGAGAGAAGTGTTTAAATGTCTTTCTAGTGCAGTAACCAGGGCTATTTAAAAATCTGGGCATTGATTTTTAAATAAATGATTTTTAAGGAGTAACTTTGTGAATAAGTTACTATAATGATAGGCATCATGCTGGTGCCGCAGTAGTGCTGATTGTAAACATATCATTGTGACTGTTGATCTTGATTCTGCTGTGGCATATGCTGTGCTAGTTTAGTGCCCTGTCCATTTTGTCTCATGTTAGTGTCTGCTGTTAGGGTAAGCCTTCTTGCCATGCAGTGGTTGACTCCCATCTCCTAGGACAGTGTTGGAGTGGGGCTGCTGTGTACATGTAATCAGTAGGTCCCTGAAGAGCAAATGAAGATTGTGATTATGTTGGTGTGAGGGGATGTGAAAGAGGAGGGCCCCCAAGCAGCACCTTACTGTTTTTTCATTTGGGTGAGGCACTCTGAGGATAGGTCCTGTCTCCTTGAGAATAAAAATGATTTGACGGAGAGGAAAAATTGACTGCCACCAACTGCCTCCTTCAAACTGCCAATCCTTTTGTTTAGAAAGCATAATTATACCACGCTCCATGGTACCCTTTCACTCTCTGTTGGCATTGTGAATGTTGAAAATGATATTGCCTTTCAGTTGGTTATAGTAACCACTAAAAATTGATTAATCCACAGTTTAGTCTTCCTATCAAGTAAATAATCTGTTAAAAATCCATGGCAATAAGAGTGAGTAAAAATGTTTTGGACACTTTCTTGTAGATGAAGTCTACTTTAGTTGTACAGCAACCTTCCCTTAAGCAGTAATTGTGTGCTTGAGTGATTCCATGTTAGATTTGCACAGTGATTTGGTGTTTACGTGATACAGCGTGTAAATCTTTTTACTTATCTTGAATAATCATGGTTTTTAGAATACAAGAACTTCTATTAAGTGTATGGTTACTTGAATCCTTCCTTTCAGATTAGTGACTACCATCAGTACTCCCACACTGAATGTGATTACCCCAGCTACAAATACCATTCTCCAGATGCTACAGTTCCCATTTGTGTGCTTTTGAGGAGAAGGAAGAAAAAGGCTTTTAAGGGGTAAGAAGGGAGACTATAATATAAGGGAAAGAGAAGACAGAATTTGAGGTTGATACCTGTGCCTGTATATTTAGAGGGAGTAGCGAGAGTGCTGGCTGACTGGAATGTAGGGGGAAGGAAGATCAGAGTACATCAGTGAAATAATTTTGGAGTGCTTCCTGTTGACTTGTTAATACTGCATGGAATTTGGCCCAGACAATCTGCTGTTGTGAATCAGCATAGTTTATTCACTTGAGCATAGGTGTGCCTATTATTATTTGAGAATCTTCTCCACTTGAAAGGTAACAGGTCAGTCTGGTAAGTAGTATTATTCCCATGTTTCAGTTTAGAAACTGAGGCAAAGAGGAATTGATTTATTCTGCATTATGGTAAATTTACTGGGGATTTAAAGCAAGGAATGGAGGATTAAACTTGTGTGTTTATTGGTAAATTGCCTGCTTCCTTCAAGTCCTGAATGTTTCTGTGTTGTAAACAAAAATAAGCCTAAAACTGATTTACTGATTGTCAGTGTTGTGCCAATAAATAGTGCTTGCCCCCAAGGAGGTGAGATTGTTGTAAAACTGGTTGTACAAAATAAATAGGCTACCTTTTTTTTTTTTTTAAGTTTTGGATGTATTCTTTTATTAGGTTATCATGGGTTTAAATGTGGATGGGAGACCTTCTGATGCATAGGGGAGATAATTATTAATAAATGTGAATTTGATATCCAGTTAAATCTGAGTCACATATGTAAGCACTGGTGCCAAGAAACAGTACTGAATTAAGTTCTGCAGAACCTGAAAAAACATAGGAGAAAGATAGTGGTGGTTGTTGTTGCCATTGCAACTTTTTTTTTTGTCCACCCCTCTAGCTCCCTTGCATTATACTACAATTAATACAAGAAATTGCATATTACCACGTAGGCATGATTTATTTTACAGATAGTGTTAAATAGGCACACATCCCAAATGTGTCCAGAGGGCCAGAGTTAAGGTTAGTGCTTGCATTTACCAAACGGAAACATCTCCAGAATGTACTTTGTCTATGACTAGTGTGTGAGTGAAGTTCCAGTATATTTACTGCCTGATATCACTGTATCTGCATCATAATGAGTCTGGTACGAAAGGACTTCATGTAGGTTGTTGCATGGAATAGTTTGGCGCTCAGCAAAACTAACACTGAGTAACTAATGACATAAGTGCAGGTCTTAACCACTTGTTAAAACTATTCTGTGTACAGCTTAAGTGAGGAGAATATTCCTGTCTTCCCAAGTGACTATTGTTCAGGCACACATACCTTGTTTGGTTAATTTGGAAAAACCCCTTTTCCGAGTGCAAAATCAGTAGAGTCAGCAATGGCCACATTTCTGTGTCTATCCCGATTGGCTGGATCCAGTGTTGCTTCCACTAACTTTCTGGTGCTGCTTAATAAAGACACTATATTCCAATGCAAACATTAAATGTATGGCTCCCTTTTTGTTATCTGCTGTGTTGTCTGCTGTTAATAGCTCACTTCAGGGTGTGAATCTGGTGCTTAGAACTCAGTGTGATGGATTCTGTGACTTTCTTTGGCATTGGGGTCTTGGGCTCTGGTGGGATACTGATTCATCTTTTATATGAGTGTCTCTTGTTCTGGAGGATTTCCAGTTACAACTATTAATGCCATTGCTTCTTATATGTTCTGGTGCCTTGAGTATTCATGGAGCTCAGGAACTTTGGCATATGCCCCTCTAGTGTTTCATTAGCGTTGTTCTTGTTTAGAGACTCTAGTTCTGCATAAGCCTGGAGTTGACTTTCAGTAGTAAGGTGGTTTAGTACAGTCTCTCTACTGAAGTGTTTTTATGTTGTTACATCTCAACTCTGTAACTGTGGAAACAGCTTCAAGGCCAAATGCAAGGCAGCTCCAGAAACTACTGGATCTCATACTCTATGGTGTGACTTCTTTGAAGTAGAATTCTTTTTTTGTTGATTGCTTGATGTATAGGTGGGTATAATGAAATTTCCTGGAGTATCTTCCCATGTTAGCAAGTAGTAATTGGCATGTGTCTTCTGTTCTTGTACAGTTAGTTCCACTTACATCATCACTGCTTAAAGAAACAGTGTTTGTAAGATGTGTTTCAGGTGTGCTGCCTTAGCAGGAAAGATGCCTGAGATGCAAGGAGGTAGTGATGGCTGGCACTGCTTTCAGAGAGAAGACTTACAGTTCTTGTTCTTGTTCTTCATGTTGTCAAAGGAAGCAGTTCTGCTTTGTATGCAATTGTTATGGAAATATGAAGTAAACCAGCATGAGAATGTCAGAAAGGTCAGCTTGAGTAATCACTAAGACTGGATGTCTTGGAATTTCAGGCAAATGGGCATAAATCTGGAGATATCCGTTCTGTTGTCCAGTTCTTCATCTCCAAGCAGTCTAATACGTGAGAAGAGAAGATGCATCAAAATCATTGCCTGTCTTTTGGAATATGTTGGAATCAACTGAGTTTTCCTGTGTAATAGTTGAATTAAGTATTAGTAGATATGGGGCAGAGCAGAAACTCCTATTAAATATAGGAGGAGAGCAAGAAGAATGAGCATTTGTTTTTTATTATGAGCAAAAGATGCCAATGAGATTTGAGAGGCTTCCTGGTACTGCTTGAAGCTCTTTTACACCTTTCTTGGTACAAGAATTTCTTCTCAGTGAGAGATGGAGCACTTCAGAAGAAAACTTTCCAATGTATGTGTCTGGAAGATAAATAGGCATCTTTTGATAGGCTTTACTGTTGGCATGGAGAAGAGAGAAATGTTGCCCCATGGGTCATCAGTAGAAGCACTGAAGCATGAATAAATGTGGTACATGCACATGCTATGGTTAGAACTTCTTGTGTGTTGCCTGTGTAGTTTGCACAGATGATCTTTAGGATGACAAGGGAGTTGCCACGTACAGCAGGATCAATTTCAATGCTATTACTGGCTTAGGTAACAACCCACCCCTTCCAAAACAAACAAAAGAACCCCAGATCAACCTATGTGATTCTGTAAGCAGAAGATTATTTAAATAATAAAATTATGCTTGTCTCTATGTGCAGTGAAAACAGAACGTAGCACAGCCCAAAATTCTTACTTTGTTTTTTTGTGTGACTTCAGAGATTTCTCATGTAAACTGCATTGTGGCCAGACTTCTCACCAATGTAGCTGAGCAATAATTTTATTGAGGCAATGTCTGCATCTTCACAAAACTGATCACAAGGCTTCTGTTCTTTCGTATACATTTTTATCCTTGCTATTTATTGTTCCTGATAACAACGATAAGCTTATTGGGTGCATCCATCTTCATCTTACTGTCTACAGCATCACCGAAGAGTACTATATACCAAACACTTGTTTTGTTTTCCAGGCCTGTTGTAATTTGGGCTCTAGAAAATGAAACTTCTGTATATCTCACAGATTGAGACCTGCTTGTTTATCCTACATGGCTTTCAGTTTGGCTATCTTCAAAAGCTAATCTGTCAGAAGAGAAGGAAGTTGACAGTGATGAGAAAGCAGACATTCACCAAATTGTTCAGGCAGTGCTTTGTAGCAGGATTAGCGGTACTTCCTAGCAGAATTATGTTTGATGTTTGTGCTGGACCTCAGCTTGAGGTTGTGTTTTTTGTGACAGTAGTACTTCTTCAGCTGGATGTCCTTATTAAAAAGGAGAGCATCCAGTACTGCTCCAGGGTCCAGCAGGACCTGATGACTTTGGCAAGTTCAGTTTTCTTGGAGAGGAATCAGACATTCATCTACATTTTCCCTTTGAATCCACTGGTTCGGGACATCTCTCCTTTGGTCAGCTGGGAGGAAGCCAGATTGTTGCCAATCGTAAATGGATCTTGGCAGTTTTTCTAGCAAAAATCCATGGCTTATGTCTAGTGCTGCTTTCCAACTTTCTGGGTCTTTCTCTGTTAGGAGAAACTAACTGCCTGAATCTCCCCAGGGGTGACATCCAGATTAGTGAGGGGCTTATAGGAGAATTTTTCACAAAAAAAAATCCCACACTCTTTGAGTATTTGATCATGTCTTTATTTCAATGTTGCATTATATTATGCAACAAGCTAATTTGATTTCTGCTTCAGAAGTTATAATTTCTGCTTTTAACATTACATGCTGCAATTATAGCCTGGTCTATTTACCAGAAGAACCAACCTCCAAAACAAAGACACGTACCAGTATGGCTGCTCAATGTGATTAAATGTAAGTACTAACATACTCTGCTGGACCAAAATTCCATCTAATCCAGCATCTTGCCTTTTTCAGTGGTTAGCAGCAGCAGCTAAATGAATGGCATAGGAAATTCTTGAATTGTTTCAGTTGCTGAAATATTAACAGTAAATTTCCAACAGACACTTGTTTAGTAGCTGCCTGAGATAGAAGCTGCGTTTGGGCTATTACAGTGTTAATAGCAATGTCAAACTATTTATAGGTGAATGTTTGCTGCCTTTTTGCACTCATTTATATCTGTGGGATCCATAGTGTTTCACAGCAGTGAGTTTCATGCAGTTTAACTTCATTTGCTGTATGCATGATGTATTGATGTGAGAAAAATAGTTTCATTTGTTTTAAACATACTCCCCGATTGTCATTCCTCTCTGTACTGTTTCTAGCTCTTCCCTTTTTGAGGTGGAGCCGCCAGAATTACGTGCAGCGTGCATCACAGCAAAATGTTCCCTGTTTGTTCTCTGTTCTGATATCTTCCGAGATTTTCTTTGACTTACTGCTGCTGGGAGCTGAACTGTTTGCTTGCAGTAATTTCAATCTTTTTCGTAACTAGTAATGCCTAGTTTAGACTCATCGTTGTGTATTTATAGCTAGGGTTATTTTTTTCTCTGAGTATGTTACTTTGCGCTTGTCAACACAGGAAAAGAAAATTACAAATGAAAATCAATAATTTGGTATTCTCAGATCTCCTATAAGTCTTTGACACTTGCTTTAATTTTATATATCTGAAATAATCAAAAGTGGAATCTCTGCAACCTTCTTTTTTGCCAGATGGTTAAGATTATGTTTGTAGAGTCAACCTTGATCCTTGTTAAGTAACTTCCCTGCTTTTTGGCTGCTTATTTTCAGTCTTTTAATATATTTTTAAGAAAGGCAAGGTTCTCTCATGGGTTTAGCTCTAAGCTGGTGTGAGGTGTACAAATGGGTTCAAGTTTTGTTCTTGATGCAATGTGGTGTATGAACCTTTTGTTGTTCAAGATATATGTATTCCAGTGTCTCTGTTCTTCTGCTTTGAAGTTGGATGTCCTAAAGCTTCATTTCATTAAGATAGCAATCTTCTACATGAATGTATAGAAGAGAGTGTTTCTGAATTATATTATTTAGTTAACTTAAAAAAAAAATAATTAAATAATCATTTAAGTGGCCAGTGCTTTGTAAGTTTAGGACTGTTAATTTTATAATCTCTGATATGTGGTAGCATTTCTTGCATCCCTTTTCAGTTCTTTCCTCTTTTCATTTTGTGGAAGTCCTTGTCTTGCCTTTTCAACCAAGTCTGTCAAGTTTTTCTTATGACCAGATTTAAGTTTATCTTTTTAATAAATATCAAGGTTATTGCCTTTTGTCGTCTATGTAAGATTTTCATAGTTTTTGTTTGAAATTGTGGTTTGAAAGACAGAACTTCTCACTCATCCAGCATTGATCTCATTGAGGGATATTATGATCAGTTTTAAGGCAGTTTAGCTGTCAGGCAAAGGGCAGGTGTTAGCTCTCATAGGTTTAATTCTTGTTTAACTAGAACATCTCAGGGTTTGTTTTGGTTTTTTTGGGGGGGAGAGGGGTTGTACTAACTAGTTGAAATTTTAGGAAAATGGGAGCAGACACTTTTCAGAGAAGAAATATTGCTGGAAAGTAACGCTTCTTTTAATTGTTGCACTCCTACACGTGAATTCACCATTGTCTTGCTGCTCTAAGTGTTGACACGAGAATTAAATATTAGACTGACATAGTAGTACCTGTTTTCTTTCATATCATACCTGAGGGGCTGTGACAGACATTTCTGTCCAGAAGACTTCAGTTTGGAGGGCAGGAAGACTAATGCTTCATGTGTGAACAGGCATATGTGACATTCAGACTGTAACAGTTTACCTGCTGTAGGAATTTTATTCTTTACTTTCCTCAGTGGGTATGGGTTGTACAAATTTTCAGGTATTTAGGTGGTTTAGATTATTGTTGGGAGAATCAACCCCCTTTTGACTTGCTTTCTATTTGTGTTTTTCGTAATTTGAATTATAATTTTACATTATTATATTCAGAAGCTCTTAGCAGCTTGAGCTCTTGTGTGGGTGCATACTTGTGATGCTTGGCAAGTTGTGGAAAAAAAAAAAAAGATTTGGTAGGTTAGTATTAATCTGTTGTGGAATC
>NW_009953571.1:3835916-3843475 GCF_000747805.2 Chaetura pelagica
AAATTACTGTTATCTTGACTGCTTGTATAAGAACTTCTATGCAGATTTTGCAAGAGTAGAACTGACAGTTTGAGATGTTAATGAATGAAAAGTCTGAATAATGTGGTTTTGTGTTTTGGTTGTCTTTTTTTTTTTTTTCCTTTCTCCCAGTATATGTAACCTAAGCAGCTGATCTTGCTTCGGTTCCCTTGTCTGCCTGGACAAACCATTGTTTTGTGTATCAGTGAACTTTATTCAGACACTTCTAAAAATGTAGAAAGCTATGAAACAAATACTTGCAGGGTTATAAACCAAGTATAATTATTAATTTTGTGTTTGTATTTGGAAGATTAAACACTTTAGGTGACTTTATGGAGGCTCTTCAAATGAACTAGTTCTGAAATTGACAACACATGCTACTGCTGATCCCAGGGTCCTTTAGTCTGGTCATTAAACAATGATCCTGTCCTTTTCTGAAAAAATAAGTATTCTTAGCATTCTGCCTTCTTCCAGGACTGGAGCCTGTAGTGTGTATGAAATGATGATACACAAGCCACTTCCCCCACAGAATCTGTGCCAGATATTACGTGCTTGTTAATGCAACTAGATAAAATAGAAAGGGCTGAAATAATTGAAATTCTTAATGTTTCTCCAATAGATGATTTGAAAATATTCCATTTAGCATAGGTTAAAATTACAATAGGGACTATTAGTCACTAGGAGTGACTTCCAAGACATTAAATGCCTCTTGCTTTTGAACTCTTTAAAATGCTCGTGTTTGTTTTGAGAATTTAAATACCTCCTGCCTGGTACAAGGGTGTTTTCTTGCAGCAAAGGTGTCTAAAAAAGGGTGGGGAGAGAGGTGTGCTGCTTTTCCTTCCTTCTAGGACAGGTGTTCCTTGGGAGACAATGGATCAAAATAAACCTTGTAATTTATTTCAGGTATATTGTGCAGAGTAGGGAAGGGGAAACAGCTGCTTAAATTTTGAGATCAGAAAACAAATCGGCAATGGGGAAGAGAAAATGGGTCTTTCTAAGGTGCATATTTAAACTTTTATATAAACTTGTTCTCACTTGCCCATCTTTTATGTGTTTCTTGTTGTCTTATAGTGAGTTCTTTAGGACTCTGTCATAAATGTTTTAGGTATCAAATGTGTTAGGGTTTTGATTGCAATGAGATTGTTAAATCACTGTTTAAATAATTATTGTTTTTTAAAAGTTGCATATACTCTGGATTGTTTAATAAATCTTTTATTTTTGAATTGTTGTGGACCATTCACTGAATGGAACAAATTATGTTGTTTGTTTTTTTTCCCTGTGTGGATTTTTTTTTTCTAAAAGTACAGTGAAACCTTTTTTGCCTTGATTATTCAGGTAAAGTGTGTATTTCTGTACTTACCTCTAAGTCTCAGTGTTCTTCAGAGTGTTTGGTTTGTTTGGGTTTTTTTGGGTTTGGGTGTTTTTTTGTTGATTTTGGTTTGTTTTGACTGCAGCATTTTCATATATGTGTAACCTCCAGAATGTTACTACTTTTTGTCTGGACTGGTGAATATGAATCTTGAGACTTCATCTATACATTAGTTCTTGCTGATGTTTTCTAGTAGCTCTGTGTCACTTGTGATTGTGTTCCACTAAGTACTTTACCCAAAATGATATTAAGGGTAAAGCTATGAGAAAATGTGGGTTTGATCTCAGTGTTGTTCAATCTTGCTTGGATGAGAGAGTTTATATAGAGACGAAACTTCCATTTTTGTCCTGAACCTGAGTGTTGCAAAGCTACAAGATAGATTAGGAATCCCAAGAGCAGAAAAATGCTGAATTAGATAAAGTAAAAGTCTTAAAATAGCTGTCAGAATGGGTTTAACCTGGTGGAGAAATCAAGTTCTCCATAAGAGAACACTTGAAGTACTGGAGCCACCACTTAATTGCACTTTAATAGCTTTGTATTAAAATACAAGGGGAGTGGGGTGTTGGGGTGAAGGAGACAGAAATGTGTCAATAT
Source organism: Chaetura pelagica (assembly GCF_000747805.2). Lineage (NCBI taxonomy): Eukaryota > Metazoa > Chordata > Aves > Apodiformes > Apodidae > Chaetura > Chaetura pelagica. The sequence continues at coordinate 3,837,898 of NW_009953571.1, forward strand.
TGGACCAGTGTTAGACTTGTGTATCTCTTGAGAGAATGGGGAAATCTGAATGTCCACAGAGCAAGTGAGAAGAGGGGATTTTTAAATTGTTTTTCCTCCCCTTAGAGGTGTGCTGTGAAAGCAGTGATGCAGCCTGGCAGCCTAAGCCTTGTTGCATTCAAGGAACAAAAAGCAGCAGCTGATGATGGCTTGGAAGCTGCAGGGTAGCTAGTGTAATAAAGAAGGAAAAAAAACCGGGGCCAAATCTTTGCACAGCAAATTGTGAGTCCCTTGTCTTTTTAAATACAGACACTACAGCTAAAGGAGGCAGAGAAAAAAAGCTGATGCTGGATTGATCTGGTCGTGTACATCTGAAGGGAAATGGGGAGAAAGGGTGGACTTGTGCTGCTCTGCAGCAGCGCTGCACACAGAGCCTACCTGATTTAGGCCTAGCGACAGTTGCGTTGGAGGCCTTGGGAAGGCAGATAGCTCAGCAAGCGTGTTTTCTCTCAGTGTGACGTACTTGGGAGGGTGTGCAGCCTGCATGCTAACTGTGAGTGGCTGGGTTTCACTTCCCTTATAACACTTTTAAGAATGTAATGAAATCCTTTCTCACGCTTTTATTTTGGGATGGAGGGGGAGAGAAAGGAGCTTTTGATATTCTTGTTGAAACAAGCGTGTTTTACCTAATTCTGTTTGCTGCCTTTTTATTTAGGCTGATTGTAAAGCATGTTGATGCCTTTAAGTGCTCTATCATAATTTATCACTACAGAAAACTAGAAATTCGTTAAAATTCTAATGCTGTTTATTTTCTTTGATCTATACAAAGGGCAAACTGAACTTATGTTAGAGGGTCTTAAGAGGTGGTTTAGGGTTTTTTTTGTTATGTGGTTTTGGGTTTTTTCTTTCTGTTTTTGTTTGTTGCTGTTTGCTTAAGTGGGTCTCTGTGCTCAGGAGATTGGGGATGCCAAAATGACATCATAGCATAATGAAGTAATAGCTAGTGAAATAACATGTTTGACTAAAAACAAATAAAATTCAAACGTAGAATTATAATGTTTTTTAGTAAATGTTAGCAGACTCTACTTAGAACAGATCCCGTATTTACTCAAGAGGAAAATGTGATACCTTTCTGGTAGCAGCAGAGGGTCCCAGCTGCCTTTTACAGGGTTCAGAGCACTCAGCAGAAGTCTGAGACTTATTTGCATAGATCTGTGTGAAGTTAAGTTGCCAGTGTTCTTTCAAGAAAAAAAAATCTTCCAGCAGGTGAAAGGCATTACATTTTTCTTCTTGTTCTTAAAATTTGAAGACAGATTAGGAAACAAACAATTGTTCTTCGGTATTTTGTCATGTTTACATCTGTTTGCTAGCACATCATTTTCATACTGTCTTCTGACAATTATTCAGAAGCCTGTGACATATTAGAGCCCGTGATCTGTACTGTTGTAAAGGCAAGAATTTATGTATAATTTAATTTTGAGCCATCTCACTTCCTGTTAAAACAGAAGTTCTGCAAAAGATAAAATGAGCTCCTGTATTCTTTTAAGTGTTTTTCAGTCTCATGAAATACAGAAAGCAGCTAGTTTTTTGAGTTGGTGGTGCTGTACTTTTATATACATGAAATGTCTTTTTTAATGCATGTGCTAAAATAATTAAATTGAAGAGGCCGATTTATTATGAGAACTGTGCCAGATGGGAAGTGTGGACTGTACTTTTTCCAGTATATTGACATGAAAGTTGACCCATAGTGTAAACAGTACAGGTTGATTTAATTTTAGTGTTTTAAGTATATGTCTTAAATGATTATTTTTTCTCCTTGACCTTTTTATACAATCTTTTTCTGGATGATATAGTAATGAAGTAGAGAACTCTTATCCCCATGCCATAATAAGGATAAGCAGAAAATAATAGTGATTTCTGTTCTGCCTCAGTAGCAAGCAGAAAATAGACTTCACATGCCTGGCGAACGCAAATGCTTCTTTTCCTCAGTTGTCTTGTAGGTTTTCCAGTCTCAAAATGAATAAACGTGACTGGATCACTGAAAACATAACTCACAAGTCAAACTTTTGACTGGGTGGCGGAAGTGAAAGATGATTTGTTGATGATTGCTTCAGTTAAAAAAGAAGCAGGGAAGTGCTCAGTCTCTTACTCACTGTAGCACACTGGAACTTGATGACTGCTGAAGGAAGGAGGTCTCCCTTCTGCTGCTAGCCCAGTGCTCCTGCTTAGGCTTGTGCTTGCTGCTCTCCAGGACCTATCTGTGAATCACTTCAATTTTCTGCGGAGTGTGACACTCCCTCATTCCCCATTCCCCCAGCTTAAGAGAAGCTGGAAGAGACAGATGAGCATGTTTGTTAGATTAGGTGCCTGTGGGAGTGTTCCAGCTGCAGGATAAATTAAGTGAAAGTGGAGAAACTGGAGGTAGAACTGTAAACTCTGAACTGGAATTTAGTTAAGCCTCTTGATGTACTCTTAGTCTAATCTTTCATTGTACGTGCTTGAAGAACTGTAATTTGGTTAGCAGGTTTCATGGACGCACTGAGAAGAGAACTTTACTGAAAGTACAGCATCTGATTTTGAAAAGATTTGTAAATACAGAAGTATTAAAGATTACCTGTTGTTGCAAGGTGCCCTCCTGTATAATCACCAATTGGAATTAATCTGCATTGTTTAGTGTTTGCTTATTATTACTTGTGTACCTAGCTTCTGCCTCCTATTTGTGAGAAGGTAAGATCAGTAGAAGCTTCTGTGGCTAATCTTCATAAATCTGTCACTGTAAATCTCCTCATTGCTCCTTAGCCTGTGATACTTTAAACTGAAAGTCCTTTTGATTGCAGGGCTTGTCTTTTTTTCATTGTAAATGCATGTTAAATTTCTTTGTTCAACAAATTTTCACATTTTGGTTTACTGCTTCTTTACAGTGAATAAGTGAATTCTTGAAGTTAATAAATTAGTTCATACATCCATGTTGGATAGTTCTTTAAAAATGAATGTTCTTTCACATGAGTTCTCTCAGTTGTGTAATCACAAAACTTTGCTGCTCTTTGAGATGCTAGATTTAAGGAGACTGTAATTATTTTGCAGTCACTCTGTGCTAGCACTGAAACTGTAAGCTTATTTTTGCTTGCTGGTGCTATTCTTAAATGCTTGTGTTTCGGATTGTCACTTTCACTGTTTTCTCTCTAAAGCCTGGAAGAGTAAGCAAAATACTTGGTTACTTTGAGTCTTGTATAATGCTTTCATCCTGCCTTTGCTCTCCAGAAGCAAAATCTTTCCCTTCCTTACTGAACTGCTGAGGATACGTGTGTGGGGGAAGGGGTGTGTGTTGGTTTGTTTTGTTTAATTTCATTCCTCATCTTTATTTTGCTGTTTTAACTTTTTTTCACTTGTTTGGCATTTCCCCCTGCTGGCAGATAGAGTTTATAACACTCCTCTCTGCTGTGGAAATGGAAGGCCGTAGTTGTCCTTGAATGTCGCTCATATGTGGCATTGGCTGCTTTTCCGATTATTTTTCTTTGTCCTCTGAGCATCTCAGATAAAATTCAACAAATTGTTTGTAAAAGCAGGAGACTTGCACATACCTGAAGTTTTCCCCATCAGAAGTCCAGTAGCACTTTCAGTGGTAGTCAGAGATACCTCTAGTTCTGCATTTCATGCCTGCAGTCTTGCGGCACTACACAGTTCATCTCCTTTTGTACTCTGGACTTCTTCCCAAAACTCTCAAGGCTCTTCTGCCTCACTAATGCAAGCCAGTTCTTTCCAAGATAATGTGGATTGCTAAAAGGGGAAAAAGGGTTGGGACTCAGTATGAAATTTCTCCTCATGTTTAAAAGAATAAAACAAGAAGTTAGAGATCGCTCAATTCTTGTTGAAACTTGAGTAGGAAAAAATACTTTGAAAACTCTATACCAGTACTGTTTATAGTTTTTTCTTGTTCCTCACAACTCTAGTTGTTAACTACTAGGATTTACTCTGTGTGTTCTTTCTAGAAAGTAGTCTTTAGTCCTTTCCACAACTCCTTCTCCTCTACCCCTTTTTCCCAAATAGATTTCTCTCTCTGAAAAGGAAGGCAGAACTTCTTGGTGACCAAAATGAGAAATTTACAACACATCTTAAGAACAGTAGAGGTTAATGAACTGATTTTTCTAGGCATGGTTTAAAAAAAAAAAAAAAGATCCAAACTTCCAGCCTCCTAGCAACTTCCCTTTGAATGTCTTACAAATTTTGAGACAAAACAGTGGGCTAGTACAGCTTGGAAGGGACAACTTCTGTTTTCTCTTGACCTTCCATCTTTTTTCTCCTCACAGCTGTATGTATAATTTGTAAATAAGCTGAAAATAAAATAAATCCAGTTTTAAGACTTAATATATTAACTGACATTTTTTGAACTTCAATTCATAAACTTAGTTTTTTTAAAAAAACAAAGCAACCAACCGAAAAAAAACAAAAATACACCACAAAAAAAGTCCACATTTCCAGCAACGTTGTGGAATGTGTCAGAATTCAGAAAAAAAAAATATTAGAAAAAAAAGCCAAACTCTGCCTTCCACTGCTTTTACATCTTTCCATCCTGTAGTTCAGTGAATGAAGTGAGGCTTAGTGTTCTTTTTTGTATTTCTGTCTACAGAATCATAACTTTTGAATGCAACAATGCTGTAAAACATCCCTATATGTTGCCTTCTGGGTACAAAAATCAAAATAGTACTGAAAGTAATTTTCTGAATGTTAGAAGAGGTTTTATGGGGAATACATGGAGCCCTTGAAATCAAGTCAGGAAGAACTTCTCCCAGGCATACTGACAGTCACAGGTTAGAGAGGCAGCCTTTCTGTAGTTTTCTAGTTTATTTATCATAGTGGCTGAAGGAACTCATGGGCAAAATTGGACCTCATAGTTTGAATCTTATAGATTGTCTTGGAAAATCCAAGGTCCCTGACCATTATATTTCTCTACCAGTGTTGGCTGGGGATAGGGAGGAGAAAGAAAGAGAAGCTATAAAGGAGTTGTGAAGATGGACAAACTGGAAGGCAGAGCTAGTACCCTTCAGTGCAGTCTCTATTATCTTGGGCAATCATGTTGGTCCCTTTACCACCTGCCTAGCACATGTTACTGGGTCCGACTGGGAGTTCTCCCATCTGCAGCACAATGGCAAGATCAGATTCCCTGCACTGGCACATGGGAAGCTTGTTTTAATCACAGAAGCGACAGTACCAGTGCTGCTAATGTGGTCACTGAAACATGAGCCTTATAATAATGTAATTTGAAGTAGCTTGTATACCCCTGGTATGGGCTATGTTTGCTCTGTCTTTTTCTTGAGACTACAGAAATTCTGTCCTGTTAAGGAATACAAGTTGTTTAATTTCTGACTTGAAAATCATGACGACTTGTTTCCCTATAGGATAATGATAGAGTGCTCTCTGTATATAGGATGCCTTTCAGGTATACAAAGGAGAGGTTTTGCTTTGAGTTCACATCTAAAGACATGTCCAAGGAAAACTTAAATCCCTTCTGAGTGTAATGTATTTTGCACCAAAAAAAAATTTAAAAAATTTAATGCTTTACTCTTAATATTGTCAAACAATGCTCTGAAATGTGAAAGAG
>NW_009953571.1:3843539-3893220 GCF_000747805.2 Chaetura pelagica
AAGAGTGTCAGACTCACAACTGCCTGTAGACAACAATTAATTATTTTTAATGTGAGTCCATCTTGTGCCCAGAACAAAACCACAGTCCCATTGCAAGAAGTAAAAATCACACAAATAAATATTGTCATGCAATATGTGCATATAAAATTCCTGATTAAAGTTACATGTTTGAACAGTAAACGTGTGATAGCTTCCAAAGTTAGGAAAAAAAAAACCTGACTAAAAATGTCTAAACATGGCTTTTCAATTCTCCTGTTTTTTCCAAATGAGTCTCTGGTTACAGTAGCATAAGCTTTATTCTACAACCTAAAGGTAATAATAAGTATCTGGTTGATGTGACCAAACATCTTAATATGCAGATATTTAGCATTTATATAGTCTTAAACCTTCAGGTGCTATATGCTAAAATGTTGTAACATCATGTGTAATTCTTCTGATGTCCTCGGGGGCTACCAAGCCTTAAATATAAGAGTTTTGTGTTTGAGGTCTTAAATTTTCCTAGGAGTCCTATGAAATGGTAATTTTTCTCCTTATTTACAAACTTCAACAGAAAGTTTAAAGTTAATCTGCAGAAAATTATTTGGTTTGGTAATGGTGGTGTATTTTTCCTTACATATATTGTCTAGAATTGTTGAAAAAGTTAAGAGCCTTTATTTTGGGGGGAGGATGTTACCTGTTTAATTGTATCTATACATCAGACCACTCTACTAATAACACTAACATCAGATTCTCAACAGTAAAGCTCATTAAGAAAAATTTAACTAGAACTTAGATTTTTTTAATTTTCCTTAAGTTAATGCTGATTTTAATTATATTTTTTTTAAGCTTCTGGTAAACACAGGTAAGCATTGCTATTCCAATATGCATGTTTTGGGAAGAAGGCAATGTTCTTAATAGAAGGCAAAGGTGGATATAGAAAGGTGATTCCCAGAGCAGGGAATTTAAAAGTGCCCAAGTATTGCAGAATATTTGGTAATACTCTGAGAGGTAGCCTTGCAGACTCATACCTCAGTTTACAGCCTGTGTTTCTAGAGTCTTCAAAGGGCAACATGAGTGAAATTAATAGCTGTGATTTTGTGATACATTTTTACTTGCTGAAGTTTTGCTTAAGAAACTCTGCAAAATGCTAAATTCTTGAGACTTCTCTATTGACATGAGTGATTGTGAGCTTTAATCCTAACCTTTTAATGTATTTGGTAGGGAGAGTGGCAGTGTGAGTTAGTGTATATATACTCTTGCTTGAAAAAGAAATAATTTCATCTGTAGAGCAGATTTTATCTGGTACGTTTGACATTAATACTGTTCTGGGTTGGTTTCCAGTAGCCACAAATGCAGTGAATGGTAAAGAACAGAAACTACAGATTTAGTTGATCAGAAACTGTTCTCTACTATAAAAATGTTAAGAGCAATGGAAAATTTAAGTCCATTTCAGATGCTTGGAGTAATCAATCTTGGATGTTTGTTCTTAATTTCATTTTCTGAAATAGGGAATTGAGACAACTTGCCTGCAGGCACAAGTTTTTCTGTGCCTCTCATTAGTGTACTGCTTATGAGGAAATCACTTATTTACTTGATGTAGAGCTTAGATGTTGACCTAAAAAAAGAAACTGAAAACTCAGAATGAAAAGAAATTATTCAGCTAATATTTCATTCCTTAGGCTTCTCCTCTCTGCTAAATGAGGCAGAGATGGAGTAAAAATGCTGTACTTGCATGTGAACAGAATTAAAGTATTTTGACTTTGGCTTGACTTTTAAACCTTAACCTGTTCTAAACACTTAAGTAGTCTGTAGTAAATGATGTACAGAAGAGAATACAAATGTATTTCAGTTCCCTGTCTAGGTCCTTTCTGAGTGACTTTTCCAAGGCAACACAGCAAACTGTTTGGATAGTTATTATTAAACTCCTGATGTTTCTAACTTAGTCCTCAGAAGCCCGTGAGTTCTCAGCCTATGATTGCAGCCCTTCAGAGCAGCTAAATGCAACCTGAAGATTTGTAACTGGGCAGCTTTATTCTGCACAGTTGAGTCTTGATGAAGCTAGGGTCCTGTTATGGAGGCTAGTCTCTATACAGGGAAAAGAGGAAGGAAGGAACAGTTAACCTTGCTGTTATTTTTAAGTGACAGTTTTCTCTTCAGTTTGTGTGTACTTGTAGTACAAGTATATTTGCATAAAAAGACTATTTGCAGATGTGTAGTACTGTCATTTTTGTTAAGCTTACCAGAGTTGGTCATCTACAGCAGTGAGATTTTATTAATTGTTAGTTTTTTATTAATAGCTTGGAGATGCAGTTGCTTGTTGAAGAGGGATGGTTAGCACTTGTGTGATGAAAGACGCTCCTCTGTAGATTTTTAGACGAATGAAATAACAGATTGACAGTAGGAGAATGAATAAAGTTTTGACTGAAGTTTGACTTTAGTAATGTTGAAGTAATGACTAAAGTTTTAATACTGAAGAACAAACAACTAGAATTTGAGAATCACACTTGTCTCTTCAGCACCCTCAATCATGAGAATATTTAAAATTCTGTAGCATCCAGCACAAGTACACTTAATTTGAATATAGCCTTAAAACAGTCCATCCTCCCCAGGTCATATCCTACCATGTTACCAGTTGGACATTTAAACTAACTTGAAACTGCTTTAAAACTAGTGTAAGAGCTGATCTTCTTGTAATATTATTCGTTCAAAATATATGATAAAATTGGAGACTAGGAGAGCCACAATACATACAGTTGCTACCAGCTTCCTGTTATCTGTTCTTGATGTTCGTCAGTAACCCAGTTGTGCTGGTTAGTAAATGTAAACTCCTCCACTTGTACTGGTCTCTGTTGAGCAAGAGGCTTTCTACTGCTGTGTCTATTTATAAGTGTGGGGCTTAAACTTCAGCTCTGTGATGGCTTGTGTGTGTATAGAAATGTATCTGCAAAGATCTTGTTAGCTGTGGACTTGAAGCTTAAAATAGGCTAATATTCTAGTATTTTACTAGAATATTGGAGTATTTCGGAGGCTTTTTTTAGGATCAGGCAAAGTAATTGAACAAATGAGTTATCATTTTACTTAAGCTGTCTTTTTAGGACTCTGACTCATGAGTTTTTTATGATTCATATGAGCATGATTTAAGAGGTACTACCTTGCTCTGCTGCTAAATGTTGTTCTTCCCATGGCACAGGCAGTGTAATGGGTAGTGTATCTTCTCGGTCACCACAGTTCATGACCTAGCATATTAGCTTAAACTGCCACTGATTTCAGTTTACATTATTACTCTGGGATTTTGAGCTCTAGTGACTGTGCTGACACACCACTTGCTCTACCATCTTTGTTGTGTTGGTATAACCTCTAGCAGATGCGGTGGGCAAATGTCTGGGGTGGGAAGGACACCTTGTAATATTTAGCTGTGGCAACTGACAGGGATTGTGATTTAGATGTTAACTGTGATAGAGAGGAGATATGTCCCTTGCGGGATGGGAACACAAGCCTTGCACAGAACTAGAAAGGCTTCTACTTGTCGTCTCTTCTTCACCTAGTGACAGTAATAGTTTGTATGTTAATCCAGATTAGAATTGTAGGTCTCCTTTGCTTTCCCTCCCGTGGCAAACCTTTTCTTTCTGAGTGTTATTTTATATTAAGCTTCAGCATCTTAAAAAATTTCAAAATTCAAACACTTAAAAAATGGAGAAAAAAAAAATTAGAAACAAACAGGAAAGCCCTCTCCAAAACCCAAACTCCCCTCCCCCCCCTTTCCAAATCTTTGACTTTTCCTTTTCTGTTTCAAACTGTAGTTAAGTTGTTTGTAATTATGTTTTGTTGTTGTTTTTCTTTTGTAGGAGAGGGTAAAGAGCTGAAGGCAGTAACTTTCTCAGAACTGGTAAGTATTTCATACCAGGGCTAAGGTGATTTACCTAAGAATAATTATACTAATTGCTGGCGTCCATTCTTGGAAAAGTTTGATATTAACTGAAACTGAAAACCTATGTAGTCTTATATTTGGAAATTAAAGCTTAAAAAGCAAATGTTACTGATGGAAGCCTCAGTCCTTAATAAACATAACTGTATGGCTGAGATTTGGGTCCAAGGGTCTGTAAGTACAGTAGACATTTAAATTCATCTACTCAAAAATAGTGTTCATTTTTTTTGTTTAATGGAAAAAAAACATGTATTTGAAGGGATTTTTGTCAGGGAAAGACTCATTTCTAAAGTTCTGACTTATTCAAAGTCTTTCCATACACACAGAAGGCAGTCATGGCTTTTTGTATGGCCCTACCTTGGTTTGTGTATATATGTATATTTGCACCTTCTCAGCTGTGTTTCTACTGTAGTTTCCAAAATAGTGATAGTTTAAATAGCTTTTTGATAACTTTAGAGGTTCTGATACATATTGTATTTAATTGGGATAATAATAGATAATAATAATGGTAATAAAGAGGAAACCAGAAACTATAGGCACTGGAATAACCTAATGCACTTAATATAGAGTTTAAGGTTTTGTTCAGTCTCTGAATATTTATATAGTATATAAACCGCTACTACCTTAACTGTGGTGTATTGGGGTACTTATCTGGGCATGAAATTTTAAGTCTTAAAGCGATCACATAAGAAATAAAATATTATTTACAACAAATGCATATGAACAAGAAATTGAATGGAGAGTTGCTGTCTCCAGTAGTTGAAGTCAAGCCAAGGAGCAGCAGATTTACCTCTTGCTTGCAGTGCTCTTTCTGGCTGAGGCTTGGAAGTATGTCTGGGTGTGCAATAGATGCATTTACTCCATAATTCTCTGCTTTCCTTTTGGAAATCACTGATTCTAGCATTGAACATGTAAAACATTTGCATGTTTTAAAAGAAGGAGGAAAGAGTCAAGATTTAAAAAACCTAACAGAAACAAAAAGGAAAAAAAACCAAAACAAGTCAGAAGTTTGCTAATCTCTTGCCTTTTCTTGGAAACTTCAGTCTTAAAAATTGAACTTAATTCTTCAGGATGTTGTAGTATGGTATCTGTTTCAGACTTATGTATATGTTGAAGGAATAAATTTTAAGGAATCTTAAATTCTAACTTGTTTCATTACAATGAAAGAAAAATCTGAAATTTTAACAAGTATTGAACTGAATTACTAAATTGTTTTGTGTTTTTTGCTTACTCATCATAATATATGTTCCTCAGTAGGACAGTGAATTACATTTGTTCATGTTTACACCCCTGTAACCATGGCTAGGATGAGCAACCACTTGCATCTCAAAATGCTATCACTTTTTTCTTGAATCTCTTGAAAATTTAATTTTGAAAAACCTTTCTAGTTGTTAGAGGCATCTGTGAAGTTAGGTTGGATTAGTTATGATCCATCTAAACTGTCTATCTGTCAAATTGAGTTGTGCATTAATAGTACTTGCTCAATCTTTGAATATTGGGGTTTTTTACAGCAGTATAGTGTAATTTTTCCCGTTAATTAGTACTGGACTTTACAGTCACTTATTAAAATTATGGATATTGTTTACACTCTTCGTTGAGATAACCATCTCTACTGCTGTTTTGCACTTAACTTGAAAGTTGGTATGTAGTTGTAGAGTTATACTAGCTATTTATCTTGAGTACCTCCTCATTCATTGAATACAAAGAGAAAGAAATTGTGGCCATATCTACCTGTATCTTTACCCCAGAATCGACTTTCTGAGGCTTATTGAAGACTTTTTGCCTCTGCAGTGCGTTTCAGTTTTCATTAGCCAGTTTCCCACGTGGTTTTCTGAAGCATGGTTTCTTTTGAAAGTGCAGTGATAGGGACTTAATGGAGGGTATAGTTGTTCTTGTCAGAGAGTGGAAGTAATAAGCCGGGATTCTGTTTTCTCATTACAGTTTGTGGTAATAGAACAGGGAACTATATGTAATTTCCATGTATCCCTTGATACAAATTACAATTTTATAGAGAGTAGTGATGCAAAGGCAGCTGTTTTCTCTCATCTGTGTCACATGTGAAAGAGGCCCTTGCAGAAGGTCATTTTATGTGTTGACTAGAAAGTGTGATCAAGCCTTTGTTATTTAAATAAGTAACTTTAAGCTAACAGCATGGAGCACTGACAAAGAATAAGTTTAAATATATTGCTTTTTAAAACTTGTTTATAGTCTTCTGCTGTTGTAAGAAATTTCTTTTTGGAAGGAGAAACAATTAATTAAACAATTAATTCTCTCCCCCAACTTTTTATTTTCAGGAGCTCACAAACTTGTCCAGCACTTCAGTTTACTGTAGTGAGACAATGTTAAAATAACATTATCTAACTGGCAGGAATGATTATATTTTTACAGCCTACATGTCTAATATAAACTATCAATATCCTTTTCAAAACAATGAAATTGCATTATGGCCTCTGAGTTGGCTACAAGACCTGTGCAAAAATACGGAGCAATTACAAACTAGGAACTTCTTCTAACATTCCATCAATTTCTTAATGTGTGGTGTTTGGGCGGAAATGTCATTGAAAAGATTGCTATATAATGTTTTCTGATGGCTTTTATATGTATGTATTTATAGTTTGTTGGGGTTTTTTACCAGTTTTTACACAGGTTCTGTTGTGATTTGAGGATATGGGATAGAGACAGGAATCTTAGTTCTGTTTCAGAAGCTAATATTTTATATATATTTTCTGAAAAAAAAATTCATGTCCATCTTTCAAGGCTTTTAGAAATAAGGCTGATAATGCTTTTCTAGGTCAGAGGATTAATTTGTTTGTAGGACAAGTGAAGATAGTAAATTCATACTCATATTCTACAGGTAGAATTCCAATAGAAGTAAAAGATTTTAAAATTAATGGATTTGAGTAAGTCCTGTGCTGCTTTATATCAGTCTTCTGTTCCTTCAAAATAGGTTTCAACTGAAATTATGAACTCAGCACAAACTTTAGGCAATGTGTTCTTAATGTATTAATGTTCTGTCAGATTACATGCAGACCATCCCATCTAGTATCATGGAAGTATGTTAATGCAGTTTTTAACAATTTATTGCTGTTTGGGTTGCAGAATTTTAGTCTGGAGAATATTTTCTCAACTACACAGATTTTTAAAACATTCTCAGCAGTTAAATTTTCTAATTTAATATGCAACTGCAATAGGATATTGGTAGGAAATAGCTGCCTGCAAACTAAGATAAGGGACAAGTATGTCAACTTTGGGATATAAGGGAAGGAACAAATTTGGCTAAATGACCCTAAGGAAGGCATTTTGTACAGCCTGTAGATTTCTTGTGTTTGAAACATTGTGTTTAGGCTAGAAAGCTGCTGTTGAATATAGTTGACTACTGAATTTCTGCTTGTTATTATCTTTTTTTCAAATTGACTTCTCTCCTTGACTAACCAAAACAAAATATTTATTTTTCTGCAGTACTGGTGTTAAAGAGGAAACCAGAAATTAAAGGCACTGGAATCAGCAAAGACACTTCTAGAGAAAGTGGAGAAGGTAGAGAATGGAGCTGCAGACTCTACAGGAGGCTCTGAAAGTGGAAATTCAGGTTCACCAGGTAATTTATATTAATTTTTGCTTTTTACTTTTAAGTAAATAGCAGCATTAGTATTGCTACTAGTATTACTATTACTGATAGCGTTAAGGAATAGTACTACAGCTATAATAATAATTGTTTTTATTATCTTGAAGCTCCTTTAGAATTTTATACTCTGCATTTTGACCCCACCACCTGTTGTTTTTTGTCAAATGTGAAAAATCTACTTATCAGTCTGTAGGTGGAGATTTTTTTATTTTAATATTTTGCAGCAGTGATAAAAACACTCTGAAAACTTCATGTTCAGCAACTCCGATCTGGAAGGTTTTTCTAATACTCTGAAGCCAGCTTCAGTGTTCAGCTGGCAATTTAAGAATATAGTGGAGGAATTTTCAAACAAAATATGCATAGTGCTGCGTAGAGTCATCTGTTGCTTCTCTTCTGGAGTGTCTTCTGTAGTAATTATAGTTACTTGTAATTGTATAGTTTTGCTAACCAAAACATTGTAGTACTTGGGCTCATAATTTTTTAAATGTTGGGTCTTTTTACTGATAGCCTGTCTGATGCTGTATGGCAGTAGAGTTGTAGTTTGCCATTCGGTTACAATAAAAATGGGAAGTATTACAAAACACCAAAACACAATAAACCCCTAATTTAGCAAATGTAAGAGGACACATGTATATTAATTCCTTGAACAGAACTGTTACAGCCATAAACACAGAGTAGCTGCCAACTTGAAATGTTGAATTTATCAATGAGATCTTTTTTAAAGACAGTTCTCCAAGTATTTCTGTTGGATGTCTGAAACTCACAACTGTTACATAATGGATAAAAGCAATATGATTACACTGATTAGTGTAACCCATCATGCAAAATTTGGAAAATGTTTCCAAATTACTTGATGACTTGTCTAAACAAGTGTTCTAGAAGACTTGTTCAGTAGTTGCTGCCATGATGAGCATAGTGCAAGAACTTGAATGGTGGGTGGATTAGTAAAATGAAGCTCTGTGTGCTTTATCAAAATGCAACTTTGAGCTAAAGAGAAAAACTTGAAAAAGCTAAAGACAAATTTCCAGGACTACAAGAAGACCTTGAACTCCAAGGCCAGTTTTGTTATGGGGGTAGAGAAATTTAGAAATTACTTGTGGCATTTTGCTGCAAGCATTAAAATGTTTAAAGCCAGTAAGTCAGTAACTATTCTTTTCAAGTATGACCTGCTGTATTGTGATCAGAACTCTGGTCGTCCTTGTATTTGTGTAACAGCATTTACCTCTTGAGTGCATCTTTATTCCTTTATATGCTGAAGATGATAAACAATTTTAAGACATTGAATTTCGATTAATGGGTAGCATCTGTTCATAGTGATGAACAGGGATGAAGACTGGAAAATGTCCAAACAAATTTTTTTAAAAAAACTTTCCAAGGTTTTTTGACCCTGTTTGCCTTAGCTTTGCCCAGTCCTCATTAAAAGTGAGCTCTGGACTGAAAACAACTTTAAATTTGAGTTTAGGTGGTGAAACTGGTTTTGGCACCAAAAAATACATTTTCATATGAAATGCTTGAACTGCATTGTATCTCTTAATTTTGTAACTTAGCAATACAATATATCAGGAGTTGTGATGAATTGTCTCACTTGCATCTTTTACTTATCTAATATTTCTTTTGCTGGGGACTTTGAAAAAGCTTGCCAACACTTACACAGTTATGGTTTGTTGTCTCCTTGTAAGCAGTGGACTGGTGTCTGGGATGAGCGTACAGAGTTCAGCTCTGCACTGTGAGCAAAGCCTCCCAGCTTCCTGATGCAGCGTGACACTTGTGACTTCTTACATAGCTGTAGAAAATGATGCTCAGTATAACTATTTTTGTTTGTGGAATAGCTCCTTTATTCCTGCCTGTTCCAGTTCATCGCCAGAAATCGGCTGAAGTTTTGGTCCTGCTACTTCGGCAAAGTGTATCTTAAACTATCAGTAAGGACCCAAAGGAGCTGTTTAGATGTTTAGAAAAAGTTACTTTGTTTTGTTTTCATCATTGAAGAATCCTCCATAAATGAAGTCTGACCAGGTTACTTGCTACATCAGGGTACAACTTGAATATTCAGATATCTTCCATGTCAAAGCTGTTACTTCTTGTCCTGAGAAGAGATGCATCAAATGGAAGTAGTTAATTCTGCTGCTGTGTTGACCTAATTAAGTTTATTTTGAAACAGCCTGCTCTTCATAGTTTTGATCACAAGAGGTGTTAAAGGAATTATATTTAGTTATTCTCACAGAAGGGTTGGAGTTAATGGATGATTCTTAGAGCTGATGTGTAGAAAGAACCTAAAATATACTACTTCTTCTCTCATTTCATAACAAGAAGATGGGTAAGCTTTAAAATATCTTAAATTTAGCACACATTTGGGGTAAATGGCAAAGATACTTTTTTCTTATGATTGGATGACACAGTATTTTGTGATCCATAAATTCAGCAATACTTTATGAACAGTTTACAATCACTGACCGTATTGTCTTATGGCTGAGTCTGTACAAGTACTTTGTATAAAAACTAACAAATTTGGGTTTTGTCAAACTGATGTGCCAGGAAGCTCTGAGGAAAAGTAAGCTAAGCATGCAAGCAAAAGGGTAATGTAGCACCTTCCCTCCTGTGGCACAGTCAAACAATAATATTCATTTTAGATAAATACCAAGTGATGCACTTTGAAAAACAATCCCAGTTTTACATCTGCAATAGAAAGCTGTGAATTAGGTATTACCACTGCGGAAGGAGTTCCTGTAGTAGAGTACTTGAATGTCACATGCAGTTTTAAACTTTGTCTCCAGACGATAGAGACAAAGTAGAAGTACACGCAAGAGTACTAAGAGTGAACAAAGCAATGAAATGAATCATGCATGAGGCGACTTTCAATCTGAAGAAGTGATGACTGATGGGGGAATTTGTGATGTGGAAAAAACGTGGGAAAAAGATTAATAGGGAAACAGTCATAGAATCACAGTATCTTGAGTTGGAAGGGACCATTAAGGATCATTGAGTCCAAATTCCCACTCCTCTTGACTCAAGTCAAGACTAGTTTTCCATAATCTTATTTGCCTCTCAAACTTGCATTATCAGGAAGGCAGATTAAAAAAAAAAAAAGTCCTTCCACGTAAGAGTCCTGTAGTTTAACTTTGGAATATATTGTAATGAAACACTCGGGAGTGTTTCCTGGGTGCAAAAAAGTAATTAAGGCAGATTAATTGAAGAACAGAGTGTTAGTAGCTGGTAAACCTAAGACGTAATCCTTGAAGACATCAGAGATGTAATTTTCTGAAAGATGGGAAATAACACTCTGTGCTTGTCCAGCACAGACTTCATGCTGATGCCTCTGTTTGCTATTGGCTAGTACCACAAAGAAAATGCAGCAGGTAAAACAGTGATCTGACACAGAATTATCTTTGTGTTAGACTTCTTTAAAAATTAATATCATTTTTAGGATGTGAAATGAAATAAACTTCTAAGAGTGAGTTGATAAGGTCTAAATCCTCTGGGTGGTATCAATGCAGGTGGAATGAAATACATTTCTTGCTTGCTTTGTCCTTTCCTTTCTCACTCCTTTTCCTAATTCCAATGAATAAATGGGGAAGAAAGTACAGACTTGATATTGTTCTTTGCATGTGTGGAAGGGGCATGGCAATGTGATGAATAAGTGTGACTGTAACCAAAAAAGAAATTGGTAATTTTTTGTTTACATTGCCTCTTCATTCTGAACTCTGATTTTCTTTGATGACAGCCTGGTAACTTTTCCTTGCTTAGCAATAGACAACATTCTTCTGCAGCTGCCTGGAGGAAGTGAATGAGGAAGAATAGTGAATGGCAACCATCTGTCTGCTTTCCCTTGGATGTGGAGGGCATCTCTTCTACACTGATCTCAATCTCTCTTTGAGGGAGAAAAGTGGCAAAGATGCTTCTGAACATGGGTCTTCCATGTGGTAACAGCCAAGCCAACAAACAGACGGGCCCTTAGTACTTGAAACATTATGCTTTTGAATATACAAACAGCTTTTGTGTCCACATAGTTATCTGTGATTGGTGTTTCTTGTGACTGCAAGCAAAGAAGGCACCAGTTCTAGAGGCGATACAGCTATTAGATCATATTATCCAGCTGTCCTAAATTATCCTTAAAAGGCATCACTTGTTCAAGAGCTGTTGAGAAGGAGCAGAAGTGGTAGCTTAGTGTGGTAGTTTTACTATATTAATAAGAAAGGATTTGGAAATTATATAATACTCAATTGCAGGCCTTGCTATTGAAATGCTATAAACTGAATATTTTGCTTTTACAAAGATTCTTAAAATATATTGACTTTTAAACTTTTAATTGTATTGTTGCATCTCTTTTCTTTCTAGAAACTGGTTGCCCAAATGAAGCAAGATCCACAGGTAACTGTTTATGTGTTGTATTATTTACCCTTAAAAATACAGGAAAATAACTGTGCATGAAAATTGAGAATTACAGATATTTCTTGATCATTCTCTTCCTTGCTAACACAGTGTTTAGAAGAAAACTATTATGAACAAGTCTTTCAGCAATGGTGCTTTGATAGTTTAGAACAAAACTACAGCTTTTGCCTTTATGGAGACTTGCCTCATATTCTTAATAGTTTAAATCAAGTGACTCCTGTGGGCTATGGTACAGTTCAAACATGTAGTAAGTTTCTGATCCTTTTGGAATCTGCTCTTTATAAAATCTGCCATTACTAGAATTTGCTTTTTTTCTTTTTTGAATATCAGAAGGTTCACAATTCTATGAAAAAAGATATTCTGTCCAAGAAATTTTGTCCAAATAAAGAATGTAGCTGAAGACTCTGTTTGGATTGCTTGTCTTAAGTATCCATCCTCAGCACTGTAGTCTCCAAAGAGCAGATACCTGGCCTTGGGTTTACACAGCAGTTAAGCATTTCAGTGTGCTGAATGGAGAGTTCTGTGGAGTTCTCCAACTAGTTTGAAATGTTGAGTGGAGGAATGAAGGCACTTGAGGTGCTTGTTAAGTGTTTCCATGCTCATACAATATGAAATGCCCTGTAATTTTCTAAGCTTGGGTTTTTCCTAGCTGAGTGGAGTGGGTAGGCAGTTTTTGTAACAGTCAAGTAGTTAGACCCCTTACGGGGAGAGATGAGCAGGGAGTAGGCTGGTGTTGGAAGATCTACTTCTAGAACTTCCTGCTTCTGATGGGATTTGGTTAAGGTTTGCTACTTGCTGGGCAAGTCTGCAAAGCTGTTTACTTTCAGTTCTTGTCTGCTGAAAGCCAGGTTGTGCTGCAAGCAGCCATGCAAAGTTCCTGGAGCCAGGAAGAGTAAATCTAGTTCCTGCTTCCAATGTTCCTAATGCATTTTTATCCCGGATTATTAAGTGAAATCTAGAAGAAGGGAGGATGACTGGTCAACATCTGGTTTTGCTAGAATTGTGTGTTTATTGGAGAAGACTATCTTCAAACTAAAATTGTAATGCATTTAAAAATTATATGAGGGAATATAAAAAAAAAGAAGTTGTCCTGAGCATGGAGTTCCTGTAATGATACTAGTCCTTTGTTTTATTATTTCTGTGTAGCACAGCAAACATGCATAATTGACTGTAAAGAATTTACAACAAAAATAAGAACAATAAAGGTGAAAAAAGAGGAAAAGCATCAGAGAAGCTTGCTTCCCTGTAATGTTTCTGCAGAGCTTCACAGGCTTTAAACTGAGGACAGATTTTTTAATTTTATTTTTAGTAGGAAATAAATAGTCCTGGTAAAAATTGTTTCCTAACTGCATCTTTATAGTGATTATTATGGTTTTCAAATCTTAAACTTTAGAAAGTGCTATTGTAAGCAAAGTGCTGCTATGAATTATATGCTAAGACAAATGTAACTATTTTAAATACAGTCCAAGGTGTAAACATTTGTGGAAATGAAGACTTAGGTGTGTTTGCCTTCATTTAATACGTGTCAGTTAAGATGTAATAGATGTGTTTGCTGATGCTCTACACAATCAAATGTATGATAATGTCTTTGTATAAGTAGCATAGCATTCTCTTGTATGATACTATTGTACTACATATTAACAAACATTTCTTGTTTAATTTGTAAACTTGATGAAATGTACAAATACACTTTTATAATGCAGTAAGCACTGATGGATGTTTTAATTAAATCTTCATTCCAAACTGGGTTCTCTCTCTGGGTGCTAGAAAGGTTGTCTGACTATTGTTGCACTCAGTGACTTAAGTAAGGCGCTGTTGAGCCTCTTGAATTTTATTGGCTGTACATCCAGAGGTGCTGTATTTGTAGTACACTATGCAAAACAACAACAACAAACAAAAACAAAATAAGCACCTTCCTGCTACTACTCTCTGTTAACAACTGGAATATCTTTCTCACAGATATTTTTTCTTTCTAATCAGAATGCTGATTTGAAGAAACAGCTTCATGAACTTCAAGCCAAAATCACAGCTTTGAGTGAGAAACAGGTAAGGAAACAGAGATGTATTTTGAACACCCTGTTCTAAAGATGCCTCTTTTCCCAGCTTCCAAGAGAGCTGCTGAATTTTTAAATGAAAAAAAAGTGTGGGCAACCAGGCATTTTGGCTTCTTATTTGATTTCTCAACAAGAGATAGGATGAGTTATTGCAAGTCTATCAAACAAGTGATCAGTGGAAGCAATAGCAATTTTTTGAATCTAATGTTTTATATTAAGGGAGCTGGGAAAATTAATTGTGTCACTTCCTTTATTATTGTCTTGAAACTTACTCTGAACCAGACCATTCTGGTTTAGGCAAATCTTTAGAGTTTATCTTAGTTGGTCCACATTGTATATCTGGATAAGTATGCTTGAATTTTTTCTCATATTTAGAGCAACTAAATTCCTGTCAGTTATGGGTACCTAGCAGACAATTTGGAGATTAGTTGTGTGTGCTTGCCATGATAAATTACACCACAATTGTCTCACATTTTCTGTTTGGGAGAAATAGAAAGATTGTGGAACTAGAAGATTCATATTGTGGTAAACTAGGAGAAAAATAAGTACCATTGTGAGATTTACAAAACTTATAGTCAATTTAAAAACAAAACAAAATCGCAACACAGAAAAAAACGCATATACAACCCCCATAAAAAATTAACTGTCTTAAATAGTCCCTTAATTGTATTGCTATTAGTTCAATAACAGAAACCAAGTTAGGTCAATTGGTAACACTTTGAAGAAGGAAAACATTTTAGAACTTTTGCCTAGGTAAAAATACAGCTATGCATCAGAGTCACATCTCGTTACCTAAATTCTTCTGTTATTATCTGCATGTGTTCTGTTTTGAGAATTACCTTTCCTAAGGAATGGGCAGGCAGTGATAATCATTTATCACATTTATGTAGAAATTTCATTTACTAAAAATTGTAGTGTGTTTTAGTAGTGAAACAATGAGTTTTGGAAGGAACATGTAAACATAATAAAGAAAATTATTTTTTAATGAGAACACTAATTCAACAAAAAGTGAGGTTTTGCTGATGTGATGGCATGTCTCCCTTGAAGATGATTTATTCTCTAAAAACCAGCATGAGCCTCTGCATGTGGTTATGTCTCACAGCAAGCAGCTTCAGAATACTGGTAAACTCTACAGGCCTGTGATGATATCAAAATTAGCTTGCCTTGATGCCACAAAGCGAGTCACATCGACTACCAGATCAGCAGGGACAGGGAGTGAGATAGTGAGTGGAAGATAAGAAAGAAGTAGGCATAACTTACTGTAACTTTTAATCTTGGCTTCATAACTCTTTGAAGTTATGTTACAGAGTGGTCTTATACTAACATGTATTTTAAATTATCACTTGCTGCAAATGCAGCTGTATCATTGCTGCTGAAAATTATAACTCAAGAGTACTAATGTGCACTTGTTCGTGGGATGAACATGGGCTAAGTTTCAAAAAAACTTTGAAAAATAAATTTCTGGCTTCAGTCACACAGCAAATACAGTCAATATGAGATCACAGTCCATTTCCTCCTTTATATTTTTATGGGTCTGTTTATCAGCAGAACAGTGAACTTCTCTGTCTCTTGAAGTTTAAACATTTTATTGTATCTACCACTGGACTACAGAACTGCATCGTCCCAGATGATAATGTTGTTAAAATAGTATGGCTGCTAAAATGGCACAGTTATGGCAAATGTGAATTACAGAAAAAAACCCCACAAGTTCCTAATGCAGAGAATTGCTCACTTCCTCTTGTAGGAAGTTGTTGTATTAACATCTGTGGCTTAGAAATGCAGAGTTGAGCAGCACTTTAGAGGCTACAAAAACCCACTTTTTTCTGTTCTAACTTTTATTTCTCTTTAGAAAAAATAACTATTATCAATTGTTTTATTATCCAACAATGCTTTTTCACACAGCATGGAGAAACGTGCAGTTTTGCATATTAAATAAATGCTTTACATTGTGCAGTATTTCCTGATCAGTGTTATCTTTCCTCTTGTTTAGAGCCAAGTAAATAGTCTTGATGTCTGATATCTAGTGAATATGCTTTGAGGGCCTAACTCCACTGTGGACAGTTGTGGGAGGCATAATTGGCACTGTTTGATAAGCTTATAATGAAGCATGAAAAACTACAGAGACAGTGGTGTGGAGCCGAGACCCTGGTTGTTAGAGAGGCAGCGTACTGAAATACTCCTGGCTTCTGAAATATGACATCAGCCTAATGTAGCCTTTTTCATGCATCTTTGTTAAATAAAAAAGCAAAGAAGAATTGTGCAAGAACCAAGTCAGTGGTAGGTTAGTTAAAATCTTTTAGTTGCTTTAGGACTTTTCTCCATTTCTGAAGCATTGTGAGAGTAGTGCTGACACTTGCTGCCAGTCGCTGCAGTGATTCATAGTGGCTTGGGTTTCTTGCTGAGAATTAATAATGACAGCTCTGTTCAGAAGTTTGTGGAAGTGAAGAGATCTGGCAGAGTACACAAAGGAAGCAAGTAGGCTGCGCAGCGTGTAGGCTTAAACTGAAAGAAATTTGTTAGCTGATGCTGCAGGGTTAAACTGTTACAGCATAAGGTATGTCATATATTCACATGTTTTTTTGAAAACGTGAAAGAGGTGAAATAAATACTTTGATTTGTTTCACCTGAGAGATGATGAAGCAACGTGTGTTGATTGTGTTTTTATATGGAGGAAAAACTCCAAAAATAATAACTTTCTTGAAGATAATTTGCATTTCAAGGGCAGTAAATTAAAATCCTTCTGACAATTATTTTCCTCTGCTAGTCTCTTTATGTTATTACCATGGAGTTCTAAACAGCTTACCTTAACTTTCTAATTGGGGGGCAGTAAGGTGACTTCAGTTTAACAGTCTTGCTCCTCAGCTGTAAATGTGAGTACTGTGGTTTGGGAACCCTGAACGGGTTGATTTTAAAATAGGTTTTCTCTTTCTTCCCCCACCCCTCTCATTAATAAAGACAAGTCAAGTTTATTTTTTTCAAAACAGTTTTAATTGCCAAATCTAAGCTTGGATTGTTAATATGTATTAATTCTGTTGCTGTGGAGCACTGTTTTTTATTACTTTTTCACATCTTCATAAGAGAATCATAGTCTTAGCGCTCTTTCCTTCACTTTGTGTTCTGTGGTAGCATCTTCCTTTGGCATCCTGTTTTGCAGACTTCACCCACAATTACCCATCATTATTCAACTTTTTTCTGGGTTAAATATACTTCTTGCAATCAAAAACATAAAGAATGTGTTCTTTAATTTTTCCATGTGCCCTTTTTTTACTTTGTGAAAGTGGGTTAAAAATTGTTACTAGTGACACTAGTGAAAGACTGAGATAGAGCAAGGCTAACATAAAGGAGCAGGAGGTAGGTAATTTTGTAGTAAACATATTTTCTGCTTCTTTCCCTCCATAGTTAATGAAAAAATTATATGATCTTGCAGATAGGTCATCATTGAATATGTATCATAACTACTTTTTTCCAGTGACAAGAAGAGGTTGTGTTTATTTGACTAAAGAACTGTAAAGAAAGAAGTGGACAGCAAACATGATTTTTATCAATATCATATAAAATACAGTGGAATTTCTATATCTGTCCTTAATATAATTTCTTGAAAAAGCTAGAGCAACATTCCGTCTTAAATGTGGAAGAAGGCTTATAGGAACAGTCTTTTGACCTTATGGTGAAAATGTGATGGTGCTAAGCATACACTAAAAAGATTCCATGGCTTTTTACCCTATATTTGCAAATAAAATGAATACATCTTTTACTGTAGTTGCAGACAAATGAATTGAATCTTCAAGAAAAAATCTTGTGAAAACCAGACTTGTATTCTAATGCCCTTACTCTTGACATGGAAAAAATAAAGTGGATCCCATTGTTACTTTGATTTCTGAAGAGTTACATGCACTTGTAGGAAAAAGTACTCACAAATAGTTTTTAGTGTAGGGATACTTGTGTGTTTATTTTTCATGGAGGAAACATTTTAACATACTTTGCTGTGAAGAATAGTTGAAACTGTAGAAAATCATCAGAAAAAATGCATGTTATAAAAATGAGCCTATCTCTATTATTATGAAGAGGCAAATCCAGTGACTTTTCTTATATTTAAAGCTTACAGTAAATTAAGGAAGTTGAGGTTATTCTACATTTTGAATGTTCGGGGTGAGACTCTTTTAACCTTGCCACTAAATAGGAAATAATGGGAAAGGACATTCTGGAGGGATTTTTAGAGTGGTAGTATATTAAGAATGGTAGTTGAATAAATGTAAAAGTGGTTTAGAATGAAAAGGAAACTTGTTATTTAAGTCTTTAAAAACTGGCATGAATTAATTTAAGCATTAATGTTGCTATATTTATTTACAGGTACCATAACTGAGTAATGAAAAGATTGCTAATATGCATAAATTCGTCCCGTGAGACTTCTTGAATGCTTGTCATCATAGTGATGGAGGTTTTTTGAACACATTATCAGAAAATTCTACCCAAAATATGTTCTGGGATATTTTGTAAAGATGAAAGGCAGTGTTTTGGTGAGAGGAGTGTAAGTGAAAGAAATACAGAGAACAGGAGTAGGAAAGAGCACTTTGAAATGCTTCTGTATAAGAAAATAGGCAAGGTATGCATGTATGTTATAGATACACCATAGGAACTTTAGGACTCAGAATCTTTATGTAATAATGAAGTTTCCCTCTTCTTACTTCTGCCAGTTTTTTTCTGGACTTTCTAATCCCTCCTTTCCCCAGGATCCATCAAGGGCATATTAAAATTCCAGTTACTTTGTCAGTAATGGAGAAAGTGTGCAAATAAGCCTTATGAGCATGTAGTAACTAATAACTCAAGGCAGGTGGTACTTCATTTCAGTTCCAGTTGTTTATCTGGGACCATACCTATTCCTAAACACCTATATTTTTAAAGTAAATAGCACGAATGATGAAGTTATGCTAATTTCCATCTAACAGCAAGCATCCATTTCTGCTGTTTATAAAGCGGTCTTAAAATATCTGAAAAATTTGTACCTTCCCAGAGTTTGGTTTCAATAATTAAATCCTATAGTGTTACACTTAGCTTTTATCCACCCATAATTGATGATTTGTAGATTCCTTTCTTTGATGGTTTGAAGTAGGCTCTCATTTTTCCTGTCAAAAAGATACTGGTCTGTCTGAGTATAGAGGAATAAGTTCACTGCCTCTGTGAATCGTCAGACCCTTTCAAGCCCTCTGATCAGTGTGAACAGCACCTGTTTAGAAGGTGAATGTTTGTTTGAGAAATCTGCATGAGCTTACTATTTTAATCTTTGGTATTTATTTAATTTGTATCTGAATATTTTGTGAAAATGTGAATATAATGACTTCTCATTAAGTTATCATCTTCCATATTCTCAAGATATACTAGCTGAAGCAAATTTTGAGTGCTGTGCAGATGATTGTAGACAGGCAGAGTGCATGTATCTCTCCCTGCTGCCTCTTTTACCCCAAACTCTTTTGCAAAACTGATGTTATAATCGTCTGCATGTTACTGAAATATTGTTAAGCTTTCCCAGACATTTTGTAATGTTTAAATCATTATTAAACCCATATTGGCTTCTAAACTTGGGATTTCCCATTCTTCTTTTAATGTAACTTCACTTAGACTTCTCACTGTCATTTTATGAACTTATTTTTTGCCTATCTAATGTACATTAGCACCAGACTAACTTTATTTAGGAAATTCAAGACAGCATTTCATTATATCGTTAAAAAGAAGAAAAACCCTCCACAGCTTCCTCCTCCTAGTCTTCCTGTAGGACTGATTTTCTGGCTCAAGTTTTAAATTTTGAGTTCATGCAACTGGAGAACTTTTTTAATTGATCCTAGTTGGAGATATTTTTCATCTTCATACAAGCCAAGGCATACCTCCAAAATAGCCTGCTCTGCTGGAAAATCAACATTGCAGATAGAAAATGGGCAGTTAAACTACATTTCCTTGAAAATCCCTTGCTGATGGCGAGAGTTGGGTATCAGGTGCTCCTGCATGTTTTGACTTGCTGGATAACCTCACACATCAGTAGTTATTTCAAGGCCTGCTATTCCCTCTTTCCTTTTATAGTTGGGAGGAAAGACAGGTGAAACATCAGATTGCAGTGACTGAGATTTAGGGTGATTTGTTTATCACCCTTAAAGGCATCTACTAAGGAATTTTTATAAATGAAAACACATCAAAATAGCCCATTCTACTCTATGCTGCACCTCCTTTGTCCTTAGGATATATCCTGGTTATATGTTTTCTGTCCATAAGAATGTTTTATTTTATTCAAATGTAGGTCAAATCATTGTGAATTCTACTATTTGTGGGCATTATATATAGTCAGTTTATTTTGGTATTGTACTCATTTCTGCTTTGACTTTTAAAATACTGGTTCTGACTTTGAGAAACTCCAAAAAGTGTATTATCTCTTTAGAGCAACATTCTTATGTTGCATTGCAATAACTAGTTAGCATAGACACCTGATGGGGTGTCAGGGAAGACAGGTGGTGGTGGAGACCAGGTATCATGTAGGTTTTCTTGGTGTGTGTTTTTTTTTAATTAGGTACATTATTCTCAGAGCTTTTCTTATTTCCTTCTTCATGCTAAGTCTGTCAAAACCGGTATTGATACACAAGGTGTATTTCTCAACTTTTCTCCCCTTCTTGTGACTTAACAGGTAGATTTAGGCAGTGGCAAGTGCGGAATTCTGACCGGCATTTTGCTGGAACGAAGTTTTAATTACTATGGGGATCAGCAGAGGGGTGGAGAGTGAATACTTCGCAGGAGGCAATTCAGATAAGGGAACCTATTTCTTGGCATTCTGTGTTGCCTTTGTGAGGGCCCACCACTCACTCCACTGGCTATAGGTACTTTGCAGGAGGCAATTCAGATAAGGCCTATTTCTTGGCATTCTGTGTTGCCTTTTTGAGGGCCCACCACTCACTCCACTGGCTATAGAAAATTTGCAGGAAGATTAGGCTTCAGTTACCTCTTGTCAGTTCATTACTTGTTTTCCATACACCCTCTATCTGATGTGTTCTATGGAAAAGAATTCTTGTTCTTTCTTTTTTTAATAACGTGAAATTCTAAGTGACTTCTTACAGTAGACTGTTGGAAGCTAGCAGGGAGAAAGTCCTTGAGTTGTGATGAATGTTTCTTCTTTGTCTTGTTAACAAGCTTCAGGGTTAGGTGAGGTGAGTTAGAAATGGTTAGGTAGTTGTGGTTCCTTCTTGGTTTTCCAGTTCTTTCTCAAGATTTCCTCACTCAAATGTTGGCAGTGTGTCATAGTGAATGGACACTAGTGCATAAAAGAGTTGGACCCAGGCTGCCCTATGTATCAAGAAGAAATGAGACAGCTTTTTCCTTACCCAGTAAGTAAAACCTCAGTGATGCTGTTTGTTCTTTTAAAGGAAGGCAGATCTTGTTTACTGTATTTTTCCTTTAAAAACCGAGAAAAATTACATAATAAGTCTAAAATATGATGTGATTTGAGACACATGTTTTAGAGTTGCTTAATGTCCTGCAGAACAGTAAGGGACTATCCTTTTATTTTAGACTTCTGAAAATGTGAATAATTGGCAGTATCTAAGCTTGTGGAGTCTTGCTTCATATCCAAGCACTCCTTTTATAAGTTGTTTCATTTTTGTTCTAGTATGGCAGCTTTTCAGAGCAGAGCTTTGTCCTTTCTAGTTGCAGCCAGCCCAGAACGGTGTGGATGTGTTTGATTGTCAGCAGCTTTCTAGTGTGAAAATCTCTGCACACACATGTGGGTTGGTAACAACTGCTTCAGCAATCAGCTTCGATGAAACTATGTTCTCAAATTCTCCAACTCATTCTAAATTCTGTTACATATCTCCAGAAAGTCTCCAGAAGCGAAAATATCCCGTTCTCTGAGTAAATAACGTGGGGGAAGCAGTTTTACAGCAGCCCAGAACACTAAGCTCCTAACATTTGTCCACTGGGTGATTAAAATTTTGTGGCCTGAAGTTATTGTGCTCTCTGTTTGAAACTTGGAAGCCGAAGTTTTTCAGTGTCTTAAGTTTTTCCCAATGAAAACAGCAAGATTTAGTTCTACCTGCCATATAAGAACTACTTTCTCAGCATCTTGTCTTCTGTAATGTGCAAGAATCCTGTATTTGAAGGCTGATTTGGGAGATGTGTCATACACAGTGAGGCTCTTCAGAAATCAGTTGTTGCGGTGCTTTAGTGTATCAGCACTGTCCACTTAAAATGGACGAGAAGCAGCAAAATCTTGCTCTGCCTAAATATTAGAAATTCCTCTGCTGCCAGACCAGGACTGATGCTTTAATATCATATGGAGAAAATGACTCTCCATAGGGAAACTGGGTGTCATAGAAGCGTCAATTCTGCTGTTGTTTAGAGAACTGAGTATTATTCCCATTTTTTTAACTTCTACCCGATTGTTTGATTACCTATGAA
This sequence comes from Chaetura pelagica, assembly GCF_000747805.2. Lineage (NCBI taxonomy): Eukaryota > Metazoa > Chordata > Aves > Apodiformes > Apodidae > Chaetura > Chaetura pelagica. The sequence continues at coordinate 3,865,936 of NW_009953571.1, forward strand.
AGTAATGCTGTTTGGGACAAAAATTAATTGTAGGTCTGCTTTTAACATAACTTCAGGAACTTCAGAAGTTACTGTGTAAAGGATTTTGGTGCACAATACAATGTTGAAGTTGAGAAGATTCATTTTAACCAGATGCTAGGCTTCTTTTTTGAAAGCAAATAAGTTTAGCCTTTATTTATAGATACAGGCAGAAATTATTTGAAATATATTATCTTTAAATGTAACTTAGTATATGTTAATTTAATTTAAATATTCACTTAAACACAACTATCACAAAACAGATTTGGCATTTATAGCGGTTTTCTTCATGGAAAATTGTCAAGAGGCTCAATAATTTCTCCCAAACTACTTTTAAATGCATTCAAGTAGTTGCATAGCTTTTGTCTGGCAGAGTTGCAACAGTCAAGAATGAAATTTCTGCAGAGGTCTTAATTTTTGAGCAAAATACAATACAGTTGGATGGGAAATGCAGATACTATGAATTCAATTTTGATCTGTTAATAGAAAGATTTTTTTTTTTCAGAGGATTTTTAGTTCATTATATGAAGTCGTAACTTGTAGATCACTTTGGATACTTGAATATTCTCTGCACCCTGGAGTCTAGAGGTATGTGCATCTCCTGTTACCAGCAGCATTGAGTCAGGCCCTTGGAGAGTGTCAATTTTAAAATCCAAGGAATCCTATGGTAGAGTCAAGTTATCTTAAAATATGAACCCGTTTTAATTTTTTGCCTTGCTTTTGTTATTCTTCTTAGTTTAGTTATCTGAAGGCCTTTAAAATTCCTTTTACATGGAGAACTATAAAGAAAAACTCTTTAAGAACCCAGAGAAACCAACACTTAGAATGCAAATGTCTCTGGGCACTACAAGAAGTCAAGCAGACACACCAACCACAGTCAGGCAGAATGGTCTGTTGGGCAAGCTAGCCTGTGAGCTGGATGGATCTGCAAGCAGAATATTTTTATAAGGTCACCAAGAATTGCTAGATGTAACATCTGTTATAAAATTGAAGCACTTAAAAGAGGGGAAACAGAGAGCTAGGCAGTTTTAGAAACAGCTATGCTAGTTGCGTTTACCTTGGTCTGCAATGCATTTTTCCTGGATAAACCAGTTTAAAACACAGATGATAGTTTTTGTATGTGTTTGCAGTAAATGCCAAATGCATTGCTTTATCCTTTGCACTAGGAGGGCATGTTATGGTAATACAAAAATGTCCAGGTTCTGTATCCCTAAATCTAAATTTTTCTGACAAGAACAGAGGCACTAATCAAAGTGCTAAGTAAAAAAAAGTGACACTGCATGGGACACTAGTACAATGCACTTGCATATTTTATGTGGTAACATCATGTTGGGCTGTTGTATAATATGCTGGGTTTTATATTTTAATAGTAAGATACAGTTACTGTGCTCATGTTCAAGAAGAAAGTTTAGAACTTGAAATACTGTATTGCTTTTATACTGCTTTTTAAATTTTGAATATAAATACTACCTTTTAAAACTAAATTCCTTCAGAAGAAAAGTTAGTATTTATTAAGCTTGTACATCCTCTACAATAATCAGAGGTGCTCTCAGAGTACTGACACTAGTGCACAGGGCATATTAAGTAATTGAGTGCTGCAAGCACCTTTTTATTCCATCACTTCATAACAGACTTCACATATTGTGGATTTAGCTACGTTGAATTAAACTTTATGTACTACTTCTCAGAATGCTATTTATGAGTTCCGAATTATTTAAAAGTTGCTTGAATGAGAATCTCTGATCATGTGAAGCCTTGCAGGTGATAGAATCTTCTTCACCTTTATAGTTCATTTATAAATTTGAGTAGTGTCTGTTTTGCTAGCTTTTATATAATTTCTCTGTTCAGGAATGTGTTTTTCAAACAGTACGTGTATTTTGGCATTTAGCAGATAGCTTCCCTTCTGACCTCTCCTGAGTTAACAGGAGACCCACTTAACTGACACACATACAGTACTTTTGAGCCTTTGCTTTCAAAAATATTTTAGTGGGTCAGATGTCTCAAAAATTTCATTACATCCTATATTTGCCTTTAAAATATTAATGATATGCTCATGCAATATGCTGATTAAGACTAGAAAATGCTGAGACAAAAAGTTCATCCTACCACTTATGGTACTCTGGGTTTCTCTGTGTTTACCTACATGTCTCAACCTACATTAAATATTCTAAGACCCCCTGAGTTGAAGTCTGTTCCTTGAAAATACAAGGTTTGACTAATTGCCCACAATCTCTCATAAACCTCTGTATGAGAAGAGAAATGTGTTGTAGGCTTAAATTTAAACCAAGTCAGAGGCGTGTGTGGAGGTGGGGTAGTATTTACTTCTTGGTTTATTTGTTAATTATAATTCTACCTAGAGGGTAGAGTGTCTGTGCTGTCTTGGACTGGCTGGGGTGGTCAGTAAATCACTGAGAACAGAGCCCTTGCCCCCCGCCTCCCCTCACCTAATATTTTGAAAATTAGTTGTATAAATTTCTAGAGAGTTAAATTTTCCTCTAACGGTGTATAATAACAGGATCCCATACCTTGTGGTTTTGCAGGTTGTGATTATATGACTGCTTTCATTAAGCTTTAAATTGGTCTGGTGCTGTGACAGTAGTGACCTGCCTTTCTGCTTGGTCTTAACTGCTTACTTCTGCACCTCTCTTGTGCTAGAATTCGTGCTCACGTTGCTGTGCAGCAACTGGAGTCAAAAAGTTGTTTGGCTGAAGACTGAGATGTGCTAGTTTTTGAACACTTTCCAGTTTGCTCTCTTGGCTTGTGTGCAGCTGAATGAATGCAGCTTTTGGCATAAGGGAAGTGGCAGAAAGGAAGGGCTGAAACAAAGGAAGGGTGAAACAGCTTTCATTTGACATCTGCCTGAATGTATCCTAGACTAAACAGCTGTGTAACCGTAGCTTTGAACTTGGTCTGTGGCTTGGTAGTCTCCTGTTTCAGAGATGCCAAGTAAGGCAAATGTACCTGCAGCTTCTGAATGGCAGAAAGGAAGGCAGGCTGTGTCAGTCTTGCTTCTCCCACTGGAATAGCTAAATGCACACAGTAGCCCTATGCATGAAGCAGGCACAACACATGACAGTACACCTTGAGTGACTGGGATTTAAGTACAGAGGATGGAGATTGTTACAGTTGCACATGGAAATTTTCTGTTAAATCTTTAAATTTTGTCACCATTGATACTATTTGCAGTGTAACCTTAAAAAAAAGAAGTATGAATATGAAGCACAAAAACAAATCTAAAATGGCCCTTCCGTGTTTTTTGAAGAATGAAATCCATACAACTTGAGTGGTACATAGGAAGAATAGGTGAGAAGGTTTGTTGGAAACTGTTTGTCATCAGAAAGCAACCTGAATTCTAAGGCATTAGGATTTTTGCTGAAATTTCCTAAAACCGAATTAGTTAGAGACAGAACTTCTAAATTCTGCCTGAGAACTTCTGTTGCAAGTCCTGAGTGTTTCGATATAAATCATGTACATTAGGGCCAAGCAGAGAACAACAAAGTGTCTTTGAGATTTCCTGAAGTTTTCTTTGTGTTAATCTCTGGTTTTGAATAAAGCTATTAACAGACAACAGCAAATCAGACCTAAATGATAGTCCAGCTGTGAGTATCCTCAATCCTGCTTCCCAGTTCTGAAAAAAGAGAAAACTCCTACATCTCCAAAAACAATGCGCTTTCTTTCCAGAGCTGCTTTTGTTCTCAGTGGTTTTACATAGGCATAGCTACAGTGAGAATTTGTCCTGTACTTGGAGCTTAGTTAAAAAGTATTGAATTGGTTGGGGTTTTTTATGCATGAATTGGAATAGACACAAGGTTTTTTCCTTCATTCAGAAGGAAAAATAGTAAAATTATTTGTTTGGGGTTTTGCGTATTGTGTGTTTTTTGAATTTTAGGCTTTAAATGTATGTAGGAGAGAAACTTCTAAGGAGGACAGTTTTTCTTCACCCATATTTCAAAGGGTAGCTGAGTTAGTAATGGAAAGCCAGCAGTATGACTTGCAGAAAATCACTTTCAGAATCTAGAATTGTAGGGGGTAAAATCAGTGTAATGCTGTAGGGTATATTTATATTTTGGATCAATATGTAGCAATTATTCTTAATTAAGACATTTATTGCTTAATCATTAAAAAAAATGCTAAAGAAACTCAAGGGATGCTGAAGCATAAGAAATAGACATTCTGATTGAGTTGGCCACAGATGTGGACAAAAAAAAAGTTATGATTTGGAGTGGGCATTTGTAAGAGGTTTTCTGCTTTTTCCAGGTAGGGCAGCCTCTGATTTTTCTGTCCTCTGTCCCCTGAAAATCCGCTATCATAATTGCTTTCTATGGTGGCAGGGTGCTGGGTAAAGGATGGCTGACAGGAAAGACATCTGTGAAACTTTAACATGCTGTTCAGTAATTTTTCACTGGTGTGCTGATGCAGTCTGTTTCTGGACAAACCAGCAGCCAGGTGAATGAGAGAGGAAATAAAGACTAACATAAAGGAGCTTAAAACCAAACGAAAAAACTCCCACACCAAGCTACCACAACCACTACAATGAAAACAGAAACTCATCCTAGATTCTCACAGTCTAAAGAGTGAGAAACACTCAAGACACTCACTGACAGTAGGCAGAGGAGGCTCCTTTACATGGAGGAAGTAGGAAGCCTCCTGCTTTGTGCAACCTGGTCTAGTGTGGGGTGTCCCTGCTTGTAGGAGGGAGGTTGGAACCTGATAATCTTTAAGGTCCCTTCCAATCTTAACCATTTTATGACATTCTGCCCCCTCCAAGTGCACTGCTAGTAGAGCATAGTTGAACTCTAGAAACACAGACACGTACAGGATGCTTCTCAGAAGTGAGTTATTCCTCAATAATAAGAAGTAAGATTGTTATGACACAGGAAAGTAAAAAAGATGGAGTAGTTCAGGCATGTGATACACTCAAGAGCATATAATGCAAGCTTGGTTTTTGTAATGTGCACTCAGGGCTGATGCCATAATTGGTATTTAGATGGGGTATGGTAAATGGAAAACTGTAGTTACAAAGGGAGCTCCAGAGGTTGTCTAGTCCAACCTTCCGCTCAAAGCACATACATACTTCATGAATACAGAGTGATACCAGTCTCCCAAAAGGGATTGATGGCCTGGACTTGGATTATTTGAGTAGAAGTGTAACATTTGTTTTTCCATTTGTATTACTTAATATCCCTGTCTGAAGTCAATGCATGTGCCATCAGTCTTAATATATTCACTCAAATATTTGACAATTTATTTTCCTGGCTGGAAAACTCCCTCCATTGCAGCATTTTAGGAAGGCGTTTTGAAACGCTTTTCTTTCTAAAGCTCTTCCAGGGCATTAACAGTGCTGCAGCACTGCTGCACTAACAGCAAGAGGAGTGCTACTGTATGCAAACGGTTTTTCTTACTGAGTTTTCTGCTAACTCTTAATATGAAAGTGAGCAACCAGTGCTTTTCTCTTGTGCATCCAATCATTATTAACTGCAGTAGATCTGAGCAGGTGGTATGACAAGGAGATAAATGTTTTCATTTGTCCATCTGCAAGGTCTTATTCCAGTCCTTAGTGTTTCAGCATCAGTGTTTGAGATGAAATCTTTCTTATTCAAGTCTAGTCTGAGCTGTTAAACTTTTGCTTTTTTTGTTTTTTTAATTAATGTCTTTTTATGAGGAAGTGAGGAGTGCAAAACTTACTGCAGTTTCCCTTGAGTCTCAGCTGTGTTTATTCTCTGTATGTGTAAAAGGTGGCTCCAGAGCTAGCTCTGTTCCTCGGACAGTTAATTAACCCTCCTGCTGTGGGCCTAGCTATGTGCTCCTGCTGTTCAGTGATGTGTTTGAATTGACTGAAGAACATATACTCCTGTGCAGGTGTATGCAGAGAGAGAGAGAAAGACTTCGAGAAGCACAGAGAAAGACTATGGGGTAGCATGTGGCTTCATAATCTGTCATGCTGAATGCTAGCTCAAGCTTATGAAAATTGAGGATTTCAGTTACAACACGTAACTACTGAAAGGCACAGCTTACCATTCTATGGTAACAACTAGTTCGTTTATAAGGTGTTACTTTAGGAACAAACAATAATAGACATCAACATCAATAACCTGAAAATGTTCTTCAGTATTTGAAGCTTTGGAAACTCTTGAGTAACTACATAATCTCATATAAATAACTGTTAAAGGACTGACTTGTGCTCTTAAAATACCAGATGCATGCAATCCTAAAACAAGACAAGATGCAAACACTGTGAATGTAGTGAAACTTCACAATAGCAAAGCTGCCTGAGAAGTTTAGTGAAAGAGAAATAAAATTGATATTTTGGTGTGTATTTTTATTTCAGAATTAACCCCGCTTGTTCTTGGGAGTTTCAAAGTCCTGTTTTTCTAGAAACTTGTCTACCAATGCACACATGAAACTGGTTTGAAGCTTACCTTTGCTGGAACAGCTAGGAGTCTGTATTAAGCATGAACAGAAGCTTTTTACACTTACCCTTTTCATCAGCCACTTCTGAATAACGTTGTAGTCATTGCATTGTGATAGTTTTTTAATGGGCTTTTGTAGGTTCTTTCTGTCATGTATGTAGAAGGGTAGGCAAGTTCTAAAACTGGGAAAGATACACCACTTAATGCATAGAACAGATAAAACCTCTGGTAGGGCCTAAAGTCCTAATAACAAGTTGTTAAGTAGTTTGTTAGCTATAAGAAGACAGTAAATGGGTTATAGCAATAATGTTGCTACTCACACATCATCTGGAATCTGGATGCCAGTCATTCTGATGAACTGGAGTGATAATATTCAAGGTGCTTATCTCACATTTGGGGATGTGGTGGTGTAGAAATTAAAGCCCTTGTTAAGTCCCATCTTGAGAGGTGAGTTTTAGTCTTGCTTCAGATTCCCATCAAAGTCTCCCTTTGGTCTTTGCTGTGTTGGTAGTGGCACTACCTGGTGATTGTATCCTTTGTATGCCTTTGGCTAAGGGGACTGTTCAACTGTAATAGGGCTTGTGACCTAGATATTGCTTGACCCTTGAACTTAAAAGTTTATTCTGGGTTCTGTTACAGTCCTTCCATATGCATCTCATATGATGTAATTTAATTCTTGATTAGGTTGCTCGCTGGAGATCTGGATTCAGATGTGAAATTTGCTTAAATGTGAGTTGGTTGATGCCAGTCTTTAGTTAAGGATGCTCACTAAATAATGGAACATCTCCAGTGTTTCCCTGTCAATTACATGCTGCTGTATCCCATCTGCAAATGCTTCTAGATTTTGTACAATTGATTGAGAAGGAGTCAAAAGAATTTGAGTAAACAGAGCCAAAAGCAGTGAAAGAGGGCATATTAGCACCCAATGTCTGTGTAGAGAGGGCACATGGATGCTCTGTAATGCCAACAACCTTCAGAGCAGAGATACTCATATTTGAAAGCTTGATTTCTAGTGCTGTTGAAATTATAAAAATACAAAGGGAAATGGATGTCTTTCTGTTTAACTAGAGTCCCCAAAAGGCTGGTTTAAAATATAGTTGCACTTATGATATACCGATCTCTGTTGTTCACCCTAAAACATCCCAACTGCTCACAGGATGATTTTCAGTTGCTTGGGATGAGGAAGGAGCTGAGATGGTAGTCAAGACACTAAGGCAGGGCTACAGTTTTGGTCATCTGCATTGTGAAGTTTATCAGAAGGGGGAAAAAAAAGGATGTTTGCTGTCTGTATTTTCCCCTTACTATTTCCCTATATTCTGTATTCACAGAAAACTTTTGTAGCACATTCTGTTCGGTGAGTAGGTAAAAAAAAATCATAGTCTGGAATTTAGGAACCTCTGTGAGTTCTAATTCCTACTTTCCTGTCATTCACAAGATATACTTACAAATGCCTTTTGCTTTTCTGTGCCAAATCCCTGATCAGTTAAACATGGCTCAGAGTATTTCCACAAGTGACTGCATAACTGAAGATACATTAATTTCTGTTTACAAACTACCTAGGTTATACAAAGAGCTACATTACTATTACATGTAAGTGATCTGATACTACACACGTGTATGGACATGGAAGCACCCTGCTGTCCATATACACTATAGCTATGTAGGAACATCACCCCAGGATGTTTTCTAAGTTTTTAAAATAGATTTTTTTATGATTGTGTTTTTTAAATCCTTCTTGTATGTGGGAAAACTTTCAGATATATTCTAGTCTTCCAAGGGAAAACATGCATAAGGCAATAAAAGCATTTTCATTAGGCTGTAATGTTTGTGCAAGTGCTGTGGAGTAGCATTGCTTCAACAGCTGTATTTAAGGGAGCTTCTGCAGGACCCCTGCTCCTCTCCCTCTAAAAGCAGTTAAATCAATTCTAAGCTAATTGTAAATTTAAAAACTGTAAGGTACAAGATTTTAATGGTACCTACTTTGCAAACAAATATGCCTTAGTATTAAATGTGTACAGGGAGTTAAGCTCAGTTGAAGCTCCTTGCGGTAGCATGATCAGTTCAAAAAGCGCTGATCAAAGACTACCAAACAGTTTTCCTTTCTGTTGAATTTAAAGGCTGCATAATCTTGATAGAGAGAATGTCTTGGTGGAAGGTCTTTTTTTGTGTAGATTTGGATAGATTGTAATGATTCTTGGCTTATTTTCTTCAATAATGCTGTACTAAGAATTGACAGAAGCAGTCTGTCCTTGAGCAACTGATCTCGGGTTTGAACTGGATTTCAGTAAGTGTCATTGTGATAAATTCATGTTGGCCTGAACCGTAGTGCCCAATGAGAAAGCTTTGTTAATGTATGGCTAAGATAGAAACAGGTTACAAGCTGTTAACCACAAATCCAAACTTGTCTGGTTCCCATGACTTACTGGAAATTTAATTATTAAATTGCCTGATATAAATCATTACATGCACATTTTAAGGTTCTACAAGATATTAATTTTTCATTGTTTTCCTCACACATAGCCACCTGATCTACAATTTATAGTTCTGAGGGCTAGGAAGATTATTAGGGGGTTGTCCTTCAAGATGCCAACGCATCAGTAATCCTGTTTGGAATGTTAGCTTCTGGTATAATCACTTTTAGATACAAACATTCATATTTCACCTGGAACAAAAAACTGCTGATTTTTTTAAAGTAGATTGTATTCTTCTAAAATTAATCTCTTGGCAGTTTTCATTGTGTGTGTGTGTAATGCTGCACCAAAACTGACGAGTTACATGGCAGTGTCTGTAGACGTATTCAGCTGAAACTTGGATACCTTGACAGTCTCTCACGTGGAGAGGAGAGAGCTTCTCCACAGCCATGGGAAGAAGGCTGCAAATGGCAAAAAGCAGTATATTGTAATATGGATATAGTTTGTCTTGTTCTGCTGTTTTCTTACTCACTTTAAGTAATTTGTTCAGAAGTAATTATGCTGGAAGTCACATAAATGAAGATTGTATTCCCTAGTGCATGAAACGAAAGCACAAGAATTGTTCCAACATGTAGAGTTGTGGAGCATAAAATTTCTACTTTGTATAATATACTTCTGTAGAATAACTTATAAAAGAGTCTCCAGATCAATTTGTTAATGTTTGTGTGTTGCTTTGAAGTATTAAATTGCCTCATAAGCAATAGGGACAAAATAGTGTTCTAACCTACTTTGGTTGCTCCTACATAAGGAAGGGCAAATTCTGTTAGAATACCATTGGTTTGGTATAATGCCATGGTGTCTGGACACTATTGAGATGTGTGTAGGTGGAGAGCCATCTGTAGACGAGCCTGCAAATATAAACACCTATTTAGGACAAGGTCTTAGTGTTCAGTAATTTCACATGTGAATCTGGAACATAGTTTCATGCTTCATTTTGCTATGAAATGAAGTGTGGAAAGGAAGAAGTGCTTTCCTAGAGTCAGATCTACTCTTAGTAATCTTCACTCCGACATATTTACTGAATCTTGTTTAGAAGGTTTTGAGCTTCTTCAGAAAATATTCTAGATGTTTATATCTTCCAGTGGTTCTCTATTTTTGGTTTGTCTGTTTCTCTTTAATGATGGTTTTCCTTGGCTTTGAGAGATACTCTTAGAAGTCTTATTTGCTAGTGAAAGGGTACTCATGTTGTTCTGTGTCAGAAGGACAAAAAAATAAGGGTGAGTGACAAGCTCTACACATAGGGCTCTGCTTTAAGGTAGCCAATGTGTTTCTGTTGCAAGCTGCTGCCCTGTGAGAAGAGGGAAGGAACATATCACATGCTTACTCTACACAATTTCAGTCTTGTATCAGATCTCAATCTCATGCTACTACGTTGTTATTTACAACAAGATATCAGACTGTGAGCAACTGTACCTGAGGAATAGAGTTATCTTTTGTTCTATCAACCTATGTATTTTTCCTAAACTGAATTCTGAAAAATAATAGGCTAATAAGTGCAGTACATAGAATAGTTAACTGGCACCTCATTTAGAAAATGTCAGCATACTCTGGGCCACTCGACAATGTCAGAATACAAATAGCACAGAAAAAGTCAAAGTCTTTCTGATTAAAAGCCAGACCTGTTTTCCTGTTGGTGTGTATGACTGGAGAGCTAAATACTCCATACAAGTGTCACAATGGGGGCAGTTAGTTGCTACAAGCACCACTATTTTACACGCTCTCTGCTGTCCTTGTGTCATTGGTACTTTTCACCATTCACTTCTGATCAATTGTAAGGATGTCTGTCTGTACTGCTATTGCAAAAACTTAGCTGAACTAGTTCTACAGAAGGACAGTATCATTTTTTTGTCATTTTAATTTCAGTTTAGGAGAAGTAGTTCTGGACCAAAAAAAAAATAATCTCTGTAATTGTTTTCCTGTTTTTGAAAGCAAGTTGAGTAAAATAACAGATTAAAAAAAAAGAATTAAAAATTATTTAACAGTATCTTTCAAAGTTTGCTTGAATTTGACTTGATATGAAGCAGAAATACATAATTTTTATCAAATATGTTCTGCATGGATGGATTAAGCATTATTTAACAATAAACATTTACAATTTTTTTATTTAACCTCTCTAACTTTTTTAATTTCACTTTTCTTTGGATCTGTTAAATGGACCAGAATATTTACATCACATCACATGAGTGATGTATCAAAGAGCTCTTCCACGGGCATTGCTAATTGTTTAGTATGATCTGTAGCATATTCCAGACCCTCCCCAGGCTTGATTCTCATCAGTTAAAATCAGTACATTTTATGTTGAATTGGTACAAAATCAAGTCTTCTACAGAAAACTCTTGCATTTTCTGAATAACACCACTAAGAAATAAGATAACTGAACTTTACCTCCATTGTCAGAGAAAATGAAGCCATAGATTTTTGAAATGGAAACAGGCCAGAGGAGAACCCGGAAACATGCCCCAGCCATGGGCAGCCTATGTGAAGCAGCCTGCAGAGGAGCATTCCCAGCAATCATCATGAGTGATACTGATAGCTTACTCTGGAAGATACTGAACAGTAGAGTGGTGGCAGTGATCATAACACTTAGAATCACTACACCAACCAGAGAACATTATGAATATTTTAAAATTACTTAGAATATATTGTCTTAGAATATCAGGAATGCAAAACGAGAGTAGCTATAGGGTTTAGTCCATATGTAAAAGAGAAAGTAAAAGAAAAATCCTTGAAATACACCATTAACAACAGCCCTCAGAGTAGTTAAACCAGGGAATTTATTAGATAACATTATTTGCTATATTTTTTGCCGACTTGTATATTGTTGCATTCTAGTTGTGTAAAGATAATTTATTTCTCATCATCTTTATTGATTCTAATATATATGAGTTGCATACACAGAAATAGCTGTACAAACAAAACTTGTTAATAGTGGGTTTTTGAAAATTGTGGAAGGAGTTGTTAATCTTGCTGTTTGTAGGTCTTAGTTTTCTCTCAGATGTGTTTTATTTGTAGTCGGCCTGGTTTTGTCTGTTTAAATTATGATAGGAAGCAGTAAGGACTTGCTAACTTTCTTGAGGGGCCAAACTTGAATTGCCTGCTTACCTTCTGCGAATGGAAAACAGACTTTCTAGTCATTTGGACCATTGTGGAAAATTTGTCTTTATTTAACTTTCAGATTATTTTTAAAGATTGCAGCAAGTGTAATGAAGTGTAAAATTATAGCCAATCTCTACAGTTCTTTGAAATAGAATACAGAGCAGACCTTTTCCGAAGTTTGTTTGTATTAATGTTTTAGTCTTTCATTGGACTAATACAACTGGAGTCCTGTTTGTTTCATTGTTAAAATGACTTAATTAAAACTGAATAATCCTTCTTTAAATTAGAATGTGCATAGTAAAAATTGTCTGAGGGTTGGTGTTCAGTTGATGGGAAGCAGAAAATAAAATGTAGCTCTTTTCACAACCTAACAAATCTTCCCCAGTTATTTAATGATATCTTACTAATATGAATATGTTCAGAAACTATGTTTTATTCTGCTTCTCCATGATACCAGATCAATTTTCCAGAATTAGGCAGTCATTCATACAATGTTTGTCAGATATCATGTCATCAGCTGAAAAATGGCCAAAATTATCTCCTTTTCTAAAACCTAAATGGCAGTGAAGCTGATGTACATTTTGCTATTTATTTCAGTGGGGCCAAAGTTCCATCTCTTGTCCTCTTCATTTTCTGTCTTTTTCTTTTTCCAACAATAGAGCCTTCAATTTCTAGATTATTTGGGTGTGCAATTTTTAGATTTTATTTTTTTAGTATGTTCATTCCATTGGTTGTAGTCAAGTAGGTCAGCTATAAGTCTGGTGCTTGCCTTCTCTAGCATCTTAGGACTGCTTTTTTTTTTTTTTTTTTTTTTTCATATTCACAATCCATCCTTATTTCATCCCATGTCATAACCACTGCACTATCTTCAGCTCTGTTTGTCCCTGTTGGCAATCCATCCTTATTTCATCCCATGTCATAACCACTGCACTATCTTCAGCTCTGTTATAGGCATGTCTGTTATGACAGAAGGAATAGAGACTTTTTTCACTTCCTAACATGTAGCTGTTAAAATAATCCTTCCTGCTTGCTGATTTAATTGTCACTCTTATTTTTGTATTCCCCCTACTGTTCACCACCCATATTTGCATCAGATTTCAAGTCTTTACAGTACTTCCAAAGTTCTATATAATTCTGCCCCTCCTTACTTATGTTCCCTCATTGAGTTTCCTGTCTCTCCCCCACTCACTCCACTTCTTTAATGTTCCCACACATCCATCTGTCACTTCTTGAGCAGTTGCTTCCATGTCACCTTCCATGTTACCATATGTACATCCTGTGACCTCCCAGGACTCCTCTGCAGAAGTGCTTAGCCACATTTCAGTCCCATTTAAGACATGCTTCATCTCTGCTGCCTTTATGGAGCTGAATTGGATTTCAATTTAAAAAACTAATAATTTCATTCTATTATTTCTCTTCTGTCACTTTTGTTGCTGTATCTCTCAACTACACTGCTCATATTATGAACTCCTTTTAAGTGTCTAGACAGATACTCTTTTGCAAAAATAGTTGTAAGATGTTACCAGCAGCAGTTATATGATCTGCATTCAGCTGATCAAATACTTCAAATGTTTTACAAGCCAATAGTGACAAAAGTTGGGGCAAAGTGGCCTCAACTTTTCATCTGCAGAAGAGTAGAACATAGGAGTGGGGAAAAGTAACTTCTAAAGGCTTATAAACAGAATTACAAGATGGTATGTGTTGAAGCCCAAGCTGTTTGGCAAGCAACTAGTATGTTGTTTGTGTATAAGTGCTATGCAATGAGTTTAAATAGGTATAACTTCAGAACTTGCATTACCCTTGCAAAGATTACTAAGGAATTTCTGTATGATGCGTGGGATTAGTAAGCGCTAGGAATAGGAATCTGTACATGCTCAGTCTGACAAAACCTGAAGGACGAGTGAAAAGCTCTGTGTTTTGGTTTTTTACAGGTCTGTGTCACCTATACTGATAATGTGGTCGAAGTGAAATTTAGGCATCTACCGAAAATTTTAGCTCAGTCTGATCTTGCCAACTATATTAGGAGTGCAGGTAGTTGGGCCTTGGGTTTTTATTTTATGAGGTTTTGGTTTGGTTTTTTTGTATCAGTACAATACTGTTTTGTCTTGAGCTGTAGGATCGTGTCTGAAAAAATCTGAAGCACAGAGATCTGTCTTGCATTGCTGTGAAAGCAGGAAGACATAAGATTAACCCTGATCAATGTCAGTGTTCTGTAGCTTGGTGTATTTTGCTGAGAGCATCTGCTTCCAGCTTTCTTGAACTTAGAGCACCAGTAGGTGCATTCTTTGCGTTGATGTCAATATTTTAGAGGAGGAATGTAGTAGGAAAGGTCTTTAATTGATCCCACTGAAAATTCTCAAATACAAGCTGCGTAGTAACGTATGTGTGTATTGAAATGAAATTATGTGCCTTTGCTGGAAATAGCCACTAAACCAATTGGGCTTCAAACTCTTTGGTCAAAGAGTGTGTAGAAGAATTGTGAATGCATTTCTAATTACTTGGAGGATTACAACCACCAACAGCCCTTCAAAAATATTTTCACTTGTGTACTTTGTCTTAAAAATACCACTACTGCTTATACAGATACAGAGATATCTGAACATACAGTTTTGCCAACAGGATGATATAAAACACTCATCTGACAAAGTAATTTTTCTACAGTCAAGAGAAAGTACAGTAAGGACAGAAAGTAAAGGCGTTCAAGTGGGACTAGTATCAAGGCTTAATGTGTTGCAAATATAAAACCAAAGATCAGTTCTTGCCATTTTTGTGATAGTAACTGTACTCTGAGAGTCATCCTTTATATAATCACTCCAGAATATTAATTATTACAAGGTATTTTTTACGGCATTTCTGCACATAACACAGAAATGTTTGTTTTAATTATTACTTTGATTTTTAGTCTGTATGTAGTTTAAAAAGGAGTTGGCAGACTTCTGAGCTTGCTTTTCATTGTGTTGATATTTAAGTAAGTACCTCAACAAGTTGTATAGTTTCTGTCATTTGCATGTTAGATGCACAGACTGGACTGAGTGTGGTTATTGCTGGAGGTTTCAGTGTTCAGGTGCATAAATTATTTCCCAGTGTCTAGTAGGACAAGCAGTTGAGTTGTTTTTCTAAAGACAGCTGAATTACAACACTAAACATTTTATTTATAACTGACAATGGAAGTGTCAGGATAGTTAGTCTGTATACATCTATAAATCAGGTAAACAGTAACAGGTTAGTATAGAATTGTATTCATTGTGAATAATCTTAAAAACAAATGTATTTGTGCTTGTGCCTGTCATACCTATTTCTGAGCCTGGAGAAAATATGCAGAAATCACTATATCGTGTTAGAAATCTAATGGAAATGGAGGGAGGAAGCAGGATGATGAGAGACAGCTGCTCCTGCCGCTGCTACCCGTGTTGGCAGCCTATTTATAATCAGGCAGGCTGGTGGCTAGATTACTGTGCTGGGCTGTAACACATCAGATACCAGTGGTGATTGTTTGTTTATATACACTAAGCATTTTATTTTGTAAAGCAATGCATATTTTTCACATTCTAAAGAGATTAAGTAAATGGACCAAACCACATCTTCAGTATTTTAAGTAGTTTTGAATGGTGTAGTACTTTCCTACCAGGAAACGCTATTTAACAGTTTGTTACTGAATTTTTGCATGAATCAAGCATGTTAAGATAGTAGGGCTTGTTTACATGTCCTGAATGCCATCTGAAATGATAATGTTAGCATCACAAAAATCTTGGCTGTGTATGAAAGTAAGTCTGTCACAGTTACCAGGCTGCTTCATGTTTTCCTTATTTTTCAATTGACATTGTAAACACACAGTGGTGTTACCTTAAAATCACCTTTTTAAATATTAGGCCAATTCCATTCATAAGTCACATGGGGGAATTGTAAAGGCAATAATTCATTCCTCTTGGAGGTGATTTCTGGCTAGATGTCTGCATAACACACAAGGGCATAGAGCCTAAGTGACTTGTTTCACTACTCAGATGCAGGAGCTTTAACAATTGATTTAATTTAATGTAAAGGTCAGTTCCTTCCAGTCCTCTCACCTTTCCTAGAACTTCCACCTCTCTAACTCTGGCAAGTGTTAGAAATCTTTAAAAAAAAATCTTAAATTTTTACATTAGGACTTGTTGCATGATAAGATTTTTCTCACCAGGCTGTTGCACAGTTAAGCAGTGTAAATTATTGCATTACATCTTGACCTGATCTGCTGTTTGGAGTATTGTCCAGGAGGAGATAAGTAAAATATTTTTACCTATTGAAATAATACAGTTAGCTTTCCTTCTTTATCAGAATGTGCTATGAGATTGTAATAGGTTTGGTACCTTAACCTTTGAGAAAAATTATTTTTTCAGTCTTTTGGAGAAGAAAAGGGGGAATAAATGTCCATACCTAAACAAATCTGATTGCAAGATCTTTAACCATGGTACTCTGTGGCTGTGAGTTCTAAAAATTGGAAATAAACAAATCAAAATTTTTTACTTTCAATTTTTATAAAATACCTCTTGTCTTCAATTTTTAAAGGGACCAGGAAGTCTTTGGTTTTTTTTTCTGTATAATTTATTCACTTACTCTATCTGAATCAATTATATAAGCCTTTGTTTTGTTGTGGTTTTTTTTCCCACCCTCATATGAAAAGCCTATTATGTATTTGTGTTGTATGTTACTGAATTAATATATTCTGGTTGTTTCTGAGAACTGAATTGGGGAAAATACAGGTTCAGCATCCTAGGCCCCACTGCTCATTTATATAGTGCCATATAATTTGTGTATTGCATCTTCTTTGCAATGTTTTTTTAAAAAATAATTTTTACATTGTGTGAAACTGAAATTCCAAAATAAACATCCTGCCTTTTTATTTTCAAATATATTTATTGATTTATTTTGCTGTGTCATTGCTGACCAAATCGTCTGTGGTAAGCATTCAAAGTACCTTACATTGAAATGAAGCTGATTCAGCTGTGATTTTGTTTTGTTTCTTAAAGGTAGTTATAGTGTTTGTATTTTAATATGCTAGTGTATATAAAATTTCTGTTTCTGTCACTTGCTCAAGTCCTTCATGCTTTCAAGGTATCTTATATATATTTTCTGTGACTATCCTATACTCTTAGCATCTTGATTCCAGCATCATCTGTTTGTCATCTGAGTTACCATATCAAGATATATGAAAAGTAAAAATATAGGCATATATTCAACTTCTGTGAAGAAGACCTGATACAAAGACACAATTTTGTATTTCTCTGCAACTTTTTGACCTTAGCTGTTTGTTCCTTCTTCAGCATCTCATCAGACTGGTGGCTTTCTGTTTTGATGCATTTCAAGAACACCTTGGTATTGTTGTTATGGCTCTGTTACTTGCTCTGGTGTCTCCTTGTTTCCTCTCATGTTTCCTTATTTCCGTCTTCCATTTAACCTGCCATAATTGATACTCCTGCTATTGGTTTGCCATGGGTGAGCTTCCCTACTTTGAAGGATACGTGTTTGCCTGTAGTAACCTCTTCAGTCACACCATTAATGAAACTGGTTTATTTCTTTTTGCTTCCTATTCTGTATGTGATTGGTTTATTCTTTGCTTGTTGTGTCGCTTTTGTGAGTCTTTTTAGCTTGGTAAATAATATGCTTTTTGGTAAGTACTGGAGTTTTAATTTCCCTGATTTTATTTGTAAAGCAATTTGACCCCCATAATTTTTCTGCAGTTTTCAGCTGGCAGTTAGTGTGTGGGATTCCAAGTGTATGGCACCTGCCCTTTCCCGAGGGGATTCTCTCTGGGCAGTATTCATACACATTTGTATGTGTCCCATTAGCTATCTTGTGTGTTTGTTGGAGCTTCCAGACACGAGAGGAGAAACTGGTGGAGTTTGTGAACTGAACCAGGGGGTAGTTCTGGATTTTATTCCTCCCCTTTTGAAACCTAAATTAACAGAATGCAGGCAGCCGTGGCGATGCTTTTAAGTTTTTGGCTTAAGTTCAAAGGCAGCGCTTTCTATTAGAGCATCCCCTGCCCGACAGTCAGATGCCGCAGTTGGAGCCAACATCCCCATTTCGTGGCCTTTCCCAGTCAGGCTCTCTGCTCCCTTTCCCTTCTTCCCTGCTTCAGTGACCACCACCTTGTGTCGTCTTTCTGATACTGCAACCGTCTTTTCTCGTTGGGTTTTGCATCCCTGGCAGGAATCTGTTCCAGCTCAGGAACAAAGGACCAGATCAGCTCTGGGCGAGTACATGTACTTCTACTTTGCGTGTGTTCACATATGTCGGCTGCATGTTGGGATGTATTTCCTTTGACCCCTTCCTAGTTGAGCACCCACTAAGAAGTGTGTCTTTTGTAATTATTTTCACAAACTTTTTGCTTGTTGGGCGATGGAATGAAGTGAAAGTCTCAGTGAAAGTGCTGACCCAAAGGAGTATCGGGTGTTGTTCCAAAAGATCAAAATATACATATAAAATACTAGGTTAGAGAAAGTTTTTTTCACTGTTTAGGAATTATTTTGGAAAAAAAAGTCATGTCCTCAAGGGTCATGAAGCCAGATTATGGGCAGTAGTGTCCTGCAAGGAAGTTATTTACCTCAAACTCATATGGCATAGTATATACAATCCATTTTCCTGTGGTGAATAATCAGGATAGCTGAAGGAGACAGTGGTTGTCTTTCTACTTCTGTGTGATAGAAATCATGCAGGAAGGTGTCCTCTCATGTAAGCTTGTAGCCACCTTTGTCCTGCTTTGTGTTAAAACAGAAGTGGGCCCAGGCTGGCACTTGGTTTTCCCAATTCTGATGAAGGTAGCATTGACTCAGTGTATGATTCTTCATTCTTTGTAGTATTAAATGAAGGCCTCTCTGTGTTTAAATATCTGAAGAATTAACATGCATTCTGAGTTGAAATTAATTATTATAAAAAGTAGGTAAGATCATGGACTAGAAGTTGTAACAGGACCTGGGTAAACTTGCTACAGAACTGGACACCCATTTCATTTACTATGGAAAATAATGTAACAAAAAAATGAAAATAAATATTATAATAAAGTTAGCCCGGGCTGTCAAATGTCTAATGTTAAACTCCTGGAGAAAACTTGTTTTCACAAGCTCAGAGCCCCATCTGCTTTTATTGGGTTTAGTGTCTTTAAAATTAGTCTTTTTTTGCTTAGGCCTTGACTTTACATTTGGGGGACGTACACTTGCATTTTTGTTTTTAAATTAATCACTCTGTTTCAATTTTCCCATATGTGAAGTTAAGGAATAATGAATACTTTACTCCCTACCAACATTACAAGGTTATTGTGAAGATTAATTATGCTTGTAAACATTATATAAAGGCCTGAATATTGCCAGCAGTATTACTGTGCCTTATTAGGTATTTACATGGTTCATCCTATAAATAAATGTGTAGTGTTAGTAGTAGTTAGCTGTTGATAGTTTAAAAAAAAAAAGAAAAAAAAGTTCATTTAAATTCCTCTTTTTTATTTTAAAATGTACCTACTTTAAGTTATTGCAAATCAATGTCATGCCCTGTTTCAATTTGAATAAATCTTATTTTAATAAAGCTAATATTAAACAATAGAAGCTTGTTTCTGACATTTTGAACAACTTAAATGAACCACCTCATGGAAATCACCTGATACACTGCTGGAATGAGTGTGTATGTGTTACATTGAATTATGACAGTAGTAGTCCCTTCTGCAGGTAAAGAGCATATTTCCTCATTTATGCATATTCAGTTAATTTGGTTTTATAATTGCTTCATAAAGAGCTGAAAAACAATGATGGAGAAGCTGTTTTCTATCTTAATCTGTAAGTAAAAAGCAGCAGCAGAAGGGCAAGATCTACTCATTCTAAAATCTTGAAGGACATGTTCACTAAAAATGGTTCCATTTTGTCTCATCAGATGGCCCATCTCTCTTTTATACATCTGTTTTAAATGCAAATCATGCCGTGATATACTTCCATTCCCCTCAGATACACAAGATATTCAATGTATTTGTCCTGATCTTCTTTAAAATGTATAGTGTTCTGGGGAAATATTGATACTCTTCTTGCCACAAGTTATAGTAATCAATTAAAACAAGAAAATCTTGTAGCATGAAATAATTTTTGAACATAGAATCATAGAATAGTTTGGGTTGGAAGGGACCTTAAACATCATCTAGTTCCAACCCCCCTGGCACATGTAGTAAGTAATCTGTATGTGAATAATTTGGACTAATGTGTGTTTAGCTTTATTTTTACTTTACAATGATACTGATTTGAGCTACCTTCTGGTTAGCAAAAATAGGTAAAAATTTGACAGACTGCTTTTGTTGCATTGTTTTATAGATTCACTGCCAGTGAAACCCAGCTTAAGTTAAAAAAGAAATAGAAATTTAGAAAAGGTTAACCCTATCTGTTTATATGAAGATTATTTTCTGTTCAAAGGGAAAATCAGAATCAAAGCTTACTAACTTCCATGTGTGTCCTAATGGATAAAGTATACCCTTAGGTTTTAATTGCTTTAACTCAGCTGATAATGTGGAGATACCTATAGATTTTTGTGTCTAGGAGTCACAGAGGGCAGTATCATTGTCTTAATCTTACTCTTTGTATCCATATAATCTGTTTTGTTTATAGTGTGACTAGTGGATGTTGGCTTTTTTACGTGGACACCTGGAGAGAGAGGTATGTTAGAAGCAAAGGTCAGCAGCATCATGCTTTTGCTGCAGTGTCATAGGTAGCAGTTTCTAGTTACCATTCTGTTGGTTTTTAGCTTTCTTTCCTTCCCTGCACCACGTGTGTTTTATTCCAGCCACAGTTGAGCCAGCAGCCCTGAAGAACCGAGTAGCCCCTGGAAAAGTTGAATTTATAAGTAGTAGTGGGTAATAGTAGCATGTAACCACAGCAATGCTGTCAGCATCCAGAACTGATGTGAAATCTCCATGTTTGAATTACACTAACTTGATAGTTTACATCTTACCATTTGGTTTTTCCAAGAGGGTGATTCTGCAGTGCATTACTTTCTGAGTGAACAGTTCTATAATTTCAGTGTGTTCAGTAGGGTTTTGTGTCTTTTTTGATGTATGGACTTAAATGAAGACTCTTTTGAGGGCTTGAAATGAATTAGAACTTCACATTTTAGTTACAGCATTGTTTTGTCACACCTGTTTGTGCATGATTCCCTGATTAGTATTCAGCTGATGTAATTTTTATGTAACTTGATTTGAAGCTGAAGTCCTGAGCTCATCAGAAAGAGTTTCTAGTGGCAAATGAGAATGCTGACACCCCAGAAATGCTTTAGAAGGCTTTAAAAAACACGAGAAGTAGCTTTTATTTGTGTATTCAAGAAGTCAAAGCAAAAGCCAGCTATTTAAAATGAGAAGTTGCAGGCCCTTGGGCAATATAATGTGTATGCCATAGTGTGCACATGAAGAAAACATACTAATTTCTAGTCACCAAGGACATGGCTGATACCATGTGAAGAACTTTGAAAACAGGTATTTAAAAAAGTAATATTGTGCTGTATCCCAGGTCCAACTTCAGAAAAAGTTTCGATACCCATTATTAGGCCAAGACTCCCGAAATGTCTTTATTTTTGCCTGTAGGAGCTGACTTTCAAGTCCAGTTTTGAATTATTGCTTAGTGTTCCTGGTCTTTCATAGCTTTAACTGAGATCCGGTCACCATGAAGGGTGATTTTGCTACAGATACATGAGATACGTGTTCGTTTTGCAGTTGTGTTGACAAGGTTTCTAACTTTTGCCAGTGCCCTGCACTGAGCTGTGTTACTGTAATTTGTCATCTCTAAGAAACAGACTTCGATGCCTGCAGGTTATTGGAGATGAAGAAAAGAGAAGTGTTAAGTTATCCTGCAGTCGTGCATTTGGTTACTGTTCCTATTGCTTTCACGTTGTCTTCCTCAAGTTACACAGAGCATCTACATATGAGCACAAACATTCATTGTCATTATTTGGTGGACTGTACTAACTTCTGCTGCACATGAATCTAATGATACAGTTTTTACTCTTTCTAGCCTCAGCTGGCAGCAGTTAAACCCATGTAAAGCTGCTCAAGTTGGAGACAGCAGTGACTGAGTTGACCATGCAGTTGAATCCTTGAGATTAGAGTTTTGTGTGGTATTACAATGTGTTTCAGAATCTTAAACGTGCAATAAAGATATAATAAATTATCAAAAGGCAGCTTTTGGATTTTTCCTAGTCCACATTCATGTTTGAGAGTTCTGTAGCTGATTTACATGGATTCTGTATACTGTGCTGTGTGGATCTGATACTCGTGTTCACTTTAACAGGAACGTGATTTTAACAGGCTACTTTTAGAAGAGGTTTAAAAATATTCTTGAACAGGTTAGACATTTCAGAAGAAGTTTTCTACAGATTGAGAAGGGACAGCAGCTGCTTCTCCTCAGCTTGAATGGCAGAAGGGGATCATTCTGACCTGCTGATCAGCTACCCTGTACAGACAGGCCTCATAATTTTATCAGTAGCTTCTCCTAAAAGCTACTGCTTATGGTTTGGGTTTCTGCATTTGGAAAGAAGGTTCTTAGAGGGAGGGGAAGAGGAGTTAGTGATGTGTTAAGTGAGAGTGGTCAGTGATTCTGTTACAGGCAAAATACAAATGAGGAAGCCCATTGGACTCATTAGGCAACGCTTATTTGCTGGAAGCCATAATCTTTGGTAGCGTTTTTTTCTTTCCTTAAGAAATGGGGGAAACAATATTTGTAGAATTAGGGTAAAGTTACACCCAAATAACAATCTCATTTTTGTTTTTCTGAGGCAACTCAGGGTAGAAAATGTTATTAAGGAAAAAGGCTGTGAGACTTACTTGAACAGCTTTAAACAATTTAATGCTATGCATATTGTAACACATTCTTCCTCTGCTTGTAGTTTGTAGAGAGTGGTTTTGCAGACCAGAATTTCTGAGTTGTGATGTTACAGAAGGACCCAGTTCTCGGTACACTGTATGCAGGGTTTTTTTTTTCATTATTTTGTATACAGTGTTTCAAGAAGATAGTAAAATAAACTCACTAGAAATATTTGATACAGAAGCTAATAAATGAGTCCAAAGTAGACCTAGTAATAATATTGACTTAATTGGTTGTTCAGATGGAGCACCCAGAACTTGTAGGTAACGGGTAGCTTTTCCAGATACAGGCTCAAGACACAGACCTCCCACTGAATTGCAGCGCAGTGGAAGCCCTTGTGTGTGATTCTGGGTGGAATCTGGGTAGCAGTGTGCCCCCAGGATGTCTTGTGGAGCTTTGTTCTCTTCAGAGGAGAA
The DNA here is from genome assembly GCF_000747805.2 of Chaetura pelagica. Taxonomy (NCBI): domain Eukaryota; kingdom Metazoa; phylum Chordata; class Aves; order Apodiformes; family Apodidae; genus Chaetura; species Chaetura pelagica. The sequence goes on from NW_009953571.1 coordinate 3,889,206, forward strand.
GACATGGCAGTGACTGAATGATTGTAGAAGACGGAATTTTATAGTTTGTGTGCAGCAGAGTGGAAGGGAGGGGGGTCCTGATAAGGCAGTCTTTATGGGAATACTTCCTGTGTATGGTATCTGGTGGTTTCAGACGCAAGATTAAAATAAAAATGCTGGGACCAGCATTCTCTCTCAGGGAAAGTCCCTCCTCTTTATTCTTCCTCTTCCCTTCTTATTCCATCCCTGAGAAACCTTGGGGTTTTTTCTACATTGTGGCTAAGAAGGGGAGATAAGAAGTGTCCCTGGCCCAATGTCACATACTACCAGGCACTCTGAAAGCTCTCGAGATAAAAGAGATGTACTTTTGTATTATCTTGAGCTGAATGGGGAAATTAATATCATCTGTCACTTTTTGGGCAAGTACTCCAACCACAAGGACATGTGCAGCAAACACTGCCAGAGTAATGTGGGTAGATGCCTAAGTATGCAGAAATGGGATTTCAGGCATTCTGTCTCTTCAGAATTTCCTGTAGGCAGAATTGGACTAATGAGACTCAATAGCTATTGTAAAGCTTTCTGCTGTGTTCACTCTTCCTAAGCACTGCATAAGGTGCAGAGGTGCCCCAGCATGGTCATCTGCTTCTATGTAGCCAGGATGATGCATTCAGTTCCACAATGTGGAGCTGTGCTACACAAGCCTGTAGGAAAAACCTGTAGGAAAAAAGGTTGGAAGAGTAAGAATGAAGTAACTTGGAACTCAGTAGCTGCGGGAGCTAGAGAAGTGGCTTTTCTTATAAAACAACTCGTTTGGATCCAATTCAGTACTAACAGTTATTCCTTACATTTCTCATGCAAATGGTGTGAAACAAGACTTTGCTAGCCTATTATGTTTCTGAGGCTTATATGTGATGGTTTCAAATACGTTATTTTACTTTCTTATCTTACTATACTTTCATTAGTTTAGAGGAATCAAAAGCAAAGAAGGAGATCAGGCTGGTAAGTTTCCATTGCTTTTCAGTTTCTCATAGGTGTAAAACGTGGAGGTTGAAAACATCTTTTGTACAGCATTATTATAGTATTACTGAGTATGAATTGTGGAAAGTGAATTTGCAAGAAGTAACTTCTTTCTCAAATTAAATGCTTTTTTAAATTTAACTGTCGTGGTTAGTGTATCTTCACTGTTTTATTTTCTTTAAAAGTCTTAGCTTCCAGGAAGATTTCAGACAAAGTTAATATTAATGAATACTTTCAAAATAAAAGTTAAATTATTAATAACACCACAGAAAGTCAGTAATGCACTGGAACAAAAAAAGTAGCTTCCTGAAACAAGATTGTTGGAGTAAGGCTCTTCAATACTTCCAGGATTATCCAGGAAAACAGTTTAGCAGTGTTATGTTCAACATCTGGCATTCTAATTTTTAAAACCTCTATTCTTTCTGTGCTTTCTTAAAAAAGTTGTTCTGTTTTAAGCAGAGATATGTTCTTGAGACAGGAAAAACTGTTACATTTCTGTTTGATTCCACATGTTCTGATACTTCTAATTACTATGATGTAATTTTTAGCTAAATTCATCCTTGCATTTTCTTACTTAACCATCCTTTTCACATGAGTCTAATTTATCTATAAATTTTTGTTGCATATTCCTTCTTAGGAGTTCAAACTGAAAGGAAAAAAGTTTCATTTCAGTCTTTCTGCATTCAAATCAGTATCAGTTTAGCTCAGCTTTTCCAACTGTTAAAGGCTTATTTTTGCTTATTAATATAAACAGCCCTAAGACCTAGTTAAGATTAAAGTCTTAGTATATTAAACAATTGTTGGGATGGGTTCTTTTTTGTTTTGGGTTTTTTTTTGTTGTTTGTTTTCCTTTCGAAAACGGTGCCAAAATGTCAGAAGAGAGGGAAGGAGGATTATTTTCTAAGTGTGTTGGTATATGTACCTGTCTTTCATTAAGTTTGGGAGCTGTAGATTCATCTCAGATCTGTGAAGTTAGGAAAAATCAGTTCTTGTTCTCTGCAACACTGGAGTTTCTGCTGACCCATCAGCTCCTTGGGGTTCTACTCCTGGAGGGCTGCTGGGGCAGCGGGGGGTGGCACATCCCAGCCTCCACATACGGTGACATACAGTGTGTGGGACAGAATCAAACTACATGAGAAGTCACTGAAAGTTCCAACACCTGTCTTCTGCTGTATGTCCTTGTAATTTCAGATACGGTATTTTTGTCAGTTTCGATTTTTTGAAGAAGAACATTCATGTGAATTAAATCAAGCAGTTATTTATGAAAGAAAACTAGGAAAAAAACAAACCAGCTTTTGCGATTGGTTACCATAATAATTATGCTACATTTTGTCCTCATGCAAGTGGATTACAAGAAGGTCTGAAACAAGGAGTTTTCATTAGCTCTGCTCTCAGCACAGCTTTGTCTTGACTGAGTTTATGGGATAGCAGGAGAAGTAACGAAAGTAATTTGTTGGTGTTTTTGCCAAAAACACAAGCTATTTTTAAAGTAGCATTTGAATGTGCATTGGATTTCCTAGAATCTCTTCCTGTTGGGAGGAGAGGCACCTGATTAGAGCTATGGTTTTATGCAGGAGAGTAAAATACAAGGATTTAACATGTTACCTTACAAGCTGGACTGGGTGAGTGTTTTGGGATTTTTTTATTAGGAATGTGGTTCATGTCTGTTATTGCAGAAATATCTTTGTGCAATCTATGTCAATTCATTTATAAGGCAAAAGAAATAATTTGTTGAATGATTTCTGGCCAGGTTCCACAATAAAATGTTAGAACTGAAGAAAAGCATGAATAAGTGAGTGTTCCTTGCCTTATAGTTCACTGCACCTTCTTTAAAGGTGCCATATATTTTGTAGAACACCCGTTTTCCCAAATTCTGCTTAGCAGAGATGCGTGTCGAGGAGATTAACTGACTCATGCTCTGAAACGTTAAAATCTGCGATACTTGAGAGGTCTGAGGTACCATCTCTTGACACTGCTTGGCTCACAGACTGGCAGTAGAGGTGCCTGCTGGTGTTGAACATGACAACCTGTTTGGGTCAGTGGTGTGACTGGGCAGATTGCTGTTATGGGCATGTGGGAATTTGTTTTCAGGCGTCTTGAATTTTGTATGAAATGCAGAGCACATTTAAATCATTGCCAGAACTCACAGAAACACAGAACCAGATTTCTTGTAATACTAGCTTACTCACATTCCTTATATGTATGTGTGTGAGTCTTGGTTGTGTTCTCCTCATTGGAGGACAGATGAAACAAGGCTAGTCCTTGCTGTAAGTTGGAGAAGCCTGAAAGACATTTATTTGCCAGACATCTGCTTGGTGGTAGCTCCACTGGCCACAGAGGCAGTTGATTGTGAGGGCGGGTGTAAAGTTCTGGTTTGCTGCTCCCTGGCAGCCAGTCGTGCCTGAGCTCGTGTGCCAGCTGTGCCACCTCTGGGGAGGGACCCTGCCTTGGTGGAGTGCCCGTGCTGCTGTTCCCGCTGGCTTTCCAGCTGCCTCCAGCTGCTGGAGCAGCGTGCAGCAGCTGGAGCGGGATCAGCAGTGGAAGTCTCTGAGGTCTTGTTCAGTCTTCAGCAAGAGCCTCCGCAAGTGCTGTAATGTGTATGAGGAGTAAATAATGTCACGCAGGAGAGGTTTAGTGCTAACCATGGAGTTAAGTCTAGGCACAACTTTGTAAGGAGATGAGGGGTAGGAGATGAATGCCAATGGAAACTTTAACAGCGACACTGTGATGCTCCAGTTCCACCACAGAGAGATTTAGATGAGTTTTGAGACCTGAAGCATCTCTTAGAAATTTAAGTTGAACAACGATCTGTGCGCCGTGGTGGGAGGGGGGTTATATTGCCGCACATTCTCATCGCCGCTGACGCCTCATGAGAACCCACGGCGAGGAGGAGGAGGAGGAGGAGGAGGAGGAGCGGAGGGACAGCCGGCAGCTCCCCGCCCTCGCCCCCGCCGCCAGCCCCGCTAGGTGGCGGCCGTTCCCTCCCGGTGGCGGCCGCCCCGGTCCCCTCCCTTTCCTT